>NC_092231.1:4940696-5003196 GCF_036320965.1 Panulirus ornatus
ACAGGCATGAACCACCGGTGGACCATTGGTTATAAAGCGCCTTTCGTAAGTGGTGACATGTGTCATGTACTCCATGACGTGGTAAGCTGAAGACCTAAAAGAGACGATGCTGAATACCGGATAGAAACGAAGTCAAACATTGCAAGTAAAAGTACCTCAGAATGACAGTCTTAGGATGACCTTACCCTTCAGCGAACGCAGCAGAACAACAGATCCCTCCCCTCAAAGAGATGGTAGGCTGGATTAGACGAACCTTCAAGAAGAGAGGTGGAAGCGAGGTTACCTCCCTTGAAGATGACTTCCTCCCTGGTAGAACACTGCTGTGTGTTAGCATCGCCTCTCAGGGTGTGTAAACCGGGTTTAGAAAGTATGCAAATGTCTTATATTACCCGGACTGACTCCGTCATGTATCTCCGCTACTGGAAACGACTGGAATCACTCGAGGCTGTACTCCCCTGGAACGCAGATATGATGAGTGGGGGGGTCTATCATGATTTACACACGGAATATCCTGGAAACTTTTGGTTCCAGTGTTGGCGCGGAAGATTGGAGAGGAGTTTCACCGAAATCAAAAGGTGCCTTAGGTAAAACAGAGTAAAAACACCCGGGAACCGAAAGTGCTTCATACGTTTTCTCTGGTCACTACGAGCTGCGGCCCCCAACAACCTGACTGATCAAAGGAGCAACACGGTCGCCAGGCCCAGCTGTGTGGGGGAGGGGATGCAAGACCTCCGCCACCATTGTAAGGTGTGTTTCCTCACCCCCTTCTGCCTGGTTACCCTCCCTGGTGTCTCTAGCAGTCTCTCCCATGTACCTTCCACGTCTCTCCCCCGTACATGGTCTCCCTCTCCCATGTACATGGTCTCCCCCATACATCTGCACTCCTCCGTCCATTAATGTCTCCCACGTGTCTCCAGCCAGCCCCCCTTCAGGATGTGTGGCTGTGTACGTGACTGCCATCACCTTGTCTCGCCGCCCTCCTTAACCGTCTCTCTCTCTCTCTCTCTCTCTCTCTCTCTCTCTCTCTCTCTCTCTCTCTCTCTCTCTCTCTCTCTCTCTCTCTCTCTCTCTCTCTCTCTCTCTCTCTCCACGCGATCTGTCGTCACGCCTCCTCTTCTTCATCCTCTGTGTTATGTCTTTTCCCTTCTCTTCCCCCTACTATAGGAGGGAGACAGGAGTACCTCCCACGTTCCTCGTTTTTTCATTATTTTTTCTCTGTCTTGTCTTCCTGTGATTGTCTGCCCGCGTCTCGTGCCATTCATATGTGCCTCCCATGGCATCACGGTGTTACCATCGCCCCATGAGTGACGTCGCCACGTCACTCGGCAACACGAGTTTGCGGTGATCCGAAACGCGACAAGTGTTCGTGTGTGATGTGATTCACTTGTTTCGAAAAGGCAAGCGTCGTCTCCTCAGGGCCTCCCCCTTTGGAGGAGGGGAGGTGAGGGTGAGGAGGTGAGGGTCAAAGGTTAGGGGGGGGGGGTCTTCATACGTCTGGGCGTGTACCACCTCGCGTTCATGAGGTACAGGCGGCCGCACTTAACATATAGGAGGAGATAAGGCGGAATATGCGTTTTATCAGAGGAGGTAATCAGCAGTGACGCCAGGGTAGGCTTCACCACGTGTGGGACGCGCAACCCGGAAAAAGGTGTGGTCTTGCGTGTGTGTGTGTGTGTGTGTGTGTTGGAGGAAGTATAAAGGAACTCGGATATGGCGTTTGAGGAAGAGGTGGGTGGTGGGGCCTGGCTTGAGTTGGGCTGCGTACAGATAATGCCGTTGAAGTCTGTCTGGCCCATGTTGAAGGTACGTGAGCCTGGCGTATATGCTGGTTTGCTGTGCGTAGAGTATATTCCCCTTGAGCACGACGGTACGACCCTTGGGCACGACGGTACGACCCTTTGAGCACGACGGTACGACCCTTGGGCACGACGGTACGACCCCTTGAGCACGACGGTACGGCCCTTGAGCACGATGATACGACCTTTTGAGCACGACGGTACGACCCTTTGAGCACGACGGTACGACACTTTGAGCACGACGGTACGACCCCTTGAGCACGACGGTACGGCCCTTGAGCACGATGATACGACCTTTTGAGCACGACGGTACGACCCCTTGAGCACGATGATACGACCCCTTGAGCACGATGGTACGACCCTTTGAGCACGACGGTACGACCCCTTGAGCACGACGGTACGACCCCTTGAGCACGACGGTACGACCCCTTGAGCACGACGGTTATAACGTAAGGAGATGTAGTGTCTGGTTCTTCGCCCTATGCAGTGAGAGTCGGGCCAAAGGTTATGCCATCATACCCATTAGGCTCAAGGGGTTAAGAAGAAAAAGAAATCTACCGAAGGACACAGTGCCTTTTTGGTCATGAATGTTCCATGCACAGGTTGTGTGTATGTGTGTGTGTGTGTGTGTGTGGAGGTCAGAGCCTGGATGGCTGCCGCCAGCATGTACTGCTGCTGTCTCCACTCTGCTCCACATTGCCACCCACGACCCACCCAGATGCTGGGCCCGGTCAGACACACTCCTGGTGACAGTTCAGTCCAGTACTCGCCAATACACACACACACACACACAACCGTTCCCTTGCATCACCTTCCCAAGATAAGATCAACAGTCACCCCGAAGACGTCTTGAAGACGTGACCCTCCGACACCGGGCTGAGGGAATTCCCCACTCTCGCCTTCCTTAGGTGAGCCAGTGGGTCAGGTGCTGGTTGTCTGTCTCAGGTGAGCTAGCAGGTCAGGTGCTGGTCGTCCGTCTCAGGTGAGCCAGGAGGTCAGGTGCTGGTCATCCGTCTCAGGTGAGCCAGCAGGTCAGGTGCTGGTCGTCCCAAGGTCCAGGTGTCTCGTTCTGGACCTTGTTGACTGGAGGGACGGGTTTTCAGGAGGTGAAGACTCTGAGCTTTATGAGGATGTTCTCGGGAGTGTGGCGAGCGAAGGAAGGTCGAGGACGGAGCAGAAAAAAAAAAAAAGAGAATCAGTTGTTAAAAGATGCTCGAACTGAACCCAGGTGCCATGCTTGCCATGCCAATTTTGCCCTCAACACAGGAGCCTCGTGTGACAAGTGCCACGCCTTCCAAAAGCATATACGAACAGGTAGTTCAAAAGCCACATTACTACAAGCCATGGAGGAAACAAGAGAAACCTACACTTTTAAACTCGTACCCGTCCGTCATGAATTCCTTTATAAGCAGTTCATCCACCGAAGCCGATATAATGTGTGTAGCCATCATAGACACACACACAGACGGTCTGAAAAGGAAGTGACACACGACATTTGGTATTGGTGAATAATTGTATAACTTTAGGACCCCCTTCATGGGGATCCTGCGGCCTAAAGAAAGTTCTCCATCCAGTAGCAGGGAAATGACGGACTCCTTCGGAGTGGGAAGTCCCTCCACGAGATTGTGTATTCCCTCTCGTCCACTGATGAAGAAGGATCTTCAGGACTGATCTCACTGAAGAAAAAGATGTGAAGCCTTCGTAGTTAACGATTCGTGTTCATCATCCTGTCTGGTGTATGAAAGACGACCACTCACCACGGCCTCGGTAGGTTTCTGTTCTGTACATTGATAAAAAGAATCAAAATACATCGAATTTTAAACAAAACCAACTCCCTTTCTACTGACGCACCAAAGCAAGTGGAAGATAAAGACAAATAAAAAACTCCCTTTTTAGAGACGAACCAAAACAAGTGAAAAAAAAGATAGCAAATAAATCAACTCCCTTGTTATTGACGGACCCAAAACAAATGAAGACCGCAACCCAGCCGAAGACTCGAGAGTTCCCACATACCAGGGAGGAGGAACGTACAACATCTGAGGGTGATTATGTGGGAGGACCTCCACCTTCGGCGAGCAGAGCTAGACAACCATCTCCCTCCGTGTGGGGATAATAACAGGTCGGAACACCTCTGTATGCTCAAAACGAGACATAAAACCCCGTGATGATATTCTTCAAAGGGGGTGGGCGGGTTAGCTCCCCCTCTCTATGTATGTGTCCTCCCCCCCGGTTAGAATATTGTTCGACAACGTATTCAATTTTCAGGTTACCTCTCCTGAGGTACATACCTCCCGTTGATTATGGGTGAGTCTCGTCTCCAACTCCCCCTCACCCACTCACCCACCCACCCCACGACTGCTGAAAGTCTCGGTCGCTTCTGCCGAGTGGCCGGGCCGCCGCCACCGCTGCTGGTCCTCCGATCAGTTTTAGGAGATGAAGGCGAAGGGTGACGTCGTCAGCGTCAGCCCCTCGACGGCCTTTATATAACCCCAACAACCAGGCTAGTCTGGTTATACTTGTGTGTGTGTGTGTGTGTGTGTGTGTGTGTGTGTGTGTGTGTGTGTGTGTGTGTGTGTGTGTGGTGAGTTCACCTAGTTCTCCAATGGGTGGCCCATTATATATATATATATATATATATATATATATATATATATATATATATATATATATATATATATATATATATCATGTTAGGAGGCAGCTGTGAGCAGTTGTTTACCCCGAGACTTTACCCCCGTTTTCTACATATTTATGAGACCTTTTGATACTTTTAATATTCCGTTTCGTTCCATACCACTCATGCCAACAGAGGATGACATTTTTGAGGTGTAAACTTGGTTTTAAGTCTTATTTTTTTTAGTAGTTATACGACACGTGTCTCCCGTCAAGTCTTGCGGTGAGTAGAATCGCTGTGTGTTTTCAGTTGTTCTCGGTAGTTTTGATCTTTGTTGACATCCTTGCGGGGATTGTGAATGGTCTCACGTTTTCCTAAGTTCCTCCGTCCCAAGGAATGGTCTTAGCACAACCATATTTTTTGTACCTTTGGGTGAAAAATGCTTTAAAAGGCTTTTATCATCAGTGGTCTTGTCTTATCTTGGAGGTTCGTAGAATCCAGCTTGCCATTTTCTTTGAAGTAGTAACGATTTGCGTTTTCATGTTACGCTGAAGGTAACTGCATCAGACAGAATTACTCCTAGAACATATATATTTCCGAATGGTTGATACAAGGTTGATTTTCGTACTGACTGTGGATTCGCGTGTTGTATGTGGTTGTATCTGTGTCGTGTACACGAGAATGAGAAACAGCACAGGGAAAAATGTACTTCCTTGTGGAACAAACTTGTTTTTTTTTCACAGAGGGGGCAACAGAAATCACATGCCGTGGTCTGTTTACTAAGAAATTGCAGCAGATCCATCCACTCGTTGTTCCAATCATTGTCATTTTATGCATCATTTGAGCCATGTGACATCTCGGTCACGTCTTTCAGAAGCATCTTTTTTTTTTTTTAACAAAGTCTGCCCGCGTCACGTCAGCATTCTGTCTGTTCGTCGTCGCTTCTGTGAATTTCATCATTAGTGATCGAGAAGTTGAGAGAGGCTTGAGCATACTACTCTAAAGCCAGGTTATCCTGGCTGTTGTGGGAGGCGATGACGTCTGTGAGGTGTCAGTCATTTTACCTCTTACGATTCTCTTGAAACGTCAAAAGTCATGCTGGAAGTTGATGCTGTCGATTTGAAGATATTCCCTTCCAGGCTCAGTCTCCTGTTCTTAACGCTACCTCGCGAACGCGGGAAATGGCCACGGGGTGGCGACGGGAATGGATGAAGGCAGTATGAATATGTACATCTGTATATATGTATATGTCTGTGTATGTATATGTATGTATACGTTCAAATGAATATGTATTTTTATGTGCATGTATGGGCGTTTATGTATATGAATGTGTATATGAGTGGTCGGGCCATTCTTCGTGTTTCCTTGCGCTGCCTCGCTGACGCGGGAAACAGCGATTAAGTATTATAAAAATAAATGAATATATATATATATATATATATATATATATATATATATATATATATATATATATATATATATGTGTGTGTGTGTGTGTGTGTGTGTATAGGACTGGTTCATTCCCTCCTTTATGGAGTGGGGGGGGGATGTGAGCCACTTGCAGACTGCCTGGAAAAGCATTAGATTGCAGAATGTCTCGCCTGGGGAGGTTTTAAGTGTTCGTGTTGTTGGTATTTTGTATTTATGAAGACAGGTCCAGCCAGCCAGGGGTCTGGCTCATAACCTGCAGACGAGGCATACCCTCCGCTTGTGTCACAGACCCACACACACACACACACACACACACACACACACACACACACACACACACACACACACACACACAAGCTTCACTCTGAAGGAATTGTTCACCTTCAGACCAAGAGTGAAGAATTATCTTTCACTCAGTCCTTGGAAACACTCGAGTAAGCCTTGAGTTCAGAGCGCCACTGAAGCGCATTCGACCACAGCTGAGATGCCTGGTCTTGAGCAACCGACATCCTGGCGAACCACGAGAGGTGCCAGCGGAGGGAGCCGATCGGCACGGGTCGAGACAAGCCCCTGAACCCGATGACGCAGGAGAGATAGTCTCAAGTTGTGGGTGTGTGTGTGTGTGTGTGTGTGTGTGTGTGTGTGTGTTCCTTCGTCCAAAAAAAGAAATAATTCAGAAAGGTATTTTATAATAATTGACTCGACCCATCCCCAAAAAGGTAATTTAGAGAGGTATTTAGTAGTGACTGACTCGACCCATCTCCCGAGCGAGTGTAGGTTTTTGAGTTAACCCGGGAGTGAAAGAGAGGCGGCCACCTCCAGACGCTGGGAGGCGAGGTAGACAAAAAAAAAATCGGAAAACTATGAACGTCTTGAGGAGTGAGGGAGGGAGGAGGAGGAAGTAGAGCTGGAAGGTGAGGGAAATCCACGAATCCGTAGACAGGGAAGAAAGGTTGGCCAGTACGACCCCGGTGCGACTGTCCGGCCCGTGGGTGCGACGGGACGACCCCCTGACGACTAGGGTGTGAGCCTTGAGTCCCCCAGGACGACCCCCATGTATGATGAATGCTCTGAGCACGACGTGGGCGAGACTGGAGCACGACGGCAGGTATGGCGACCCTCGGGGTACGATATCCCGGTTTTTGACCTGGCCCTTGACAGATCGGGGTCTGAGAAAGACCAGGCGGTCGTCCTTGATGGTTGTATTTCCGTGCTCTGTGGTCGTACACTCATCATCCCCGGGGGTCGTACCCTCGTGCTCTGTGGTCGTACACTCATCATCCCCGGGGGTCGTACCCTCGTGCTCTGTGGTCGTACACTCATCCCCGGGGGTCGTACCCTCGTGCTCTGTGGTCGTACACCAGCAGGGACACGAGGATAGGTAACAGGGGAATAGGCACCTTGGTGGCTCGAGTCAAGGTTAGGTTAGGTCAGGTCAGGTCACGGGTGGGCTGGCTGTGTGGGTGGGATGGGCAGGTGGGCGTGCGGGGAGGGAGGGAGGCACGCTGAGGTGGTGTTGGAGCAACGACTGTTAGCACACAGCAGGCAATTAGCGGCGAACAGTAACGAGGGGGTATGAATAATGGAAGACAAGCGCTTTAAATGTCCATGAGGAGGGAGATGCATATGAAGGGGTTGGTTGGGGGGGGGGGGACGGGAGAAGACCACCGGCAGGAGGTCCTCCTCGTGGGGGAGGAGGAGGGAGGAGGTTTTGGCGTGGCGAGGCCATGATGGCTCTGTGTGTGGGGCGCTGTTTTGGGTGGGTACTTGCCGGTGTATTTATGAATACATGTTTTCCAAATGTGTATATGTGATGTATTTAGAGTCTGTGTGTGTGTGTGTGTGTGTGTGTGTGTGTGTGTGTGTACTTGTGTGTATGTTTTTGTGATTACTTTGTGTGTGCGTTACGGGGAGAGAGTTTTACACTCATGTTGCCCCGTGTCTTAACCAGGAGTTTATATACCATTTCCTTACTCCTATGCATTTATTTACACACACACACACACACACACACACACACACACACACACACACACACACACACACACACACACACACACACACAGCCTAAGCTAGGTGTGTGTACGTGTTTGTCAGCATGTACGTATATGTGTGTGTGTGTGTGTGTGTGTGTGTGTGTGTGTGTGTGTGTGTGTAGACGTTTGACATCAATGTAGACATGATGGCTGAAGTAAGTCACGCACCTCAGGGTGTTTAGCAGGAGCCGAGCTGGCCCTTCTGTGATGGACCGTCACGTGTTGGTCTTGCTTTAATGGACCACCAGATGATGGACCGTCACGTGTTGGTCTTGCTCTAATGGACCACCAGATGATGGACCGTCACGTGTTGGTCTTGCTTTAATGGACCACCAGATGATGGACCATCAAGTGTCGCAGTGACGTCAGTGTGGCTAAACCCCAGATCTCGAACTCCTTTTCTAGTGGACGATTCTTCAACCCCCAGGAACTTTCACTCTCCCCTGCCAGCGACTGTAGGTCCTCCGACGTGTGGCGTCAGTGTGAGGCGGTACGGTGTCCAGCGTACGGAGGGGGGAGGGTCACTGTGGGTTGGGTGTTTGGTTGGTTGGGCGTGTGGCTTATCAACTACGAGGGTAGTTAATAACTTCAAGGGTAATTGATAACTACTAGAGTAATTAAAGGCCATCGGAGTCAAGTTATAACCCCACTACTCGAGATGAATAGATAGGAATAGAAGGAATAGATAGATGTACTCCTTCTTCAGGAGTTCAGTATAAATTCTAAGACCATACACGCTCCTGCTATGTTGATATATGAACCGTGTGGTCTTTCCCCAGCGGGATTTGACTCTGTAGGTGTATTAAGTCTGGCGCTCCGGGATCAGGCCAAGACGCGGAGAGGAAGGCAGAAGCGTCATGGGCCCGAAGGTGCATGTAGGGTCTTCAGGTTCACTAGAGTGATGTACGTCAGGCTGCCCGGTACGGAAGCTGGTAGAGGGGACGTGGTCGACAGGGCACGGAGACTGGTAGAGGAGACGTGGGGGACAGTGCACGGAGACTGATGGTAGAGGGGACATGGTCGACAGGGAACGAAGACTGGTGGAGTGCATATGGACGACAGGGTACGGAGACTGGTAGAGAAGACCTGGTCGACAGGGTACGGAAGATACGTTCGCGGGACAAACATTTACGTAAGGTAGAGGAGGGAGGATGCCAGCCAGTCTCCCAGGGGAGAGGATCCTTAAGATAAAGCAGCATATTAGGTCGAGGGTAGTGTGCTGTGCATGCTGTAACCCTCTTGAGTGCAGGAGGTCAACTAAACCCCCTGTGTACGAATGAGTACAACGACTTAACACCTTGAGTACGAAGACCTGAGTGAGAAGGCTTTTAAACCCTTGAGGACGAAGGCTTAAACCACTGAGTACAAAGTCTTAGACCCATAGATACGAAGGCTTAAACCACTGAGTACGAAGTCTTAGACCCATAAATACGAAGACTTAAACCATTGAGGACGAAGTCTTAGACCCATGAATACGAAGACTTAAACCATTGAGGACGAAGTCTTAGACCCATGAATACGAAGACTTAAACCCTTGAGTTCGCAATCACGTTGAGTACTGCCACCTAACCCCTTGAGTACGATAACCTAATTCCTTTCAGTACGACACGTCGTCGAACTCAAGCTGTTGAACACAGAGCAGAGGTAAGACACCCTCTACGTTCACCCTGGACTCCAGACCACCTGACGTTCTCACCCTAGGCTCCAGATTACCTCACTTTCTCACCCTAGGCTCCAGATTACCTCACTTTCTCACCCTAGGCTCCAGATTACCTCACTTTCTCACCCTAGGCTCCAGATTACCTCACTTTCTCACCCTAGGCTCCAGATTACCTCACTTTCTCACCCTGGCCTCCAAACTAGTTATCACTGTCACCTTTTGCACCAGGCCATGTAACCCTCACACCCTGGCCTCCAAACACGTACATCCCTGGAGAGCCACAGTGTTTGACAAATTCTCAGAGCAAGAGTAAAATTCTAAGGAATTTAACGACCTCGTTTCACTTTGTAAGATTAAAAAAAATGGCTCCTAACTAACACTACTTAGGATGCAAATTAGGATATGATTACTGGAAAAAACTTCTCACACAAGGCTTTACGTCTCATTAAGTAAGTCTGTTGTGTGTGTTTTGAAAGTGAATTTATTTTTTTCCCCGCTGTTTATCTTTGTATAATTTCCTCTGCTTTCTGTATTTACTCAGAAATATATATATATATATATATATATATATATATATATATATATATATATATATATATATATATAAAGTTTTTTTTTTTTTTTTTTTTTTTTTTTTTTTTTTTTTTTTTATACTTTGTCGCTGTCTCCCGCGTCTGCGAGGTAGCGCAAGGAAACAGACGAAAGAAATGGCCCAACCCCCCCCCCCCCATACACATGTACATACACATGTCCACACACGTGTATACATACCTACACAGCTTTCCATGGTCCACCCCAGACGCCTCACATGCCTTGATTCACTCCACTGACAGCACGTCAACCCCTGTATACCACATCGCTCCAATTCACTCTATTCCTTGCCCTCCTTACACCCTCCTGCATGTTCAGGCCCCGATCACACAAAATCTTTTTCACTCCATCTTTCCACCTCCAATTTGGTCTCCCTCTTCTCCTCGTTCCCAACACCTCCGACACATATATCCTCTTGGTCAATCTTTCCTCACTCATTCTCTCCATGTGCCCAAACCATTTCAAAACACCCTCTTCTGCTCTCTCAACCACGCTCTTTTTATTTCCACACATCTCTCTTACCCTTACGTTACTTACTCGATCAAACCACCTCACACCACACATTGTCCTCAAACATCTCATTTCCAGCACATCCATCCTCCTGCGCACAACTCTATCCATAGCCCACGCCTCGCAACCATACAACATTGTTGGAACCACTATTCCTTCAAACATACCCATTTTTGCTTTCCGAGATAATGTTCTCGACTTCCACACATTTTTCAAGGCTCCCAAAATTTTCGCCCCCTCCCCCACCCTATGATCCACTTCCGCTTCCATGGTTCCATCCGCTGACAGATCCACTCCCAGATATCTAAAACACTTCACTTCCTCCAGTTTTTCTCCATTCAAACTTACCTCCCAATTGACTTGACCCTCAACCCTACTGTACCTAATAACCTTGCTCTTATTCACATTTACTCTTAACTTTCTTCTTCCACACACTTTACCAAACTCAGTCACCAGCTTCTGCAGTTTCTCACATGAATCAGCCACCAGCGCTGTATCATCAGCGAACAACAACTGACTCACTTCCCAGGCTCTCTCATCCCCAACAGACTTCATACTTGCCCCTCTTTCCAGGACTCTTGCATTCACCTCCCTAACAACCCCATCCATAAACAAATTAAACAACCATGGAGACATCACACACCCCTGCCGCAAACCTACATTCACTGAGAACCAATCACTTTCCTCTCTTCCTACACGTACACATGCCTTACATCCTCGATAAAAACTTTTCACTGCTTCTAACAACTTGCCTCCCACACCATATATTCTTAATACCTTCCACAGAGCATCTCTATCAACTCTATCATATGCCTTCTCCAGATCCATAAATGCTACATACAAATCCATTTGCTTTTCTAAGTATTTCTCACATACATTCTTCAAAGCAAACACCTGATCCACACATCCTCTACCACTTCTGAAACCGCACTGCTCTTCCCCAATCTGATGCTCTGTACCTGCCTTCACCCTCTCAATCAATACCCTCCCATATAATTTACCAGGAATACTCAACAAACTTATACCTCTGTAATTTGAGCACTCACTCTTATCCCCTTTGCCTTTGTACAATGGCACTATGCACGCATTCCGCCAATCCTCAGGCACCTCACCATGAGTCATACATACATTAAATAACCTTACCAACCAGTCAACAATACAGTCACCCCCTTTTTTAATAAATTCCACTGCAATACCATCCAAACCTGCTGCCTTGCCGGCTTTCATCTTCCGCAAAGCTTTTACTACCTCTTCTCTGTTTACCAAATCATTTTCCCTAACCCTCTCACTTTGCACACCACCTCGACCAAAACACCCTATATCTGCCACTCTGTCATCAGACACATTCAACAAACCTTCAAAATACTCATTCCATCTCCTTCTCACATCACCACTACTTGTTATCACCTCCCCATTTACGCCCTTCACTGAAGTTCCCATTTGCTCCCTTGTCTTACGCACCCTATTTACCTCCTTCCAGAACATCTTTTTATTCTCCCTAAAATTTACTGATAGTCTCTCACCCCAACTCTCATTTGCCCTTTTTTTCACCTCTTGCACCTTTCTCTTGACCTCCTGTCTCTTTCTTTTATACTTCTCCCACTCAATTGCATTTTTTCCCTGCAAAAATCGTCCAAATGCCTCTCTCTTCTCTTTCACTAATACTCTTACTTCTTCATCCCACCACTCACTACCCTTTCTAAACAGCCCACCTCCCACTCTTCTCATGCCACAAGCATCTTTTGCGCAATCCATCACTGATTCCCTAAATACATCCCATTCCTCCCCCACTCCCCTTACTTCCATTGTTCTCACCTTTTTCCATTCTGTACACAGTCTCTCCTGGTACTTCCCCACACAGGTCTCCTTCCCAAGCTCACTTATTCTCACCACCTTCTTCACCCCAACATTCACTCCTCTTTTCTGAAAACCCATACTAATCTTCACCTTAGCCTCCACAAGATAATGATCAGGCGAAATTGAACAAGTATAGAACAAAACTAGATAATGGAAAATACCTTTGAATAATGGAGGGTAACATCCTTAATGAGATGGATGGGTCTGATGTATAATCATCAGGTCATAATTTAACATTATATTATATAAATTATAAAGACTCGCTCCGCCTTTCCTTTATGTTACATAAGATTAAGTATGTAAGCATTGAAAGTTTTCTGACTCTTATGATTTTATCGACCCGCTGTCGGTCCTTTAGACATTTATCGACCCCCAGCACAGTATATATATATATATATATATATATATATATATATATATGCACGAAATTTAGAGACGGGGCCGCACGAGCGTAAAACTTAATCCTCTTACGTACCAATAATAATCTTATATACATTGAAGACATTTTTATTACCTTGAAATGAAGTAGATATTGAATAACTTAACTCGTGAATTCATTTTGAATCTGTCGGGGTTTTAAGACACTGAGAACCCGTTTTGAAACTAAGGCAGAAGACGAGAACTCTATTTAAAGTTAAAAACTTTTACCAGAAACACGACCCTGAGGTATGATTCGCCTGGCCTTCCCACTCATGTATGAGCAAATATTTTGAGGAATAATATATCCTTTTTTTAGCTTGTGTTATGAAGGGGGGGGGGGTATTTTTTTTTTCTTTTTTTCGCCCGCGATTAAGTTTTGCCGACCGACAGGCGAACGAAAGATGGCGTACCTGAGGTCTACTGTCAAAAGAAAAAAAAAATGGGTGTCGGATGTGCACTTTAGCTATCCTATTTATGGTTTCAAATATAGAATTGTGTTGTTTTTTAAGTTGGGTGATCTACAATAGCATTGTGGTGGGTCTGCTCCCATGCGAATCTGCAGTTGTGGATGTAGCTAGGCTGCTGGTCGTCACTTTACTGTATTTATCGATTTTCTTTGCACACCGCGTTTTCTATCACAGGTGAAAAATAACTTCTTTTTTTTTTTTAACTCTGAATTACACACATTTGTTTCAGGTGAATCACTTGTGTCATTTTGTCTCGATCGTTCTAGGTCTATTTGTGATGGTTAACGGTCGTTCTGTTAGACCAGTGAGGTTATAGGGTTCAATATGGCCGCCAGAATCGGGTTGTAACCACCACCAGAATATATTTTTCCATTTCCCCATCCGACTGTCTTACATGGAGTCTTGGGTCGCATTTCTCTCACCTTCGTTGGAAAATGATGGTGTGGGATGACTGATTCTATCTACATTGTTGCTCCCCCCCCCCCTTTTTTTTTATCCCCCCCTACTCAAAAATTACGAAACCCACTTCAGCCAATAGCGTTGCACTCTCTCTCTCTCTCTCTCTCTCTCTCTCTCTCTCTCTCTCTCTCTCTCTCTCTCTCTCTCTCTCTCTCTCTCTCTCTCTCTCTCTCGTGGTTGAGAGAACAGTGTTTCGCCATTAACGAAGGACCATTTAGGGAAAACTCTTTAAAAAAAGAATAATATAAAATATAAGACGCTTGTATTTCAACATTGCACTTCAATCCGTTCCGACTCTCTTTATTTTTTTGTTTTGTTTTGTTTGGTGAATTCGTGATACAACAATTTCACAGCTTTTAAATGTCATACATCAATCTCTCCCATCTGGTTCATATGAGACTCAGGTAATTGAATTCGGTTTGCCAACACCACGAAAATGATTCAGTAAAAACATTGTAGAATATTATTCGAAAAATAAGGGGTAAAACCTGTTGTTATGTGGTTAGTTTACCATATCCCTGCTTTATGATAAGCAACACAGCAGGTGTTTCCCTGTTGCCGCTTATATATATATATATATATATATATATATATATATATATATATATATATATATATATATATATATATATATTTCTTTTTCTTTCAAACTATTCGCCATTTCCCGCGTTAGCGAGGTAGCGTTAAGAACAGAGAACTGGGCCTTTGAGGGAATATCCTCACCTGGCCCCCTTCTCTGTTCCTTCTTTTGGAAAAAAAAAAAAAATATATATATATATATATATATACATATATATATATATATATATATATATATATATATATATATATATATATATATATATATATGTGTGTGTGTGTGCGTGTGTGTGTGTGTGTGTGTGTGTGTGTGTGTGTGTGTCATTTGCTTAACCGTAAGTGGCATGTTTGTCCTCACATGAAACTGTTTCCACATATGGGTGAGGTGCGATCCCTGCCTAGCTCCAGCTCTGCCTGGCAACACACACACACACACACACACACACACACACACTGCTGCTCTTCGCTCCTACGGGTTTGTCAACAAGCTTGCCTGCGTTCCCACCCTCTCTCACCCCACCATGTCTCCCCTGTCACGACCGTCGTGCATTCTTTCTTCCGCTTTACGTCCCCTCGCAGTCTTGAGATTAGTCAGTTAAAAGGCTTTATTTGTACTGAGGATACGTAGATAGTGTGGGTGAAGGTCACACGCCAGCAGGATTTACGAGGCGGGTGGGTGCGTGGGGGGTGTCTAGAACGGAGCGTGCACTGGGTACGACACAGCGACAGGAGAGGATGACAGGCGATGAAATTCCGTTCCCGGTGCCAATAAAGATTCGTCCTTTGACGCCCCGCGCCGGAGGGCAAACATTTCAACCCTCTTAAGCATACCTTCCCCACACGAATATCATCTGTAGATCTTTCACTGTCCAGCTTCCCTTTCACAGGTATTTCCTCCTCCTCCTCCTCCTCCTCCTCGTCCAGCTTCCCTTTCACAGGTATTTCCTCCTCCTCCTCCTCCTCCTCCTCGTTGCTTATAATCGATAGGCTCTTTACTGACGGCCGACAGCAACACTTTACAATTGTGTCAGTGTGGAGCGGCTTGGCAAGCCGGTGCTGTGGAAATACGAAACGGTATCAAAAGGGGCATCGCCGTCTGTCTCCTGTGTTTGTTATCGTTTTGCGAGTTGTGTGCCCCCCCCCCCACAGTAATCATGGCCGCCCTGCGAAACAAGGTGATTTATATGGCCTCGCTCAGTGTTTCCATTTCGTGTATTTGCCACACTGAGCTGTGTCTCCTCCGTCCTCACAAACAGCCTCGAAGGGGAGGGACCAAGCGGGTCTGTTGCTGTTTGGAATTCTCTTTTGCTGCTTTGTATTCCGTCGTCATGATGAGGGAAGCGACTCGACCCTATTTTGCACGACGACACCTCCCTGGAGGACGACAGTACGACCCTCTGCTGTGATGGCCTGGCCGCTGACCTTGACCTTTTGGTGTCGGGTCAGAGATGACGCCATCATCCCCCAAGGATATATGATAGCCTGGTCATTGACCTGACCTATAGAAGGGTTCGATCTGAAGTGACGCCATCATACCCATGGGCCGTGCTTATAGAGGTCATAAGGTTCGAAAATGGATCTGAAACCTGAAGTGGTGCCAGCGTTCATAATACGACGCAGAGCATCTTCAGAGTGTGGGAAAGTGAGAGTTGCCAGATCTTCATAAAACGGGTGTTTAACAATCACACGTCCCAGCTTCAAATATCAAAATTCAGAAGTGACGTAAATTTACTGACCTTTGATTCTCTTGAGTATCAACTAAACTGTCTCTTCTTGAGATGTTTTTTCAATTCTAATCATTGAAAATTCGAAGCGAGTTGATTTTATACTTTGTTTTCGCTAGTGTAATATTTCTATGATAGATTATATTTCACAATTGATAACCGGTGATGACTATTCTGCCGTGTGGTTCTAGAAAGGGATGGTACGTATTTTGAGTGATGCCAACTAATTCCTTCCTTAGAATATTACTATTTTTTTATCGTTTTAACATTATCATTTTTGTCGTTAGAATGCATGGTGCGAAACTAGTCATAACCACATGATATGCTCGCCAAGATTTAGGAAGTGTTTTGTACGAAAAGTTGATATATCGAAAAATTACAGTCATCTCAAGCGTTGATATATCGAGAAATTACCGTCATCACGAACGTTGATATGTCGAGAAATTACAGTCATCACGAACGTTGATATATCGAGAAATTACAGTCATCACGAACGTTGATATATCGAGATATTACCGTCATCACGAACGTTGATATATCGAGAAATTACAGTCATCACGAACGTTGATATATCGAGAAATTACAGTCATCACGAACGTTGATATATCGAGAAATTACAGTCATCACGAACGTTGATATATCGAGAAATTACAGTCATCACGAACGTTGATATATCGAGAAATTACAGTCATCACGAACGTTGGTATATCGAGAAATTACAGTCATCACGAACGTTGATATATCGAGAAATTACCGTCATCACGAACGTTGATATATCGAGAAATTACAGTCATCACGAACGTCTGAAACGAACAGGGGTGAACATCAACGCTTGCAGTTCTTGCCATACAGTGTGCAACAGACCTAAACCCGCGAGCTAATTATAATTAGTCTATGAACAGGGTTGGAGGGATCTCCCGTCCTTCCCTCCTTCCCCTTCACCACAGCTACAGGGAATGTGTGTCGCCCCCTGCTCGCAGAGCTGGCCCAGGGCGTCATTCATGGCCGCGGTGGGTGACTCAGTCTCCGGCCCCGACGACGCTCGGCATCCGTTCTCACGACCCTCTGCCTCTCTTCCCGACAGGCCTGTTGTCTAGGTCAGTTTCCCCGGGCGAGCGTTCGGGTGGGTAGGGGAACGGACGGGACCCCGGGAGATCGAGAAAGCAAGCGAGTGTCCCTCAGGGCCGAAGTGCTGTATCGGCGGGGGTCTGTGGTTGGTGGTGGGCGTGAGAGGCGCCACACACCAGCTGATGGCCTCCTGATATGTTATGATACAGCATTCTTAAGGCGCAATTACATTCCATCTGAAGATGCCTAAACACCGCCAAACGGCTGCCGGCTGCTAATTATAGGCGGTTTTAAAAGGGCCGGAATAAAGCCATTGGGTTTTCGTAACTCTTCGAGGTGCAGGAGAATCTAGGTCAACAGCACTTTCATAAAGCAGTTCATTCAAGAAGTACAGCCTTGTGTAGGAAAAAAATTAAGGGACGTTCAGCACACCGGAGGTGTATAGCATCTGGTGGGGACTGACCACGAAATAGAAGACGAACCCTGACACATCATCGTCTCAGACTTCTCCCCCGCTCGCTCTAGCTCAGTTGCTTGCTAAGATGCACTTGGCTATCGTCTGTTTTGTTTGGCTACAGCTCTGCAGCGGCGGCGAGCAAGCACCGCCCAACTGGCTGGTAAGTGCATCATACACGTGTTGGTTGAGGGCGGGAGGCGTGGAGGAGCACCGGTCGCGGCGGGCCCGCGCTGCTGACGTTGTGGTGTGTGACGGCTTCCCGTCAACCCTCCCTCCCTCCCTCCGCCTTTGGCGGCCGTCATCTTGACTCGAGCTTTGGGCGAACGCTGTTGAGTTGCAGTGAATTGCTGGGTCGCTGGAACAGAAAAAAAAGACAAGTACGCAGTGATTTTTAGTGATTATTATGTATGTTCAGAGGTTCGACTTGTTGCAACCTCCTCACATTTTTTCTCGCGAGAAAAACCTCCTTTGGAAACCTAGCACGGCGTCCGTACTCATACCCATAAGCCAGTCCGCCCATCCCGCAAGCCAGCAACGACACCGGTACAGCTTCCTCAGTCCCCTCCCAACGTATCTACACACACACACACACACACACAACACACACACACACACACACCAGCCTAAGCCAGGTAGCCATTTGTCGACCAGCAACATAAATACTGGACAAAAGTAGGACAGGGTCCCAATGCCTTGTTTATTCGCGTTAGAAATAATGACCACTGTATTGAGTGAACCAGTATAATGACCACTGTATTGAGTGAACCAGTAAAAACTCGTAACCCTCTGATCAAGGGAAATATCATTGTATCTTTTGTTAAGCGTACAAAGGATTGCAATTTGCAGATGTCTGTATAAAATGGATAACTTTTGTCGCAGGAAAATTTGTAACGAGCTTAGATTTGTCTTTTACTGTTTGATAATGAATTTTTTTTATTGGTTTGCTGCCAAACAAGAATGTCAGAAGACCCACTGTAGTGACCTGATTGATTCATTGATTTGTGGTGGTAACCCAGGCATCATTATTGTGCACCCCATGCTCAGCTTGTGAGCAGTAGCGCATATAAGGTTTGTCAGATAGAAGCCTCAATTTTGAAATTAGAAAGGGACTGAGACGCCTCTTTGAAGCAAGGAGACGAGTTTGGATAAGCATAAGTAGAAACATTTTCCATCAAAGTGAAATGTGTCAAATATAACATGCATAGTGACCGGAAACGGCACATTTCCTCTTTCCCAAATATGTACTGACTGTACAGTGAGGTTCTGCCGTTTTATATATTGCCATTGAAGATGTAATATATAAATGCCCTGGGGATTTACCTTGTTTCAATTTTCTTCATGGTTATCACGTAAATAATTGTGATTTATATCTATATATATATATATATATATATATATAGAACATCTCTGGAAACGAGTATTTATACACATCGCCTTCTGTAAGTTTTATTGGTGAATACAATGATGTGTGAAAGGTTACAGGAATTATTATTATCATTATTATTATTATTATTATTATTATTATTATTATTATTAGTGTAAGTGTACAGTGGTCATATTTTAAGATATCCACCAACTAGTGACTACTCATGAAGGGACTTGTCCCACAGCCACCACCTCGATGATCATTGTGTGGAGATACGTGGGAGCCGACGAAGAGAAACTGTATAATCCAGTGAGCAAGACATGCCGTGAGTGAGAACAGCATGTAGCTAGCCTCAGCCATGGTGACAGAATCCTCGCTCATGTACTTTAAGGCACTCCCCTCCACACACACACACACACACACGCGGGCGCGCGGGGAGTTTCTCAGCAGTAAACAGATGATGTTACAAGACTATGAACGGAGAAAACTAGACAAATATGATACACAGGTGCTGGAGCGCGCGCGCAAACAGGGTAGGGGGGGGGGAATTGTGTTGCTGGGGGTGGGAGGAGGTGGGGCTGGAGGAGAGGAGGAGGAGGTGGCGCTAGCGGTGGCGGCCCGACCGCACATCAGCTGTGTGTCTTGCAGGAGCTTCGGAGCTTCGACGGCCCTGACGAGCGGCGGGTAGTATTACACGCCTCGTTTAGTTGGACGTCAGCCTCCTAAGCACCGGTCATCGTGACCGAGGTTATCATGGTAACGAATTATATTTAAAGATACACTTTGGTGCTTTTTCTGTCTCTCGAAGCCTGAGCGAGGAAGGAATTCGTGTTTTGGTTTGTTTATGGTAGGGAGCAGGGGGTCGACGACGCCGGTGTGGTTCTGCACAGCGTGAGGGACTGGATATGCTAGTGTTAATTTTCAGGTTTGTTGTTGTCGATATAATTGATGGAAGGCTGTTAGAATAACCCGGGCTGGAGTTTTACCTAGGTCTTTATTTCTCCGAATTACAGTCATGTGACCTACTTTGTCACTTGAAATTTATTGATGAGCGGTGGATATGTAAATTTGATGCTTATGTAATTTTGATTGATTTACGATGGTCGTTTTATTTAGAGACTGCAGTGTGGTTGAATTGAATTGTCCACGTGTGTGCATGATGATACTTACATACATTCATTGTATTCTCTAAACCTGGTGTGTGTGTATATATATATATATATATATATATATATATATATATATATATATATATATATATATATATATATATATATTGCATTCGAATGCACACTTTCATAGAACACAATGCCCTCCAACAGCAAGGATTCGAACCCCACACTAGGTTCGAATCCTTGCTGTTGTTTTCCATGAAGTTGCGCGTACGTATGCACAATATTTGTGTTCATATACCTCTGGCGCTGTGACGGTAAGTTCGGTAAAATTGCTGACAACTGGGTAATGTGAGCCTGACGGGATATGACTGGTCTAGACCCCGTTGCTCATGGACGTGAGTAGGGTATTCGATTACTGGTAATCGAATAGTCATATCCTCATTATGGGCAGCATAGCCGGGTGGTCATTGTACCCGGCGATCACGCAAGTGGTACGAGGTTCGAATCCTTGCTGTTAGAGGGCATTATGTGATGATATGTATATATATATATATATATATATATATATATATATATATATATATATATATATTTGATTAGCATTAGTAAATGCATTACCGATAACGGAGATGCTTTATCATAAACCTGTAATAATTACTCATGCATGTATATGTGTTGCATTACACAAATGTTGTTACCTGTGTTAGTGTCAGCACTATTCGTTATCCTGTTATTACATATCGTGTATTTCTTGCATCCCAGACCTCCCTCCTATTCTGACGGAAGCGTGGGGGGGGGGGGGGGGTTGAGCAAACTCTGGGTTCCTGGGCCCACTCGGACCCACTTGTCACCCTCCTGTGTCCATGTATTGCACCTACTGTAAGCTCTATACTTGCCTCTACCTACAGCTTTAGCCACGTATCCTTCACCAGCGCTACCACTGAATTGCTCTGGTTATGCATTACTGGACAAAGAATGATATTAAAACTGAAAAAAAAAACTTAACCCCTCTAAACACAAGCAGCGATCACGTCGATCCTCCCAGTACGCTGCGAATGTCATCCACACTGGTACTACCTGGTTTCCCGGGTGGTTACGGAAACCAGGTACTGCCAGTGTCAAGTACCAGGACGGTACTGTAGCTCACAATAATGATGGTGAGGCTTCCAGACGCCCAAGACCCTCCAGACACCCAAGACAGGGTCTGGAACTGATGTGTGAATCAAACTTTAGGGTTTCCTCTTTGATTGTACTTGAAAGATGTATACATTTTAAATACACACTGAGAAAGCATTTAATGATGATATGGGTGAGAGGTACGTGGCTTGGGGGTAGGTGGAGGCAAGTATAGGGCGTACAGTGGGCACAATACGTCAGCATCCGGGCTCTCCCTCATGAGGTTACACCGCGAATGAAAAGTCACCTTCGGCCAGGCTTCGTTATTGGAAACACAGTCCCGTCAAAGAACTGCTGACTCCAAAGGAGGTTACATCTCCCTACTGCTGAAAGTAGCGCAGCCTCGGGCGGCAGGAACCTTCAGAAAGGTCCTGGGTAACACCAGAAGTCTCACAGAAATAGGGCCGAGGGTAATTACACAACACACACACACACACACACACACACACACACACACACACACACACACACACACACACACACAGCAGCTAGTCTGTGGGTGAGGGTAACACAATCTGCAGTGTTGCAGGCATCACTACACCCATATATCTCACCCAGTGTGAGGTACTCCAGGCCAGACCACCATGATCACCTGCATAAAAAACTGCATCTCTGTGCAGCCCAAGGGCCCATAATTGTCTTACCTTTTATATATATATACTTTCTTGACCTTTTCTTGAAAGTCGTCCCACCACCCAGAACCCTCTAAATATTAGATTTAGCGTCCATAATTCATATCTAAAAATGAATTGTCTGGAAATTTATGCATGGCGTTGCTTCCCGTCGCTTAAATCTGAATTATATCAAGAAAGAGAAGATTACGATGATGAATATCGGTCTAACTCAAACATTTGTCGTTTCTACATTTTTTTTTTACGAGAAAAAAAATGGACGAGACCATAACCTACTGAGAAAGTTACCTGTATTTCCGATGTGTCTTTCGCAGTCTAGCCTTTCTACGTCAACTTTACGACCTTGCTATATTGAGCTGCACTAGTTTGGCTGACCAGGATTGATCCTCACCACTAAATACCATCGAGACTATTGAAAAAAAATACGGTACCAGAGAACACGAAGGAAGTTGAGGCGGCCAGAGGTCACGGGAGTTTCACTGCGTGGTGAGAGAGAGAGAGAGAGAGAGAGAGAGAGAGAGAGAGAGAGAGAGAGAGAGAGAGAGAGAGAGAGAGAGAGTCTTGAGCAACAGGTGGGAGGAGGGGGACGCGCGCTTTCCTCCCGCGTCATTTGTAAACCACCACACTGCAGGTAGAGAAACCCCAGCCACCCAGGGACGTCGAGGATGGAAAGGCCGCCCAGTTTGCTCGCCACTTCCCTGGGCAACAAACCGCGTCGTGTGAATGGTGAAGCAAATATTTGCCGGACGGTCGGAAGGTAAAGAATTGAGGCAGGAAGGGGATTTACCGTGCGAGTGGCGCGGGGGCCCGTTAACGCAGCTGACCGTTACCCCGGGGGTCCGTTACGGTCCCCGGGTCCAGCAGGAGGACCTTACAGTGACTTTAACCTGCCTCGGGGACCGATCCCTCCGCGGGTTTACCTTCAGAAGGTCACGTTTCCAACACTTATGCCATGTGGTGACGTGGCAACGTCGCGCTCCGCCTCCCGGGAGCTAAGGTTACCCCGCCAGGGGATGCCAACATGGCTGGGAAGACACACGAACGTCAACAAAACAGTTTCCTGTACTTAGTTTTATATTTCAAGTGACAGTTTACATCTAAACTGTCTCTCTTATTATTCCCCCAGCGTCTGTTTGTATGTTAAACGATAGAAATGAAGAGGCTGGAGGCTAGGATTGACAGCGCTAAGGTTAGGTTACCCAAGTGAGAGTCGACGCTGGCTCACTCACCAGCCAATATTAATTTATTTCCCATTGAGTCCGACGCCAGTGGACTAAAAACGCTTACGTATGTAATTTATCTCAAACGTTGAACTAACAATTTCAAGAATGTTTATTACATAATATTTGATTGATTTATTTTGGAATTTTTAAAGAAATATATGATTATTATATTAGAATATATTTCAGACAGACTAATGCGATATATATATATATATATATATATATATATATATATATATATATATATATATATATATATATATATATATATATATATCTCGAGTACCTGTGTCCGAGTGTTGACTTTAATGATTTAAAAATTTCCCAACGATTCATCTTCCATACGTCTCGCCCTATGACTCCACGTTTCTACACGCCCCCCATGTCATCATGACCCCCACACCTCTCCACTGTCTCCTCTTCCCTCCACACATAAACCCAAGACTACGCCCCCATATCTACCATCACCCCAAGACCCCTTCCTTCTCACGCTCCCCACACACCTCCCCACCAGCCACCCCATACTAGCTAGGCTCAGTGTTAGTATGGGAAACTGGAAAGGTGTAAACTTACCTCCCTACCTTCACCATCGAGGCTTCTAGCATCGTATGATGTGTGTGTGTGTATATATATATATATATATATATATATATATATATATATATATATATATATATATATATATATATATATATATAATGGAAATATACCCTCCTATTTTCACCCCTTTTGTAAGCTACGACACTATGGTTACACATGTCAAAAAGATTTTACATCCTTCGTGTACCTCGTCGTCTCAAACGTTCGCCAGTGTCTCTGAATTTCTAATCAAGCGGCTGAGAGATTACGCGAGTCACCCGTCCAGAGACGCTGTTGCCCCCAGGGTTTTGTACATTGTTTAAAATTCGAGGAAGTCGTTGACTTACCTCTTTTAAGACTCTCGGGGAATTTCAATTAATTCTATTGTGCGGTATTTTTTTTTTTCTCCCTCGTCTTGTGGAGTGGAATGTTGATGAATTATAGCCAGGATCTCTCTATTCGACTCTTTTTTTTTATTTTTTGTTTGCTCGTTATTGCTCACTATGCAGCTATGTATTTTCTCAAGATCAAAATGCAATTTAGGTCTGAGGTTGAAATAGTTGTTTTGAATATGCACCTGTAGGTGGTTATGACGATGTAACCCTCCCTCCCTCCCTCCCTAATATTCCCTGTTTTATTATGATCAGAGAAGACTGGCGCGAAGTCTACCCTCAGGTCGTTTTCTTATATAGTCATTTAAAAAAGAAAACAAAGTTTGTGTTAGAGAAAATGGAATTTGTTGCCAAATCCGTTTTCCGCTGGCATGTATGTAGGCACCAAAGAATGATTTTGTATGCTGGTGAGAAGTACAACACAAAGACACGAGCGTTTTCCTTCATTTCTCTTATGTATCCCAGAGGAGGTGAATACACTCACAGAAGCGCTCGGGTCTTCAATGTCTTATTTTCCTTATTCCTTCGCGAATTTTCCTGCATCGCGTTTTTTATTTATTTACTTGCCATAACAACTTGATATTACGATAATATAATTTATCGCGTTTTTTTTTTTTACAACCTATTTGCAATAACTTAATTATCAGGGTATATGCATAATTTATCGCGTTTTTTTTTTTCTTTAGTCTATTTGTGATAACAACTTAATATTTACAGTATTATATCCATAATTTACCTTATTGGATGATACCA
This sequence comes from Panulirus ornatus, assembly GCF_036320965.1. Lineage (NCBI taxonomy): Eukaryota > Metazoa > Arthropoda > Malacostraca > Decapoda > Palinuridae > Panulirus > Panulirus ornatus. Next base: position 4,965,602 of record NC_092231.1, read on the forward strand.
TCTGATGATATTGTAGTATCATTTGATCATATCGTTTGTTTTGAATGTATCAGGAGTTGGTGGCACGGTTCACCACTTACCCTCTGGCTGATTGAACACAAACGATACGATGGTTGGGCACGATGAGCCTGACCTTTTGACCTGACCCTTGAAGGTCTGGTCAGAAGCCAGGCCGTTATATTCAAGGCCGTTACCGTCGTGCTCCTGGGGTTACTTAGTCACGCCTATTACCCTCAGGGGTCGTTATGTGCTCAGGGCTCATACCGTCGCGTTAATGCTGTGCTTGGCGCCACAGCTGGGGAGTATCCACTGGCTAATTCGTAGTTCCTATCATTTCAGTACCATCAGGAGCCACAGAATAAAGATAAATAGATAAATGAAGCAAGGGTCATGTAAATGCCTTGAGAGCGTGTATGGTCTTCGAATGATCTGCACCACATGACACAGGTGTTCAAGATATTTCTTCTGGTCGTGTCTGCCTTGACGTCAGAGGCCTTAAATGACGCTGACAGTCGATAGGCCTCGAGCTCCCACAGTTCATCCAACCATCCTACATACATACATACATACATACATACATACGCCGGCAGACATGCACTTGATTCGAATGTACGACGTCTGGTTAAAATCATGTACAGTGAGTAGAAATACCTGCGTTGCCGGAGTCCACTTTCTTTTGATTATTTCCCCAGGTGAAAAGTCATCATTTGATTAGGAATTACCCAGGCGTTACCGAACTCCGGTTATATTATGAGGCGATGCGAGTCGCCTTCGGGGAAGATGTAACTTTGGAGTAACTGTCTCGACGAAGATACTTCTCACTTCAAGGGACTCCATCCTTTCCCTGCTCCTGATTGGAGTGCATCCTTGAAAATGCAGGGAAACCTGGAGATGGGGATCCTGAGGGTTATATGGTACTAATTACGAACAACAGCGGCTTCTGAAGTGCGTATGTTTTTATGTACGCTTTCGTCTGTGACTGCGTATGTCACTTGATTGGTGTATAGACTATGCCATTCAACCTCACCCCCATCCGACCCCTACCTACCCAGAAGCAAACACCGACCTAACAAGTGTCACATGATAATGATTAGCGCACTGCTATTGTCCTCCGACCCAACCATTTTGTCCAGCTGTTGAATGTAATATGCCACAACAATACACAGTGCGTCGATGTGTTTTAGAAAAGTGGTATTGTTAATCAGAAAGCTGGGCCACGCTTATTATACTGTTATTCACCTCAGTTAACTGGATCAGCTTTTTTTTCTTTTTCAGAGATCGCCTTTGAACTGCCTTTGCAGGTAATTGCTAATATATATATATATATATATATATATATATATATATATATATATATATATATATATATATATATATGTATATATATATATATATAGGACAGGATCACAATTTTGCGCATGATCAAGTATATTCGTATGAGACCACGGGGAAAATGAAACACGTTAAGTTCCCAAGTGCACATTCGTGTAATAATCACATCATCAGGGAAGACACAAGAAATATAACCGTCAGTTGATATACAACGAAGAGACGTAGCTAGGACGCCATTTGGTAAATTTGCGATTCATGTATATATATATATTCCTATGAGTCCACGGGGAAAATGAAGCACGATAAGTTCCCAAGTGCACTTTTGTATAATAATCTCATCATCAGGGGAGATACAAGAAAGAAATATATAACATTCAGTTGATGTACGTCCTTGCTGGCAAGAAATGGATGACGTCAGATGTTTAAGCGAGTATATACCCATGTAGTCAGTGAAGTGCTTAGTTCTATCCTTATATTAATATTCTTCTGTTCTTCACCATCACTTCTGCCTGTTCTTCCATTTATCGCGGTGACTTAGGTCAACCTGCTTCCATCTTCGTGCAATTTGTTATCGTTTTTTCTATGAGTCACATAATGTTCCTTAGTCTTTCCATGGGTCAGATTTATATGTGTTTGATAATAGTCGTTTGTGATTTATGTTGATTTTAATTAATAGATAACAGTCTCGTGTGTGTATGTGTGTGTGTGTGTGTGTGTGTGGTATATAACCTAACGAGCCCCCCCCCCCCCCCCTTCAATCCTCGTGTCTCCCGTACTTTTTCATTTGAATCAGACGCTATAAATAGAGACGCGTCAGTGCGTCATAAGCATCTCATTCGGCCTGAAGGTAAGAGCGACCCACACTTCACTTACTCTCTGGTTATCCCCTGGTGAGCTTCTGTGGGTTAGCACTGTCTGTCTCCCATGGGGGCTCCCCCCTATTCAACAAGGGGGAAGAGGGCGTTTTGCGAAGGCGGACGCAGCGTTTTATTTCCATATTGCCTGACATTTGCGTCTATGTATGTAGATGATTATATCCTGAGGGAAAAAATAATCCGATTGAAGTTTTTCCAAAACTCGACTCTGTAGAAAATCAATGGTAATATATACATTTTTATTTCATGACGTAGACTTGGTCACTTCATTTTTGATGTTCGGATCTTGGGGGAAACCGTGAGATGTATACATTTAAGGTTAGTCTTGCTTTGTATCCTGTATTAGATATACGAACCATTGCATACTAACATATCTCATTCCAGTTTTGTTTTATATCCTGTATTAGATATACGAACCATTGCATACTAACATATCTCATTCCAGTTTTGTTTTATATCCTGTATTAGATATACGAACCATTGCATACTAACATATCTCATTCCAGTTTTGTTTTATATCCTGTATTAGATATACGAACCATTGCATACTAACATATCTCATTCCAGTTTTGTTTTATATCCTGTATTAGATATACGAACCATTGCATACTAACATATCTCATTCCAGTTTTGTTTTATATCCTGTATTAGATATACGAACCATTGCATACTAACATATCTCATTCCAGTTTTGTTTTATATCCTGTATTAGATATACGAACCATTGCATACTAACATATCTCATTCCAGTTTTGTTTTATATCCTGTATTAGATATACGAACCATTGCATACTAACATATCTCATTCCAGTTTTGTTTTATATCCTGTATTATATGTACGAACCATTGCATACTAACATATCTCGTTCCGTATGTCCCTTATTCATATACATAGCGATGCCCTTAAAGAACCTACTTGTACGGGTACTAGATGGGATGTCGTAGCTCATTTTTGCCAGCTGTAAGATTGGTTTACGTTGTCTAGTGTATCCTACCAATCATTCGAGCGAACTTACCGTTGTGAACTTTGAGAAAGCGACGTACTTTAACGGTTACGACCAACGGCCGAAAGAAAACAAAACAAAAAAAAAGGGGGTTTGGATCCGGGTATCCGCCGCCGCCCGCCCGCAGGTATACGAAACGGCCGCGCGGGAAATATCGTCACGCCCCGTGCCTATATTTCTCCTCCGATATTCGTCCTTACTGTCTAGTGTCTTACGGTGGAAGAACAGGGTATGTTAATAGATCCTTGTTTCACTAGGATCGAGCATCGTATTTTAATCCCTATTTGGCTTAGGCATAAAGGCGGCATATCTCACGATTAACCTCGAGAGCGTGACACCCAGTGTTACCAGACAATCGAAGGTAACAATTCTTATCAAATTTTATCTAAAGAAAATAAAATCACCGTTCATGCCACAGTTTTAGTCGGAAATAACACTAGATGCAAGATTATGAAAGATTAATATCACTCATTTACTTACTTGAACATCTTGTAAGGAACGTTTTAGCAAAGTAATGAAGCGAGTTATCGCCGGTATGGCAAAGTGCATGACGTCATGTATAAACACGGTGTAAACACCCATAGTCGCCACCTTATGTAAATGTGGGAGATCGTTTGTACGGGTTCCAGACTTCCTGAGTGTCTATACACAACTATTTTATCGTATATTTGTAAGAGGCCAAAGTGCATAAGTTTAAGCAGTTTTAAATTTTCATATGTGTTTTTCATGCAGGAACGCGCTTTTCATCATATTCAAATCAACACGTAAATATATATATGTGAAGGGGGTAGGTTATTAGAAAATGAAAAATAATACTTTTGGGGAAGATTGAAATCATTAGAGGTGTACTGTAGGGCGTAAAAGGGAGAGGTTTAGCAGTAGTTGCGCTTCCAAAGTCTTAGAAGGCATGACCCTCAAAACACACTCCAAAATGATCCGTTGTTGACACGAAGACCCATTTTCGCCCATTCTCTCTCTCTCTCTCTCTCTCTCTCTCTCTCTCTCTCTCTATATATATATATATATATATATATATATATATATATATATATATATATATATATATCTTAAACTCTGTTAACATTTCCCATAAGACCCGATGTGGACTTTTGAGGTTCGTGACTGGAGGCTGTATATACATATCATCCCCCCCAAGAAAAAAAAAATCGAAGGATACAATACACACACACACACACACACACACACACAAAGCCCCTTCAACATCCATAACCCGAGAATATTCAAATACAATGCCAGCAGCCAGCAGAACCTCGCTGGGTATACACAGTGACAGTTTAACTTGACCCTGGATGGGTATTTATGCACGAGGCTAACCAAACGGTGATGATTACGTGTCCTGCCAACCCACAGTTTGCAACAGCTTGTTCGGTCGATCAAAGACCCAAAGTCAAGCTTGGCCTCAGCCCCGAGCTGTTGGGGTGGAAGACCTCCTGAGTCAGCTCAAGGTAAACACCTTTACGGGGCTCCTGCAGCTTCCAGGCAGCGCTCCACGGGGGAGCAGGGTCATTTGGGCTCTTGTAAGGCGCGCATGAAGGTCCTTGATAAGGTTGTATGATACAGCCGTATCCAAGGTGACTTCCCGCTTGCAGTGTATCGTCTTGCTGGCTGACTATACTAATACCGTTTGATTATGTATATATATATATATATATATATATATATATATATATATATATATATATATATATATATATATATATATATATTCCTATGAGTCCACGGGGAAAATGAAACACGAAAAGTTCCCAAGCGCACTTTCATGTAATAATCACATCATCAGGGGAGACACAAGAGAGAAATATAACAGTCAGTTGATATACATCGAAGAGACGAAGCTAGGACGCCATTTGGTAAACATGTGATTGTCCAAAACACACACACACACACACACACACACACATATATATATATATATATATATATATATATATATATATATATATATATATATATATATATATATATATAACCCCAGAGCCACTTTTACGGGGTTGCTGCAACTCCAAGGCTGCTCTTTAATCAGAAGCAGGGGAATGATGACTCCTTGGAACGAAAAATTCCACGAGGAGAGACCACACGTTTTCGTACAAATGGCGTCGATGCAACGTGGCCGCGAAGGTGACTTTTCACTTGGCGTTGTTACCACGTGCAAGTGTTGTCTCGGGTCTGGGAATACAGCCTTATATATATATATATATATATATATATATATATATATATATATATATATATATATATATATATATAGTCGTTGCAAAGAATTAATGCGACTCGTTTGTACTTATGAAACACACATCTGTCTCGTATTAAAATTCTCACCTTATAATATGTCTTCTGTCACGAACGTCTAACCTTTAAGAGTAACCTTTTTTTTTTTTTTTCTTACTCTGTTTCTCGGCAGCAAGTCATATCAATCTAACGAGAGATGATTTCACAGCAAATTCTGTCGGCATATTGCCATGCAGTTTACGTCATAATAGAGTTAGTGGTCGGGAGTTGGGATTTATGACCGCCCCTTGGTTAATGTTCCCACAACCCGTCAGGGGGGGCAACACTCTCGCGCCACCCCGCGTCTCCACCAATCACGGCAGCGTTTTCGGCGGAAGTTAACCGTGCTTGACCAATCCGGTTCCAGGTGCGCATGACTGCATCCGAGGTGCGCGAAAACTTCACACACACAGCGTTCCTCCTTAAGTGATCTGTGCTTGACATTCTCCCATCTTTGCTTGGTGTTGTCCATCATGAAGAGGAAGTAATATCTTATACTTTTCTCTGGCAGTCAGGCTTTTCTCTTTTATATATATAAGTAGTTTCGTATGAATTCGGTCGAGCAATGTCCCGGGTGGTTCTTCCACATTTATGATAGCTAGGGAATAAATGTTCCGGGTTGTTCTTCCATATCTTGGATAGCCGAGGGAACCGCGGTGTCCATATATCTTTCAGATGGCGAGCGCTAGGTAGCTATCATCACCAACGGAAGGATGACATACTGCCAGTGTGACGCCCCCCCACCACCACCACCTGAGAACCACGTACACCTACGAGATCCTTATACGCCGGGTTGATTGTTGCCTACCTTGCCAGGTAGGATTTTCCCGCTGATGGATGATACAGACGCTGAGGAAAAAGTCTGATTCGGAGTCTCGATTTGCGAATTTATGTCTGGCGAGTTGGTTCAAAGGCGGCTGTCTAGCGCCGCCGCCGCCGCCGCAGATGCGATCGTATAACCGGTAGCCAGCAGGGTTAGGGAGAGAGAGAGAGAGAGAGAGAGAGAGAGAGAGAGAGAGAGAGAGAGAGAGAGAGAGAGAGAGGCGAACCTTACTTTTACCGTCGTCTTATTCCAATATACTCACATACCTTCCCTTAAGTACCCTCTCTCTCACCCCTCTCTTATATCCGTACATTTACTTAGATCTTTATCCCTTTAACCCTTTTCCATCTTTATCCTTCACATCTGCTTCCCTTCCGTCTATACCCCTTCCTTTCCCCTTCGTAATTGTTTTCCTTTCCGTATGGGTCCCTTCCCACCATCTCTTGTAACCCTTGGCTTCTTTGACCTCCATCCTCCCATCCACCTATGTACGACCTTCACTTCTTCCTTCTTTTCCATCTTTACTCTCCCTCCCTCTCACCTCCTTCCCACCACCCAACCGACCGATGGGTTTAACAGAGGAGGTGGTGGTGATTCACCCAGTGTTGCCACAGACAAGGTGGTGACTCACCCAGTGTTGCCACAAGAAGAGGTGGAGAAAAAAAAAAAACAACTTCAGGTCTTGAGAACATTTGGTTGCTTACTTTCCACCCAGTCTTTCAGGTTTAGCGTCATGCCCGCTAGATTCATGTGTAGGGTTGTGTTCGATTACCCCCACGCTGTAAATTATGATGATTTGCATCGAGAGCCTGTAATTGTAATCCATTAACTGCGCGTAATAATTGAAATAACCGATGGAATTAGGGTGGGGTTTTTTTGGCGAATTATATTGTTGGTGGTGGTGGTGGTTGGAGAAGAGGGTATGGGGGAGCAGGGAACAGCCCGCTATAATTAGCGGGGGTGGAGGTAGGGGGGGGGGGAATATCCCGAGTGTAGCGAGAGTTGAGTGGGGTGTGTGTGGGGGGGATGTTAGGCGGGAACTGTGGGAGAGTCCAGGTGAAGATGGTACGGAGGTAGGATTACGGCCTGCGCTGCCACCCACACCACCAGGTCTCTCTCTCTCTCTCTCTCTCTCTCTCTCTCTCTCTCTCTCTCTCTCTCTCTCTCTCTCTCTCTCTCTTTCTCTCGGCAAGCAACCACTGAGAGAGGAAAGTTATCAGACGCCGGGAGGAGGTGGATGTGTCTTGGCTTCGCAGACTTCTACTACCTCCCCCGCCGCCACCAGCACCAGCACCTGTGGTCGAGCGGTGCGCACCGTCGTCTGAGCATCCAGGACTTGCGACGGAGTTACTCCGTAATTTCCATTTGTTCTCTTGAAATTGCGGTGAAGAGTATTAATGAATTTTTCTTTGGTGAAATTTGATTTTCCATTCGTTCATTTTGTTGTACGGTTAACTTTTTCTCGAAAATTCTGAACGTGTTTCCTCTTTTGACCGTACGCAGTTCTTTTTTTTTTTAGACCCATGATCAGTTCAGTTAATCATTGTTTTCCTGATAGGTTCGTTAGAATCTAATTCATTCACCATCTAGAGCTAATACTTTTGGCGGGTTAGGTAAATTAGCCCCTAACCAGTGTTTCATAGTCCTGTCCCTCCAGTACGCATGTTTCACTCTTTCTGGTTATCTACCTGCACTCGTTTCACCCCCTTCATCCATTCAGTACCCATATTTTGCCCCTTGTGTTCATCCAGTGTCCACGTTTCACCTTTACTATCCACCCAGTACCCGTGTATCACCCCTTCTGTCCACCCAGTATCCTTGTTTCACCCTTTCTGTCTATCCTGTACCACCCATATTTCACCAGCTCCTGTCCATCCTTGTACGTGTGTTTCACACGCATGGCATCCACTTTTGTGGTGTTTCCCAGAAACACACACGAGTAGGTCCCACATCAGTTGTAGCCCAGGAACATATGAATGGTGTCCCTGTAGTCTATAGTGCCACAGAAGTATTTGATTCCTCAGTAGTCCATAGTCCCGCCATAGTCTATAATCCCCCATTAATCTTTATCTTCTGTACGTTATCATAGCCTCATCCAGCAGTGCTAACAAGTCATTCAGAGCCAACCTTTAGTAAAACCAGAAGTACATGCACTCAAAATATTGGGCCTGTTGGTGCTAAGGTTCAGCCATAAGAATAACAAACAAACAGACAGACAGACACAAAACATTAACAAGCAAGCGCACAAAATATATATTTTACATATATGTTGAACACTTTCTAGAAAAGATATAGGGCTTAAAGCATTAGCCTAAGTATTTCTAGAAAATACATAGGGCGTAAAGCATTAGCCTAGCTATTTCTAGAAGACATAGGGCTTAAAGCGGTAGCCTAGCTATTTCTAGACAAAATAAAGGATTTTAAGCCGTAGCCTAGCTATTTCTAGACTAGATATAGGGCTAAAAGCAGTAGCCTAGCCATAGCCTAGCCATATGTTCATGTATTGGGCAAATCCTCTCGTGCCAGTTCGTCACATCACATCCTGTAACAGTGGTAACATTAATAAGAGGTGTTGCAAAAGTCCAGAATCGTAGGGTTTCATTATTTTACCTTATCGCAAATTTTCAAAGTACAAACATGATTTGAACACGTTGAAATATAAGTATATAGAGTTATCTCGCGCTTGCAATTTTGGACGATCAAATTCTGCCCTCTGATATTGTTAAACGTTAAGTACCAACACAAGCAAAACAAAAAAATCAAACATTACCCGCACCAAGCACAAGCCCTCCCAGTAATTGTAGGAGTGTAAGAGTCTGGCGGATTGCAGGCACAATAAAGCCAAACTCCCCTCCCCCCTCCAAAAAAAAAAAAGATATCATAATATTAGCAACATCCAACTGTGGCCCGTCCACGAGCAGTGTTACCATATCCAGATCACAGTATTGCTTAACTTTAATCCCCGAACCTCGTGTTTAATTACGACACCCTGAGCTAAAGGATCAGTAATGTCCATTCGTTTGGTGACGATGCTGCGCTAAATGGTTTTCAAGTGATATGGATTTTTTTTTCTTTCTTTTTCATTGTCAGTGTTTGGTGTACGTATTGGCGAGATGAAATCGTATGTGGCTTGAAAGTTTATAAAAACTTGTATGTTTTTCATTATATTTGGTTCTTCGACTGTTCATAGCCAGTACATGCAACAACATACATACATACACTTGATACTTTTTGAGTTATTATTATTATTATTAATTATTATTATTATTATTAAATGATTAAATCGGGGCATGTGAAGCGTCTGGGGTAAACCATGGAAAGCTGTGTAGGTATGTATATTTTGCGTGTGTGGACGTATGTATATACATGTGTATGGGGGTGGGTTGGGCCATTTCTTTCGTCTGTTTCCTTGCGCTACCTCGCAAACGCGGGAGACAGCGACAAAGCAAAAAAAAAAAAAATTATTATTATTATTATTATTATTATTATTATTATTATTATTATTATTATTATCATTACTTGGAGAGAAACAGATGGTATTGGGAAAATTGCAGTTTATTAAAGACAATAATTACCACATTTGTTACACTATATATATATATATATATATATATATATATATATATATATATATATATATATATATAGTTACACCCATCCCATATATAGTAACCCGTTCCCCTACATACAGGATAAACATTATACAACTGTGGCATGGAAGCAAGCGCGCTTGTTTATATAACTCCTATCCCCCCCCCCCCCCCCCCTTCTCTGAGGAACCCTGCGGCTCCGAGGATGCGCTTCACGCAGGAGCAGAGTAAGGTGGGCTTCTTCGGGACGTGACGGTCCTCTCGGGCCATGTACGCATCCTCTCCGTCCGTTGACGATGATGCAACCTCCTCGAAGGTCGGCACACCTCCCACTCGTCGTGCAAGCACTTGCAAGGGCGAGTGCAGGACTCCGGCTCTCTTACCCATCATGTCAGAGGCGCGAGTGGCGGACAGGAGGAACAGGTGACTCAGTCACATGAAATGACTGACAGGGAAGCGTGGCATGATGGTCGTCATTATTGATATATGTTAATTATAATGTTTTAGCAGTCTAGAAGATGATGGTGTACCCCTCAAAGATCAGATCCCCCCCAGCCTTGTTACGTAATGAACCATTACGACGTAACCCTTCCCCGCTGGCGCCGTACACCAGCCCCAACCGTCCTCCCTAACTCCCCTGCCCCGTCCCGCCCCGCCCCGCCCCGTCTCCGTCGCTTGGCATGTCACAACCCGACAAATGTGTTGGGGGAAATTTCAGACGTCGGACAAGACTGATTATTTAGCGTAGTTAGGCTTGCATAATAGTAGCCAAGCACGAGAGAGAGAGAGAGAGAGAGAGAGAGAGAGAGAGAGAGAGAGAGAGAGAGAGAGAGAGAGAGAGAGAGAGATAACGGCAGCGAAGACGAGGTTGTGGGAGGGAAGAGGGAACACGACCGACCCCCGGGTGGCGGCGACAATGATCCCCCCCCCCTCCCCCTCCTTCCATCATACCCGACCCCCCCTCCCCATCCCCCTCCAGTTGCCCCGCCAGGCGGACGGGTTGACGATCTCGTGAGCGATGCTTCGCGCCGACCGTTGGGGCTCGGCCGCTGGCGTCCAGGGCTTGAGGGAGGGGAAGGGAAGGAGGGGGAGGGGGAAGGGGTGCAGACGCGCATGTTTCCCGCCAAGATGTATCACAATAAATGTAAGTCGCTCGCACGGGCGGGGGAACGCAACGCTGGAGTTAAAACGTCACATTAAAATGATACAGTTAGTGTAGGTAGGTAAAATGGTCACAAAAACGGGGAAATTAGTCTCTTGATATATTACGATGATGGTTGGTCGGTTGGTTGAAACATATTTATATATATAAATGCCTCGACCCCCACCACTACAGTCATTTTAAGGGCGTGGCGTATGTCACCGCCAATATGTATGGACGGTGGAGTGAATGTATGGCGCAGTGAGCTTTGAAGGTCCCTTGGGTACAGTACACCAGGCACCAGTGATGAGTACAATTTGGCTGTACTAGAATGAACTGACTCCATCATTGTGGGTTAGTACGTAATCCTCCAAATTAGTCGTATAACTCGGTTCTCTTGTGACATCTAGGTATGTCAAGATGTATATAACTGACTGTTATATTTCTCTCTGTGTCTCCCCTGATGATGTGATTATTACACGAAAGTGCACTTGGGAACTTATCGTGTTTCATTTTCCCCATGGACTCATAGGAATATATATATATATATATATATATATATATATATATATATATATATATATATATATATATATATATATATATATATGTAGGGGCAGGAATGATAAGATACATACTGAAGAATGGATATTATTGATGGTGCTTCTACCGGGAGACGGCTCTCCATCGTGGTAGACGGGTACATGATGATTATTATATAATAGAACTAACGAAGAAGAGATGGGTCAGTAACGGAGAAGGGATGGGATGAAGGGGTGTCGGTCATTATTGTGGTGCTTGGGCGTGCGTACGCGAAGGTAGCAACAGCGCCGGCTCCTTGAGGGTGTCGGAGCTCTGGCCCCATTGGCACTCCAAGAGAGATGTATTAGTCTCCCATCCGCTGTATAATGAACCTGTTAAATTTATTCCTCGCTCAACGCTTCATCAAGTCTGCCCCCCCCCCCCTCTCTCTCTCTCTCTCTCTCTCTCTCTCTCTCTCTCTCTCTCTCTCTCTCTCTCTCTCTCTCTCTCTCTCTCTCTCTCTGTGGTAGTATTTTTGGCTGGGGTCGTAGGATATAAATGTTCTGGCGGTCTGTCCTCTGGCGTTGTATGGGAAGTGTTGGTGTGTATATATATGTGTTTAGCTTACGTAATGGTACCGAACACGGAACTGGTGGGACAAAAATTATAAACGTGGCAAGTGTTCTAATGTCGATGATATGCAGTTGAGAGGAAGGACAGATGAGTGTTGAGGAAAAAAATTTAAGGAGGTACAGAATTCGACAGTTGGTCTGTGTGAGTTAGGAATTGGTCAAGTCCTTGAGATGCCAAGGCTATAGGATGTATGTTAGTGGGCCTCTCTGGTGCTCATCAGTGTAGGAGACGAAGTAATAGCTGTAGAAGTGGGAGAGAGAAAGAGCGGTTAAAGTAGTAGTAGTAGTGGTAGTAGTAGTAGTAGTAGTAGTAGTAGTAGTAGTAGTAGTAGTAGTGGTATGGCCTGGAAAGAAGGGAATTACAATGAAAGTGCCTAAGACGAACTGGCTTTTGTCTGCGCTATGATTACTCCAGGAGCAATTTCCTCTTAAAGGCTGCGCTGCTTCCCGCAGCAGGGAAATGTAGACTCCTTTTGGGGGGTGAGGAGTTCTTTCGCCGAGACTGAGACTTCCGATGATACAGCCTGACCAAAGGTGACTTTTCACTCGCAGTGTACCTCTTGCCGGCGGAGCCCGGTAACGCCGGAGCCTTCATCCCCCCTGATATACGGAAAGTTAGAGACTCGACTATGATTTAAGTTAAGGCAAGATGGTGTTGAGAACCCAGTCTTGTGTTTCCTCCAGCGTCTCGTGACCAAAAATGGAGCAGCGGTGGCTGATGGACAAGAATGTGACCAGAGTTTTAGTAGATCAACAGACACTGTGGGCCTCGCACCACCCACCACACATCACCACATACCACCACACACATCACCACACACCATCACCACCACCACACACCACCACAATCATCAAGGCCAGACATCTTCAACCCATCTGTCATCTCCAGAGACAACATGTTATTTACTATTCCCATGTATGGTGTGTGCCTGACCCCGCCCCAGGTCAAGAGGCTCGTCAGCAGAGGTCAGGCGGGGTCAACGAGGGTGTGCCGGCGAGCTGACCCTTCTCCCCACTCCCCAACACACATACACACACACAACACACACATACACTGGGACCTGTGTGTCAAGACATGGCACATATATGTAAGATTAAGAGACATAGCGTCACAAATGTAACACTTGCAGATTGTAATCATTTGGTAATCGTAAACACACACACACACACACACACACACACACACACACACACACACACACACACACACTGGGGTGTGTGTATAAAGACATGGCACATGTATGTAAGATTAAGAGACATAGCGACACGATTGTAACACTTGCTGATTGTAATCATTTAGTAATTGTAAACACACGCGCGCGCGTGCGCGCGATTAAAGGGCAGCTAATGAGATTAGGAGATGCTGAACGTAGGGATGTTGAGGAGGGCGAGAAAGTATGTGTGTCATGTTGTAAGTACCGAAGCAAACCCACATTGGCGGATGACATAGTCCCCCAACACCAGCGAGATGAAAGGGACTCTGAAAACATCTAGAATTACCGGGAAAAGACGTAAGTAGGCTGTTGAAAGGTCTTGATCCGCCTAAGTGCCGATGAGTTCCCTCCATATTTGCTCAAGGAGTTTGCAGAAACACTTGATAAGGCCACTGGAAAATGGCGTTAAAAATAAGATCGGTGGAAGAGCGTGCGACGCCCAGGGATTGGAAGAGAGCGAGTGTCGTGCCCGTTTTCAAGGAAGGAGATAGCGAAATTGCACTCAACTACAGACTGGTATCTCTGACGAGCGCGGCCACAGCGTAAAAAGGCTGCAGTAGTATAAACAGAAAGCAAATGGATGATTACTGCCCGAGTCGGAGGCAACACGAGTTCAGAGAAAAGAGATTGTTGGGGGATCAAATCACAACGTCTCTGACAGAGTGAGCTCTGTTTTGGACTTTAAAGAGATGGATGGGTGGATTATGCGTTCTTGGACTGCCAGAAGGCAATTGGCACTGTCGCACACGAGAGGGGTGGTAGGGAAGGGGGATGGGAAGCCAGGCGTGAAGGGGTGACATGTACGGTAAATCGAAAATTACCTCGGTGGAAAGGAACAGACGACGCATGACAGAGGAGCGTTTTCGAAGACGGATGGGGATCAGAGTGGTGATATTTATTTGTTTTTTTCATGTTGAAAGCTCCAGTATTGGACAGAAGTCTACAGCATCAAGGCCAAAGCCTTGATCGAAATATAGAGTGGATTACGAAACGGGAAAAAAGACGGGACAAGGGAAAGTATTTACGAATATTGGAGGAGGTGATAGACCTGTCTTTTTGAAATGTTCCAAGTCATAGTCATTGGGCAAGACATTGAGAAGGTAGAGAGTTCCAAAGCTTCGACGGTGGGTGGGTTTGCCGCAGCGCTAAAGTCTTAGGGACGTAGCTGTTCTTGACGTAGGCATATGACTTGCCACAGAGACTGAATTCATACCTCAGTATGTTTACAGACGATCCCAGGGTCATGAGAGAATGAAAGGGATTGCGTCTGTGTTCAAAGGGACTTCGACAAGCTTCCAAAGCTGGTGAGATGTGTGGCTGATGAAATTTACACCCTCACCCCCCAATTTGAAAGTAATGAGGATGGGACATAATGAAGGAATGACTCTATATATAACTATGACCTGGCAGGAAACAAAGCCAAGATTCCGAGACAGAGCCACCAAAATTCACAACAAGACATTGATCAAGAAACGTAACCGAAAGGATGTAAAGAAAATAATGGTATAGTATACCGGTGGATGGATGGAATACACTGACTGATGTAGGATGGTGCAGAAAGGCTTAGAGATGGAGGGGCCTCCCCACGAGTGCAAGACTCCCTCCCCCTTAGTGTGGTAACTGGTCATGATACACAAGCACTCGCTGCTTTCACAGGGTAACTCAGGTTGGTGGCGTACCCAGTGATGTGTTCCCCATATTTTCAAACTATGTCCGTCTGTCTCCCTCTGATTTCTTAGTTTGTCTAGTTTTAAGATCATTGAGTTCCGCCTTGAACACTTAAGTTTAGGACTTTATTGATAGTAGCTTTATTTACACCCTTTATCCACTAGGCACCTGTACTAAAATCAAATCACCTTTGTCTCACAAGAAAGTGATAAATTACGTTCCTTTAGCGTAACACTGTATGAATTAAGGTCCTTTAGCGTAACACTGTGTAGATTAACTTCCTTTAGCGTAGCACTGTATAGATTAACGTTCCTTTAGCATAACGCTGTATAAATTAAGTTCCTTTAGCGTAACGCTGTTAAGGTGATTTTGTAATACTTCTCAGTGTTGTCATCGGTCTTCGTATGCTTTCTGCTGAACCTACGTCCATTCTAGCAACGGCCGACCAAAACTGAGGTGTGAATCTTCCACTGGCATTACGCCACACACACACACACACACACACACACACACACACACTAATGCCTTATTGCCCTGGCTTTATATTTCTGTCCCAGGTCCTCCCCGCTCTGACATGCTGATCCATCTCGTTCAGCGCTATCAAGCTGATGGTTTATATTCCCGCCTCTCTCTCTCTCTCTCTCTCTCTCTCTCTCTCTCTCTCTCTCTCTCTCTCTCTCTCTCTCTCCCACCCACCCCAGAGGCTCAGTATTTTACACTTATCGATGCTGAACTGCATTTGTCACTGGTTTTGTTCGCTCTTTGAGGGTACATTTAGGTGGTTTTTCCCCTCCCTCCTCCCGCGACGCCGTTTGGACATTTCTCTGAATTTATGGTCCGCCCACGTTTGGTCGTACGTGCCGATGAACTGTTTATCTCTCTGTGTACCTCGATCGTCCACGTAAACACGGATATGATAAGACCGAGGGGCTTATCCGTGCACGTCGCCACTGGAGGCAGCGACCCCCGGCAGATTATGCAGTCGTTGTCTTCCAGTAACTAACCTACGACGCCAGACCAGGATTTCTCTCGCGCTCCCAACACCGTATGAATCCCACCGCCAGCGCCATGAGCCTCAGAATATTAGGTGGTAGCACCAGGGAGGGAGCTCTGGTGGGTGGCAGGGTTAGAAACATCGACCCCCCACCCACGCCCGCCCGCCCGCCCGCCCCGCGCCCCATCCCGTGTGTGTGTGTGATGTCCCTCACGATTTTCCCTAGCCTGAAAGACTTTTATAAACTCCACTAAAGGAGGATCTAGATAGAGAGAATAGGGCTCCACACTGCGCCTTGTTTATCACTATTACTGAGCGAGAAACATGCCAGGCATCGCATTATTTCATCTATACCATATTTACTGGACGTTTCTCCCCCTCCCCCCCTCCCTTTTTTTTTTTTTTTGATGCGGTTGCACCAGCCATGTCATTGCCTGTCGGGCCATGCGTCTTTTTGCTTGGGGTCTTTCTGTCAGAAAGTCTCAATTGCCCCCCCCCCCCCCCCCCCCCAAACACTTTATCATCAGACGCTGGCTCAGAAGGCGTCAGGGAATGGTGGCTCACGGTCTCCGCGGGCGTTGGAAACTACAGGGTGGAATCCATATTTTGTACGTAGTGTTGGAAGTCAGATTTAGCTTTTTTTTTTCTCTTTTTTTTTTCTTAACGTTGTTTTGATAATTACTGTGTTCCTCATGGTGTTAAGTGCTCCCAGTTGCTCCAAGGTAAATAAGAAGCTCCAAAAAGTTTAGGGCATGGGGAAGCAAGACTTACCATGTGTGTTGGGAGGCGGAGAGAGAGAGAGAGAGAGGTTGATGGATGGGTGTTTGAGAGACGAGACCACAGAAGAGGTGTATTGACCCAGTACACACACAGACTTGGTGTTCCATCCTTAAAAGACGGTCAGGAGGCTGTATAATACAGTAGTCATCGGCTGTATTGTATTTTCCACCGCCTGTCGGAGCGTTGGGATTTTCCTTCGTGGACGATTCGCCGAGCAGGGCGAACAGCGGATGACTTTCGTCCACAACGAAGTGCTTGAAGTGAGACTCGTCAAAAGGTCTGTCGCTTGTAAGGTTCCTCCTTCGTCATCAACGAAGCGTTTGCTTATCAGACACGTCAGGAGGAGGATGACCAGCAAATCAGACGTGGATTTTGCCGTGAACATGACTCGTATATCCAGGACTGTCATACCAAGAGACATGTTGACGTGATGAAGCTGTACATACGCTGTCGTGGCCTTAGACGTTGTTATTGTCGTGCTAAACCAAGTCGAACCCCCACACGTCCATCATATTGACTCACATGGTTCTCGTAATTGGCGTGGTTATCCTTGCTACTACTACGACTACTGAGCCGTAAGTAACCTTGTTGCTGTTACTGACGTAAGTAACCTTGTTACTGTTACTGACGTAAGTAACCTTGTTACTGTTACTGACGTAAGTAACCTTGTTACTGTTACTGACGTAAGTAACCTTGTTATTGTTACTGACGTAAGAAGTAACCTTGATACTGTTACTGACGAAAGTAACCTTGTCATTGTTACTGACGTAAGAAGTAACCTTGAGACTGTTACTGACGTAAGTAACCTTGTCATTGTTACTGACGTAAGTAACCTTGTTATTGTTACCGACGTAAGTAACCTTGTTATTGTTACTGACGTAAGTAACCTAGTTATTGTTACTGACGTAAGAAGTAACCTTGATACTGTTACTGATGTAAGTAACCTGGCCACTGTTACTGCCTTTACTGGCATGTTTGACCTTGCTTGTGTTACTGCCTCCACTGGCATAAGTAAACCTCGTTACTGTTACCGGCTGTACTGGCACGGCCACTGTCTATGACTTAGATGGCCCCATATCACTTAGAGAGAGAGAGAGAGAGAGAGAGAGAGAGAGAGAGAGAGAATGATTAACCACAGACAGGAACGAACAGACAGGCAGTTTCGCGGTGAAAACAGACAAGCGACTAGGAAACAGACAGACAGTTTGCTAGCTGGGGAAGGAGAGAGAGAGAGAGAGAGAGAGAGAGAGAGAGAGAGAGAGAGAGAGAGAGAGAGAGAGAGAGAGAGAGAGCAGCGCCGTCTTAAAACTCCACACCCCCTCTCCCCCCCCCCTCAGAGAAAGTCTGACGCGGTTTAATATATCCCCTTAAAGAACAGACGTTTTAATGTGGGGGACATAAACCACAGCGGGACCTCTCCTTACAAACGAGCGCGTGTCCACGCCGCTCGAGAGGGAGCTCAGAAATATGGTGTCGTAATACAGGAGAGGAATGTTACGCTTTCTTCATTATACCCAGGTGTGCAGGGGTGGAGACCAGCCCTCAGGCTCTTTTGTTTAACACACACACACACACACACACACACACACACACACACACACACACACACGTGTGTGTGTGTCTTGGCTTGACGATGGATGGTGCTGGCATCTTGGTGTGTGGTTAAATTAAAAGAAAGAAGAAAATGTACCGTTCATTGTGGTGATGTTCCGTAAAGAAAACGGTAGTGGCAGGAGGGCGTGTTGGTGGTGGCCGGCGTTGACCAAGTAAGCGACGCCCGCTGGTCATTATTGGTCGAAGATCCGTCCGTCCATCTTGGAGGCTGGAGGGGGACGCCACCTTCGTCAGGAGCAGGAGGTCTAGGAAGCCGCCCCTCCTCCTCCTCCTCCTCCTCCTCCTCCTCCTCCTCCTCCTGCTGGAGCCCCGACGCCCCCTCCTTCCCTTCAGCAGCGCCGACGGTAACCCCTCCCCCCCTAAGAGATTCATGGCAACAAGTGCTCCATCTCTCTCTCTCTCTCTCTCTCTCTCTCTCTCTCTCTCTCTCTCTCTCTCTCTCTCTCTCTCTCTCTCTCTCTCCCCCCGCGGACAATAACAGACGCAGCCTGTAGCCAGGCTCAGATGTCGGCCGCCTCTCTCTCCTCCCGATATAGCGATGGCTGATGATTCACGTGAATCACCGCCGTCGCCTTCAACGTGTCCGTCGTCGTCCCTCCTCACTCCAAAGCCGAGTTTTGGAGGCGGCTGAAAAAAAAATACCCCCCCTCCTCCCCTCCTCCATCGCTCGTTTCTTTTGTGTGTTTCGTTTGATTATGGCGCGCGAGGCGGCGACGATAACTCTCCCGGGTTTTATTACCCTTGAAACGTTGACCACTTCACACGTCCACGCACGGCCCTTGAGGCTCTTTCCTCCGGGAAAATGAATGTATTAAGTTTTCTCCGCCTTTGTGGCCCGCGGGTGTCGAGCGCTATGTGTGTGTGGGTGGAGGTGTAGGTGTGTGTGTGTGTGTGTAAACCCGCACCGAGCGATGCAGTGGTGCGGTTTGCCAGCTCTCTCTCTCTCTCTCTCTCTCTCTCTCTCTCTCTCTCTCTCTCTCTCTCTCTCTCGTTATCTGGCGGTCTCCCGATGGTGCCCGCCCCCCCTCTCCTGAAATGGTGGGGTGTTGGCCGTGACGATGGTGGGCCCGATAAAACGAGGGCAGAAGCGAGCGGAGATAACGAGTCTTTTTGAAGTGCTCCGCTGGAGTAGGGCGGAAGAGGTCATTAACAAGAGCTTTACGCCACAGTAAGGGCCATTGTGTTCATCTCTTGTGGGGGCGGCGGTGAGGGAGGAGGGGGTTAATAGTGAGGTGAAAGGGGGGGGGCGGGAGGGGAGGTGGTTCCGCCAGACCACGAAGTTGCTTTGTTGTTGATAAGCCATCGGCTGCGATATTTCACAGCGAGTCACCTAATTATCGCTTTAGTTAATATGCCGGTGTTTACGGCGACTTGAATCGCCGTGCGGACAGGGATTTGGCTGCGTCGGCTCAGTTCCCTCTGGCTACGGGTGGGGGGGAGAGAGGGACACACACACACACACACACACACACACACACACACGGGCCCCGGGGGCGCCTCTTGTCTCCTTGATCTCCCGGTCGTTAAAACTTCAAGTGGATGAGTTCTACGTCGCTCAGGTCCGTCGTAAATTTCACCGGGTCCTGTGCCTCAGCAGATCCCCGGGGGGATTTCCAAATCTTGTCTTTGATTTGTGCCGCTGTCAAGGAGGCTACTCTCTTTGTGGCCAACCCCTTTCCTTCTCCTCCTCCTCCTCCTGTGAGCGGTAGCGCAGAGGGATTACAGAGGTCACATTAAGTGTCTTTGTCAAGACCCTGAGTGGGTTGATGATTACTACGTAAACTGCTACAAAGTTGGCTCGTTACATAAGCTTACAGTCTTTCTTACAGTGGTTGTGTCTGCTGGATGCGAAGAGTGGGTTAGAGTTTCAGAATGTCGAGGGATCGTATTACTGACAATAAGGTGTTGTACCATTTCTTAATCTGTTTAACATAAAAGATTTTTTTTCCCCCACAGTCTAAGACGTAGTGTTATAGCGCGTGTCCACATCTCTGGCCATAGACTTGACAGTTCACAGCGACTGACAACACCTCCAGTTAAGCCAAAGTGCTGGTGGTTCCTACAGCATACAGTAGACTGTAGGTACTATGGGGGTGGGTCATCACAACAGCTCTTCCAGCTCCTCCCACTGGCAGAGTGGAGGGAGCTGTCAGTATAGATGCACTGGGCTGTGTTATTGTCAGTCTGGAGCTCCTCTGTGTATCTGTTCCACAACAACTGGTTTTGGCAGTTTTGAAGGGAAGGACTCGGGTGATTAGATTCTTTAGGCGGATAAGCGGAGATGGTGAGGTCAAGGGAAGCTATTTGCCAGGAAGGTGGTAATAACTGCTGCTTTTTTATTTGTATTAACTGATGTACTCTATAAACATTATCATGCGAGGTGGATATTATTTGGATCGATTTACATTCACTTGTACTGTGGTTTATATACTTTGAACACCTCGGTTAAGAAGGCATTTATCTGAATCACTAAAGCAGAAATTTCAATCTTGAGTTTCAGGTTTTAAGTATTGTCTTCTTAATACATTTCATACATTTTTTTTTTATCTCCGAATACTCTGTGGTCTTGGGGCAGACATTGTATAATTTTCAAGGTTTTATTTTGCATATATACATATATATATATATATATATATATATATATATATATATATATATATATATATATATATATATATATATATTTAAGTATATTAATACCTTTACTGATATGTAGGATCAAAGCTGGTGGTGTGTGTGTGGGGGTAACACTGAAAGACATTATTACATAAACCAAGTGCATCATTATCGAAATTTTGTGCGCCATGATTAGGAGCATGTCCCTGTAACAGCTCTGGGAGCCCTCGTCTCTATCTGTACACCGTCGAGTTAGTTTTTAAATTGCAGCTGAAGTACGTGGAGACCGAGCCACCGCGGTGTTCAAGAGAAAACACAACCAGTGCGTTTGTCGTCATCACTTAACCTTAAGATGGTCTACTTTAACCATTTACCGAACACCTTAGTTTTCTCTGTAGATAAAACAGGGCCCAGGCATTACTCAAATCAGTCCAAGAAAGTCCCATGAATTAGTTATGCTAATGATATTCTTGTACACGCCAAGACATATCGTGATATGCAAATTGTTCTTAACTACACACATCACAGCCTTCGCAGTGGTAATTCACAGTCCCTCGTTGCGTGCAGTAGTTTATACATGGAGGCCTGCGCGAGACCAGATGTTTATCCATATACATCAGGATACTCCCCTCTACACCGGGTCTCTCCATATGGGTTCTCAAGTTACTGCAGTCATCAGCGGGTATCTTAAAGCAACACCACCAGTTCCTTCGCCTCTTTCCCTCCCGAGCAGACCTCTTCTAACAATTCTCTAACGCCCCGTCTCCCTACACTGATTTCCTAATGACCCGACTCATGATTGAATCCTTAACAACCCTCTAACGACCAGGGTGATCACAATGACACTTCCAGTGTCCACATGACCTAGCATAAGACCCTCTTCTACTTCTTCTATCGTCCGAAGTTGATCTGACGTGTCGCGTCTCTCTCCCCATCTCGCAGGTGCAGAGGAAGAAGCGCGTGGTGGCTCGGGTCCGGTGTCGCAACATCAAGACGGAGTGCCCCAAGGTGACATGCCGGGACCCCGTCATCCTGCCGGGGGCGTGCTGCAAGACCTGCACGACCGAGGCCAGAACCCCAGGTGAGTGTTGGGGCTCGAGAGCTCCCAAGTGTATTGCTGTCGCCTTCGCGCGGTCAGCTGCGTCTGCGCGCACGGGGGCCCCCATGTGTGTATGGTCCCGTGTGTTGACCATCTGTGGGTGTAGGGGGTGTGTGTTGTGTCTTCTTTCCGAGTGTATGGTGCATCGTTTTATCCATCTGCTGCTCTGCCATCACCGCTGTCACCTCTACAACTATCGTCAGGCCAGCTAGATATCCTTTCTAAACGTTCACCCATTACGCTGATTTTTTTTTTTTACCTTCTGAATCATTAATCTCCGGAGCATCTTTAACCTCCACCTCCAGTCCCTTAATTCATTATATTCCCACCTACTCTTTCCTTTATCTCTCTCACCCCTTTCTGCATTTCGCTCACCCCATTATCTCTCATCCCCTTTTCCATGTCTCCCACCTCTCTCTCTCTCTCTCTCTCTCTCTCTCTCTCTCTCTCTCTCTCTCTCTCTCTCTCTCTCTCTCTCTCTCTCACACACACACACACACACACACATTGACCTAACCCCTCTCTCTCTCGTCTCCAGGGGAGCGGGCCATGCCCACCTCTCCAGTAGATTGTATCTATATTTATGATCCTTGTACCGCGTCTCCTCGTATGGCGCTCCTGGTACACAGTCTATCCATGCATTATACCTGTACAAGGGGCGTCTGCCTACCTGGTTTGTTCGGCTACTGTTCACGTTGCGACGAAAAGACCGTTCTGTCTCTCCGTCCGCAGTAGACAGGGCTGTCTCAAAGCGCCGTTTAAAGATAGACAGAAGCTAAAACAAGCAATTGATCATTCAGTGTTGCTATTGTTTGAGCGTTCGAAAAATCTCGGTTGTATTTTGTATTCGTTGGAAAGCGAGTCATAATACAATTCTTACAGGATAGAGAAAAAAAAATATGCACATTGTGTTTTTAATTAATATGTGTTAAGGAAATTTAGGAGTCGACTAAATGATATTGGTATGTAGGTCCTTCTTGCTTGGAGGTGGCCACTCAGAGAGTTCATTTACCACGCTTATTAGCCACTCAGAGAGCATGTTTACCTCGCTAGTTAGCCACTCAGAGGGGGGGGGGACATGCACCGCTGTAGTCCAATCAATGTGAGCTTAAGTACTCACAGCAGCAGATGGTTTCGTTCTCCGAACAATCAGAACATCTTTGTTCCTCAGACTCAACAATCAGATATTTCATGATAATCATTCAGACCGAATAATCAGAGTACAAACAGAGCCATTCGGACGGGCCACTCGGAGAGCATAATGTCCGAGCTGACCGACCATTCAGGGGACTCCTCTGCAACACCCAGCTAGCCAATCAGAGCGTTGCTTAAGCCGTGCTGGCCGGCCACTCAGAGCGCCTATTGCCACGCATGCATTGGTTTATGACCGGGAGTGGACGGTATGTGTGACGTCAAGCCAATGACGACATTGTCCCCGTCTGTCACCCATATCTCACTGTCAGTCACTGTCAGCGCCCGTGGCCATCACTTCTCACTGTGCGTACACACTGTCCAGTATCATCAGCCATCTTTGCCGCCCCGTCGCCGTCCATCACTGCCCATCACCACCGCTCTAATGTGATTGCCTTCATCTCTGGACCTTGGCATGAGTACCCTGATCCCATCACCATCCATCACTGTCGCTCATCACCCGTCACCACTGCTTCCCATCACTGTCATTGCCCGTCACTTATCACTGCCCCTTCATCGCCCGATCGCAGTACCATCACTGTCATTCACCATTCATTACCTGCCCCTTCGCCAGCATCTCTGCCAGACACCACCTACCGTGTCCTTTATCAGGAACACATAACGTAAACGTTCGGTCTTGATGCGCAGAACTTTGTATTTATATAACTTTTTTCCCCTTTATTTTTTAACTGATAACCATAGCCTAACCTAATCTAAACTACCATATCATACTTTAGATTAAATTAACCTAACTCCCCGTAGGCTAGTTAGCATCTAGCCTGACCTACCATAAACTAATCTAACTTAAACTAGCCTAAATCATCATAGCCTAATCCAAATTGACCTACCATAACCTAATCTAACTTAAACTAGCTTAACTCACCACAGCCTAATCAAAGTTGACCTACCATAACCAAATCTATCATAAACTAACCAGCCGTAGCCTAGTTTAACCTGACCTACCATAACCTACTCTAACTAACTAGCCTAACTCACCATAGCCTAATCAAACGTGACCTAACCTAACCTAACCTAACCTAACCTAACCTAACTCACCATTGCCTAGTCTAACCTGACACCTACCATAACCTAAGGTAAACTGGGCTACATAACATAACATGCACTTAACCTAAGCTAACCAATTAGTCGTCAAATAACGAAACCCACCACAAATTAACTTTAACCATAACCAAAACCTAACGTAATCTAAGTTGAATACAACTTAACGCAATTTTTATTTAGGCTAAAGAGGTAAATAAAAAAAACTGTACCATCATGTAAAAGTAGTTACAGGTTAAGTGTCGTTAGTGTATTACTTACAAAACGAGTTACTACATGCACGCACAACAAGGAACGCTCATTAGAAGTGTACTACATCACAGCTAACACCATAAGAAGTTTACATCTTCATTGGCACATATTTCCCACCGATATTTCCTCCTCAGTTCCTGTTGTCCTCTGGTATGTATTTCACATTAGAAAGGAGGTTTAGTGAGAAACTCCTCAGTTCGTCGAGTTTGTACACTCCACTATCTGCTTGTCGAAGAACTTTTCCACTCAGAAGCAGTCCATCATTTCCCTGCTACAGGAAACAGCGCAGCCTTGAAGCTGCTGCAGGAGGCCCTTGACATAAAGGTGTCCAGGGGTTATATAATGATAACTTAGTGACAAACATAGTTGCATAACATGCCAGACATCGCCAGTGAGCAGAGTTGCCGGTCATTAAGATATAGATTAGGACGATGGCTAAAAGGCAGTTCTAAGTTGCGACCAAAACTTCGAAAGACCTCGCCTGGCATCACCTTATTTCGAATGTTACTAGCTTGTTCCTTCCTGTTGTTGTAAGGTTAAACTCTGCTTTTGATAAATGGGATGAGTAGAGCGGACTGCCTCGCGCTACGTGTTTCCATTCGCTGCTTTTCTTGCGCTCCAGACGGGGTTCGTTTACTGTTGCCAATACTCGGGTGATGGTAGCGGCGCCGCTGGAGTGTAGACACTTGGATTCTCCAAGGTGAACAGTCGCATAGGCTGGTGTTCTTCTAGTTTCATCGTTGATCTGATGCCGTAACCGAAGGGAAAATTGCCGACCCACATTTTGTGTAGATTCTTTGGGCGTCAAGCAAAATGGTCGTCAGGAGCGTTTGGCGGCGGCTCCCCCGGTGCCCCACGCGGAGCGCTGTGGCAGCCAGGTTTTGTTTATTTGTTCGTATGCTCAACGTGTGCACCTACTGCCACCTAGTACCTCGTGCGTTGGAGATACTGCTCTTGGCCGGTCATCCTGCGCTTGACTCCACCTCCCCTACCCTTGCCGGGGGCGTCACCAGCATCACCGCCAGTCGTCGTAAGCAGTTTGCCCAAGCATCTCCTTAAACGGGTGTACTCCCTCTGCGGGCGGGGCCGGGACCTTCCCCCTAAGCTAGCCAGACCCCCTATGGCGAAGCGGGTGACGAGGATAAGAGCCTGGCAGCAGGCAGGCAGGCATGCAGGCGGGCCCCTAGCAACAACAACAGTACTGAATTAATTCCATGGTAATTGCCACCTCCCGGTGTGTGGCGCCCAGCCCGGCGACCCGCGGTCCGCCCGCCTGTCGCCCGGGATGAGGTGGCCAGAGGGTGGGTCGTGGGGTTGATGGTTGGGCTTAGGGTTGTTCGGGTGGTAAGAGGATGAATCAGGGTTGTTTTGGGTGGCCAGAGGCTAGCCCAGGATTATTTGAGTGAGCAGAGGGTGGCCTTGTGTTGTTTGGGTGACCAGTGGGGTAAGCTGTGGTAGCCTGGGGTTGGTGGGTTGTCAAGAGGTAGCCTAGGGTGGTTAAGGTGGTCAGGAAGTAGCCTAGGGTTGTATGAGTGGCCAGGGTGTAGCCTGGAATTTTTCAAGATGGCCAGAGGGTACTCTGTAGCTGTTTGTGTGGCCAGGGGATTGTTGGAGTTGGCACGGATGGTAATACGTGGATGTTTGAGTGGCCAGGTAGTAAGCCTGGGGTTGAGTTGCCAGGGAGTAACAGGCTATTTGTATGGCCATGATGGTAACCAATAGGTGTTTGGCCAGAGTGTTAGCCTAAGATAGTTGGATGACCAGGGTGGTAGCTTGGAAATGAGTTGGATGACCAGGGTGGTAGCTTGGAAATGAGTGGCCAGAGGGTAGCCTGGAGTTGGCTGGGTGAGCGATAGGGTATCCTGGGGGTTGTGTGGGTTGGCAGCGGTTGCCTGGGGTTATTGGGGTGGCCTAAGGGTTGTCTCGGTTGGCCAAGGCGGAAGCCTCGAGTTGTATGGGTGATCATGGTCAGCTTGGTAGCTCTGTCCTGTACCGACCAGTGTCGGCGGGCTGGAGCTGCCACGAACGCCACTTTTGGCATACGTAAGATTATGTTCGTCTGGTGGACAAGGTAAAGGGGCTTTTGCTTCCCTGCCGGAGTTCGCTCAGATATCGTTTTCAAGCAAGGCTTCATTTTTTTTTTTCTAGCTTTGATATGTGGCTCTACCTCTGTAACGATGTTTAAGTGTCGCTCTCTTTTGAACTGGCCTTTGTCACTGAATCTGGATTTGTTTCAAGGCTGCTTTCTTTGATATGGTGACCGTCGCTGTAACATGATTTGGTTTAAGTGGTAATGTCTTTAGTTCGGGGCTTTGTCTCTTAAACGAGGTTTGTTTTGGGCCTTATCACCGTAAAGGGGGTTTGTATTTAGTGATACCCAATAACGAGGGCTTCGTAACGAGGTATGATGATTTAGAGCTACTTACTGTATATAAATCATACTTGATTGCCGCTTCATGTGTTGGCGAGGTAACGCCAGGAACAGACGAAGAAAGGCCACATCCGCTCACATTTATTCTCTTGCTGTCATGTGTAATGCACCGAAACCACAGCTGTGTGTGTGTGTGTGTGTATATATATATATATATATATATATATATATATATATATATATATATATATATATATGAAAGAGTTCTTGCACTACTGGAAAAAATGCAGTTTATTGTTGAATGTGTAAACATTGTCAGTAAAAATGATGTAGAAAATGTTAATCCCGATGTTGTTTCTATAAACACTATGTCACAGGAGGAAGGAGAAATTGTATTGTTGGTACTGATGCGTAAAATTCCTGCGGTGTCCCATGTTTTTGTAATAGAAAATTAAACTGTGGACATATTCTCTTAAAAAATGTGTTGAAACGCGATCCGTTTTTAATATTCGTGGATGGCCTTCGGCGGTGTGTAGTGAAAGGGATTTCTGGTACATTTACTTATTTGAGATGAGATGAATCTGAGATTTCTTCATCCACAACTGTAGAAATATATATATATATATATATATATATATATATATATATATATATATATATATATATATATATATATATATTGATGGTATGTGTCGATTTACCCTGCAGATGTAAAGTTAACACACTAACATTCCAGCAACAAATTTCCACTGTTGAGTTTGACTAGAAAGAAAGATTTACCTTTGAAATTTTGGGTTCAGTGGAAGAGAATTGTCTTTGCTTTTGTGATGTGGACAATTCACGGACGCTTCAATACCCGAAGTTACAAAAAGGAAATGAAAAGTGAGTGACTAGATCATGAATTTCTGTCAGATGAAATTGTATGAGTGATTTTTGTACGCGCTAAGTTTCGAGTTACGTAATGATGTACAGATGAATTAGTAACCCCTGTGATTCACGGTTTCTGTGTTCAGCTACAGTGTTGAGGAAAAATTAATGTGAAGAAAATGAGACCTTATGTCCATCAGGGATGCTCACATACGTAATTAGACTTTTATATACAGTATAATGATTTCATTGGGCAAAAGAAAAGAAAAGGCATTGATAATTGACACATGAAGACATATTAGAATATTGGCTCTGATCCAACAGTAAGGTAATAGGACAATATCAAAGTGTATTCAGTCCTCCCTCATCAATGTTGGCCAAGGGCTCCACCAGTTCGTGCCATCCTTTGTGGTGTTGAATATTCTCACCATTACTCACAGTGAGCAATGAGGGACAAATAAAATGGCAGATTGGACGCCCCCAAGTAACAAACCTCCCCTAGATATTTAGATGCTTTTAGTTTTCGTATAGAAACAACAGTTTAGGCGTTGTTATACGCTGATCAAATGTTTATGCCCCTTTAGATATTTTAAATATTTCTCCTCAGTCTACGAGCAACGAAATGTTCTGTAACAATTGTAGTTAAAAGCGAAATCTCATAAAATATATTCCTCCTGAAAACAAGGGAACACGTTGTTGAAGACACCAGTACTAAATTCTCACAAGGTCATAAAGCGTTAGCATTGTCATTTTACTTCCACTCATTCTATAAATTCTCGCCAGGTCATTCAGCGTTAGTATTGTCATTCTATTTCCACTTATTCTATAACTAAACTCTCGTCGGGTCATAAGGTTTCAGGGATTACAGAGGTAACATTCCAGAGGACAACTTACTCCAGTGATGTTTTATGTAATGTAATCCATAGTGTGTTGAGTCATGGGGGCTGGCTGCTCGCTCAGCCGTGTTTACTCGCTCACATTATTCTCTCTCTCTCTCTCTCTCTCTCTCTCTCTCTCTCTCTCTCTCTCTCTCTCTCTCTCTCTCTCTCTCTCTCTCTTTAAATCATAGTTACTCGTTCGGGGATTGTTTTAGCAAGTGTGTTCGTTGATTTAAACGCAGTGGACCGACGGTTCGCACTGACCAAAGAGATTTTGAGATTATATTATATTGTATTTTTTTTCTTTTCATTTTCTCCTCAAAGGCTGAGGCAAAAATCTACAATCACTCGTCATGAGTGTATATTCACCAGCGTCGTATGAGTGTGATGAGGACTGGTCAGGTCTTAAGTATGGAGTCTGGTTGGGTCGGATGGTGCCCCTTATCTCACTGTTTATTACTTGTTCCACTGGAAGTTTATGTGGTCATGACTAAGATCATTCTGTTCAGCAAGCGTAGCATCGTACTCCACACACTGGCCGTGTATCATAGACGTTATGATACTCGCATACTTCCATACTGGAACTTATTATAATGTTATGTTGGTTGTACAAGAGCAGGATATGTTTTGTATCGGATCTCATGAACAGTATACCTAAACTATCTTTTGTTATAACTTTATGTGTTGAATGTCAACCCCTTGAGTACAGTTTGGGGTATGGTGCCCTGACCTTTGACCCTAAGGGTCAGGGTCAAAGGTTATGCCATCGTACTTAATGTGTACCGTCGTGCTAGAAGAAAATTCAACTTCAAATATCATTTTTGCCCTCAAAGGTTTGTGACTGTACCAACTACAGTTATTTCCCTGTCGGAACAGTCGCGAAGCCAACCAGACAGCCTCCTCACACAACCACTCACCCCCAAACGAACAAAACAACAACAGCAATGATAAATACCTCCAAAGCCTCCCCTACCCTCTCCACCCCCTCCCATAACACCGCCCCACCTCAGCCCTGCCAGTACGGGTGTCGCGCCCGGGCATTGGCTACACTGCGAGCCGACGCCCCAAACAAAATAAATATTCAAACCATTTTTATTTCTGATTATTTTTCTTTACTATCGTGACCTTGTCAAAGGTCTTTACTCCCAGGTTGCCTTACTTTTACTGCGGGATGAGGAGCTGTGTGACTCATGACGCTGGGATGTTAAAAAGATGTGTGTGTGTGTATATATATATTTTTTTTTTCGTGTAATGTTTATATTGTGTTGCTTAAGCTGTCTTGCTTAGTAACCAGATCTAGTTTTGTGTTACATAAACTGGCGGTATATTAACCGCTTGAGCGCGACAGTGTATGGCCTTTGAGCACAACGGTACGCGACCCTTGAGCACGGCGGTGTACGGCCCTTGAGCACGACAATATACGACCCGTGAGCATGGCAGTATACGACCCTTGAGCACGGCAATATAAGACTCTTAAGCATGGTAGTATACGACCCTTGAGCATAGCAGTGTACGACCCTTGAGCATAGCAGTATACGACCCTTATGCACGGCAGTATACGGCCCTTGAGCACGACGAAATATGGCCCTTGAGGACGGTTGCCCTGACCTTAGACCTACTAAGCCTTTGGGTTCAATTTAAAGCTACACATCATCTTGTGCTCAAGGACCGTATACTGTAGTGCTCAAGGGCTGTATAGTGCTCAAGGACTACATAGTGTAGTGATGAAGGGCCATATAGTGTAGTGCTCATGGGACTTGAAATGTAGTGCTTAAGGGCCCTATAGTGTAGTGCTTATGGGCATTATAGTGTAGTGCTTAAGGGCCCTATAGTGTAGTGCTTATGGGCATTATAGTGTAGTGCTTAAGGGCCCTATAGTGTAGTGCTCAAGGGCTGTATTGTGTAATGATCATAGAGTACTCTGTTCATATTGTATATATTAACTGTTGCTTCCGTAATGATTCGTAATGAGAGAAGATACGACTATTCGTGTTCGTGTCCCTCGACACGAAAAAGAGCCCCGAGCCCCCCCCCCCCCCCTGACGAACGCGTTGAAAATCCCATCACTCTCGCGCGGAGATCTCGGCCTTGTGGGTGCTGAACTCGATACCCATAAAGAGAGAGTGTAACACTTTCTTGATAACACGCTTCCCTTAATGATATCATAAAGAACGATGACCTCACTAATCACAGTGATAAACTGAGCCCTAACGCCGAATTTAACATTTCCCCCCTTGATAACCTTAGCAAATCGTAGCGATAAAGAGAGACCTTAACATCAGATTTTAATTTTTTTTATTATTATTATTATTAATGGCCCGACAAGCGCGTGGGGTTGATCACTTTACTTGTGTGTGGGTTTGTGTGCATGTGTGTGTCTCTCTCTCTCGCCTGCCGCTACGCCGGGTGGATGTGGGATCTCATGACGTCACTCCCTCCCTCTGTCTGTCTGTCTGTTTGTGGAGACATCATTGTCCGCACGATAACTTAAGAACAAAAGGCGATCGGAACTTAATACTTATACCATAGTTAACATGTGTGGAGGCGATGAAGTGATTGGATTCTGGCGTGTGTTGTTGCATAGATTTGCATATTGATTAGGATTTGTTCTTGAGGGATGGGGGCAGGTCAGGAATGCAAATTGATGGAAAGGACAGAATTATAGTATGTTTGTATAGGACGAAGGCAAACATCATTGCGTACACATTCATTCTTCGCAAAATTGATCATTTCTCATATATATATATATATATATATATATATATATATATATATATATATATATATATCTATATATATATATATATATATATATATATATATTTCGTACTATTCGCCATTTCCCGCGTTAGCAAGGTAGCGTTAAGAACAGAGGACTGGACCTTTGAGGGAATATCCTCACCTGGCCCCCTTCTCTGTTCCTTCTTTTGGAAAATTAAAAAAAACGAGAGGGGAGGATTTCCAGCCCCCCGCTCCCTCCCCTTTTAGTCGCCTTCTACGACACGCAGGGAATACGTGAGAGTTGTGCGCAGGAGGATGGATGTGCTGGAAATGAGATGTTTGAGGACAATGTGTGGTGTGAGGTGGTTTGATCGAGTAAGTAACGTAAGGGTAAGAGAGATGTGTGGAAATAAAAAGAGCGTGGTTGAGAGAGCAGAAGAGGGTGTTTTGAAATGGTTTGGGCACATGGAGAGAATGAGTGAGGAAAGATTGACCAAGAGGATATATGTGTCGGAGGTGGAGGGAACGAGGAGAAGAGGGAGACCAAATTGGAGGTGGAAAGATGGAGTGAAAAAGATTTTGTGTGATCGGGGCCTGAACATGCAGGAGGGTGAAAGGAGGGCAAGGAATAGAGTGAATTGGAGCGATGTGGTATACAGGGGTTGACGTGCTGTCAGTGGATTGAATCAAGGCATGTGAAGCGTCTGGGGTAAACCATGGAAAGCTGTGTAGGTATGTATATTTGCGTGTGTGGACGTGTGTATGTACGTGTGTATGGGGGTTGGGCCATTTCTTTCGTCTGTTTCCTTGCGCTACCTCGCAAACGCGGGAGACAGCGACAAAGTATAAAAAAAAAAAAAAAAAAAAAAAAAAAAATATATATATATATATATATATATATATATATATGGTTTTGTAATAGGGATGACATCACGGTCGCAAATATGCTGGAGAACTTTGGATACAGAGAGGATGTGTTCATACAGGACGTGGTGTCCCTGTACGGGCTTTACCAGCCTACCATCATTGCCTCAGTGCGACCACGTACGTCGGTATGGCCTCCGTGGTCCACACGGGCGGGTTTTATCGCACCGGGTCTTCAGCGAGAGGTATGGAGGTGCTTGCCGCCCAGTGTAGGGTTACACAAGAGGGTGGCCGAGCTGATTAACACGTTACACGACGAGATGGCACCACCGTCGTGTCTTGTCGGAGGAGATTCCATCGGACATGGACGCTTGTCACATAACTGACGCATGCGTGTAGTTACATGTATACATATTTTTTTTTTATTCATTATTTCCCCCCCCCCACCCCACCTTTACGTGCTGGAGATCTATTATTGCTTACACCTGCACAGTACGAAGGAAATTATAGGTATGAACGATGAGTATGGGTGTGGGGGGGTTGGGTGGGGGGGGGTGCAGTTTCATGATGAAACCTTTTTGTCATTGGGTTTATTATGCTTGTCCGTCTCTCCTTAAGCTGGGGTAGGGTTGGGTTGGGGGGGGGGGGACTGAAACCATTTGGTTGGAACTAGCAGTTAACTTAATACTAGTTACGGACCGAGAGAGGTATTTAGGTCTCGTTTCTCCACTGACCGCTCGACATTTATTTATTCAGTTTATTCTTAAGATATGAAGAGGAGTCTCTGAGCTTGACTATGAGATAATGGTATCAAATTAGCATAAGGGGCAGAGATGGCGAACAGTCTGTCTCCTTTGCCTTTGTCGATGGGAGCTGTGAGGCCTTTTGTGTATATGATCGTGATGGAGCGTTGGAAGGGTTGTTATATGATCGTATATACTTTCTCTGTTGAGTATATATATATATATATATATATATATATATATATATATATATATATATATATATATATATATACTTTCAAACTATTCGCCATTTTCCGCGTTAGCGAGGTAGCGTTAAGAGCAGAGAACTAGGCCTTTGAGGGAATATCCTCACCTGGCCCCCTTCTCTGTTCCTTCTTTTGGAAAATTTAAAAAGAAATGAGAGGGGAGGATTTCCAGCCCCCCCGCTCCCTCCCCTTTTAGTCGCCTTCTACGACACGCAGGAAATACGTGGGAAGTATTCTTTCTCCCCTATCCCCAGGGATAATATATATATATATATATATATATATATATATATATATATATAAACCTTCTGGTGTTACATAAATAGTTTCATCTTCCACCAGATCTTTTGTAAATATTTATGTCTGACACTGATGAAAATTCCTGGGATTCATTTTGAAGTATAAAATCCTAAGGTTACGTAACTGAGGTTTGGAGAGAGAGAGAGAGAGAGAGAGAGAGAGAGAGAGAGAGAGAGAGAGAGAGAGAGAGAGAGAGAGAGAGTTGGTGACGCGTGGCGCCTGTTTGATGTGGTGTTTGTGTATGCGTGATGTATACACGCCCCTCTCTGTCTGTATACGAGATGATGGTGTTTAATAAATCACCACGTTGTTAAGTGTGACGACCCTACACTGCGTGAATAAGTATGTGTCACACACACACACACACACACACACACACACTGTAAAGTGTACAAGTGTGGGGATATGGCAGTGTTGCAAATTTTGTCTGTTCAGCCGCCCTGCTGGATTTGGGACTGGGGGGGGGGCTTGGCTTGTCGTCTTGTTGAACTTGTTCAGTGTCCACAAGTTTTGTATGGCTGGCGGTCCGTGGTAATGTCATCACACGGCCCTTGTGTACGTGTTTATGTTTATAAAATGAGAAACTGCATTGCGGTACTTTGTCAAAGCAAAACATTTGATATCTATGTTAGGAGAGAGAGAGAGAGAGAGAGAGAGAGAGAGAGAGAGAGAGAGAGAGAGAGAGAGAGAGAGAGAGAGAGAGAGAGCTTTGCACTCAGTGACCTTGTGAGGCATTCTCAGAAAACGGACGACGGTGACTAAGTGGTAACTCAGACCCCGTTTTCTATGCCGTCATTAGCAACCATCTAAAGAACTCGGAACAAAATTAAACTTGCAGGTAGCCTCGGTGCGTGCGACCCTGCCTAGCCAAACTAACTCGAAAGTTCATTTAAAGAGATTCTCTCTCTCTCTCTCTCTCTCTCTCTCTCTCTCTCTCTCTCTCTCTCTCTCTCTCTCTCTCTCTCTCTCTCTCTCTCTCTCTCCTCGTTTCCCGCGCGTCGCTGAGTGCGTCTGCGTGTGTGTGTGTATCAGCAGCGATCATCATCGGCGGCGGGGTGCTGTAGATAGCGACAGCGGGTTGCACATGCATTGGCGCCAGTGTGTAATATGTCATATACAAGTTTGTGAAGTGTGTCGCCCTCGCTCGCGCACACACACACACACACACACACACACACACACACACACACAACACGTGACCTTATGAAGGATAAATTGTAGTTTTTTTTGTTTTTTATATATATTTTTTTCTGAAATATTATAGGGTGCTACAGATGGGCTCCAAGGAGGCGATGGGTTTAGGTAATTACGGAGGTGGTTTTTTGGTGGCGGACGGGGATGAGGAGGAGGTGGAAGGGGAGGGAGGGGAGAAAATGAAAAAAAAAAAAAACTTTTGAGTTTTCAAGTTTGGCCGGGTGGCGGGGGGGGGGGGGGGGGGGGGGGGGGGGGGGCAGTGTTGGCGCCGGTGGCTGTGTGGAGAATTTGTGCCTCGCGACCACCACGTATGTTAAAGGCAAGTAGTGGGGCGGCGGCGAGGGGAAAGGGAGGTTAGGAAGGGGTGGGGGCGTCCTTGTATGCGATGTTGTATATGGTCCTGTGTCGTGTGTGTGTGTGTGTGTGTGTGTGTGGAGGGGAGGGTGTGGCGGCTATTCGGAGGTGTCATATATCCCTGTTTTGTGGTTGTGTATGTGTGTGTGTGTTTACATATTTATCAACGTTGCAGTTCATCTTTCGTTTTGCATGTAATTAATTTCACGACCCTGTTTGGGGGGGGGGGGGGGGTGGATGACGTGCTTTCCCCCCGTCTCTGTCTCACACATCCAGCCTCCTGTTCTCCCGTTTATTTCGGCCGTTCATCTCCTCTGTTGCCTTACAGAGGGAAAACCGGATTCTCTTACTGTTACCCCGTTTTCGTGAGAAGTGATGGATGACTCATGTATACTCATGAATTATCCATGAGTCGGGGATGTTACTCTCCTCATTACTCATCTAGTTATCCCTACATTTCTTTTTTTTATTTATTTATTTTTCCTCATCTGGATCGTCCCTCTCGCACATAGCGCTGGACAAGCGCGGAACTCGAGGTTATCACGTGGTGAGCGCGACGCGCTGACCCTCTCTGCCTTCTGGGGAAAAAAAAAATCTCTCGTGGGTAGTGGTACTTCCAAGAGTCTCTCTCTCTCTCTCTCTCTCTCTCTCTCTCTCTCTCTCTCTCTCTCTCTCTCTCTCTCTCTCTCTCTCTCTTTCTAATTAAGACATAACTCCTCTTGACTCCCTCCATTATCTAAGCAGCAGCCTCCTTTCACGAGACAGAAGCGTGATAAAAGCTGACTTCTTTCCATTTATCAGCTTCTTTTTTTTCGTATGTGTGTTTTGTAAGGGATAGTGTCAAAGGCTTTCTGGTAGGTCAAGGATACGCAACCAACCCCCGCTCTCTCTCTCTCTCTCTCTCTCTCTCTCTCTCTCTCTCTCTCTCTCTCTCTCTCTCTCTCTCTCTCTCTCTCGTAAAGTTCCTCCTCCTCCTCAGCTCTCCAGTGGTCGTATATGTGTCTCTTGGAGACAGGTCATCCATCTAGGCCCCCCTTCCCCCCACCCCCTCCCCCCCTCTTTCTATCACCGGGAAATAAGTCAAGTCTCTCACGTAGTCCTTCCTTTGTGGTGTTTAGAGGTTGTGTTCTCCTGTGTGTGTGTGTGTGTGTGTGTGTGTGTGTGTGTGTGTGTGTGTGTTGCCGACGTGTGTGTGCTGGCCGAAGACGGTGCAGCACTGCATGGGTGGTGGGGGGTTATTTCCCTATATCGTCTCTCCTGAAGATCGGTACGATGTTTGGTCCTCTTTCTGATGGTTCACTGCCCTCTACCGGCGTGACTGTTAACTACTACTACTACTACCTGCTACTACTACGACGTCTACGACTGCTACTATTACTACGACTTCTACTATTTGTACTACTACTTCTACTACTACTACTACTACTACTACTACTACTACTACTACTACTACTACTACTATTACTACTACTGCTACTACTTCTACTACTACTTCTACTACTACTACTACTACTACTACTACTACTACTACTACTACTACTACTTCTACTACTTCTACTACTACTGCTACTACTACGACTTCTACTACTTCTACTACTACTACTACTACCACTACTACTACTATTAATATTACTGATGATGATGATAGTAATAATAATAATGATAATAATAATAATAATAATAATAATAATAATGATAATAATAATAATAATGATAATAATAATGATAATAATAATAATAATTATAATAATGATAATAATAATAATAATAATAATCATGATAATGTCGATAGTGCATACATACATACATCCACACTTACTTATACACATACATAAGACATTGGGCTGTAAAAAGGGCGGGGGGCGGGGGGGATAGGGTAAACCAGACAGTCTGCACATAAACACTGAGTAGGGTTGCCTGCTGATTATTGAAGTGATAATGATAATGGTGTGTGTGTGTGTGTGTGTGTGTTTGTATTGCCTACCGTCTTGTGTATGCGCACAAGCGCACCTGAACGTGCACAGGCAGTGGAAGTAAGGGCCAGTGCATACACGTTCCTCGCCTCCCCTCGTCATGTATATATGTATGAACACACACACACACACACACACACACACACACACACACACACACACACAGTCTCTCCCTCATGCGCGTTTGTTTGTGCCTATATGGTGTGTGTGTGTGTGTGTGTGTGTGTGTGTGTGTGTGTGTAGAGCGGGGGTGGCTACGCGCCTTCATTTATTTTTCCAACTTTTCCCGCCAAGTTCCTTGGAGAGGGGGGGCGAGGGAGGGGATGGTGATGGGGGAGGGGGGTGGGTATGGGTGCCTGACGCCATGATGTGTGTGTGTGTGTGTGT
>NC_092231.1:5008196-5173196 GCF_036320965.1 Panulirus ornatus
TTTGTTTTTTTTTTTTTTTTTTCTCCTTAAATCTCTTTTCCATCTTTCTAACTTGACGCATCTTTGAGTCGAGTTTCACGAGCTGATTGTTGCAGGCCTTGATATTGCATTCGACTGTTAGGTATAGTTGCAAGGGTATTGCTCTCTCTCTCTCTCTCTCTCTCTCTCTCTCTCTCTCTCTCTCTCTCTCTCTCTCTCTCAAATGCCCAGTAGTTTCTCCATTTACGGACGTATTGAGGTATATAATTCGTGTACTTCCGGCATGTAAAGTTAAATGTACCTACAGGAGAAACAGCAGCGGGCCAAGCAGTGAGTCTCAGGCACTCTTGACCAGTCACTCTCGCGTGACGAGTGATCTCCACTCCCTCTCCCGTTTGGTGACTTTTACTCCAGTGTAGAATTCCTCCCCAGACAACATCTTAGAATTGAAACCTCCTCACTTCTGTAAGGGTCGGTATCTAAGGGTATTCTCGCAGTACAAGACTATACCACACAGCTCACTCACTCATCCCTCCTCCTCTAGATGTATAGCTTGCACTTCAGCAGATATCTATAGAATTTTTTGTTGTGGTTCATCTCTTCCCTCTCAAGCCATGTTATCTGTCTCATGGAAAAAGTTCCTGTCATGCTAAATAAAATCCTCCTCCTTTCACTCGCAGACCACAGTTGTTAGTGACACAGGTCTGTAGATCCAGGGCTGTTCCTTTGTCACCTTTCTTGAAGATTGGCACCAAGTTTGCTCTTCACCATTCTGCTGGTAACACGGTCTCCATTGAACAAGATCATGAACAGCGTCCATTGCGTTCCTCCCGAAGGTTTCTCCTTTTTCATTGAATACATAAACTCGTAAGACATTGCCTAGTCCTTGGGCGAGGTAATGGTCCAGTGTTATTCGTTCGTCTCATTTTACTGTAACTCTTGGTGATGTTCCTCTGTTCCACCTGACACCTATCCTAGTCCGGTAGCGTTCATCACGACGAATCCTATCCAATAAAGACGTTTTGAAGCATTTGATTCTTTACCCTTATCCTTATCTGAACGACTAGTTTACGATGGGATTTATTTTTTCTTATCTTTGATCTGTTCCTGATGGTTCGTCTACCTGTTGTTAGCTGGATAGTTATTTAGGGTTTAGGCCCTTCGACCGCCAGGGGTCATTAAAGCCGTTAACGTCACGTTATAACTACCAGTACGAATGATTTGGAACATCTTCATCTGGTGTCGCTTGCAGTCGTGGCCTTTTCCCATCCTGAGATGTGTCTGTAGTTATTGTCTGCGAGTCATGTCCGCATCCACACAGAATTTCAAAGGCGATGTCACAGTTGCGTTTTAGTACGTTGTCGTATCACCTTTGGCCTTGATTACCCTCTGCAGATGTCTGGGCATGGACTTGGCAAAGTTCCTGAAGTATTCTAGGTCCATGTTTCGGGTCCATAGGGTCTTGATCTCCTGAATGAGGCGAGGCATTATTGAGGGGTTGCAGGAAAGCAGCAGCCTGTTCGTGCGTTGTGAACGCACCAAATGCGCTTAGAAATCTTAACCGTGTTTCCACATTTTCTTGCCTCCGGACGAGAATTCGGGCTTTCTCCTCTTTAGAAAGGTAAGAGCCAACTGTCATGAAGCACAAGTGGAAAAAATACAGCGCCCGAAGGCGAAATACCCAAAATGGAATGACAACCTTAAGATAGCCTAAGGCACACTGAGGCGGGTTCCTGGTGCTCACACCGTGAGAAACACCAGTCTCAGCAACCAAGTGTACGATGACTTCACCCTGAGAGCGTCGTATGCTCGCACCCACAGTAAACCCTTGCCGTGTATCGCTTTTGAAAATATAATATGGTGGGGCGTGTAGCGTTTTTTTTTTTTTAGTGACACTGTTGGTAATAAAAACATAACAACGCCCTGAAGAAATGCCTGTGAAAATTTTGGCAGAGTCAAAGCTATTTAAAGTGAATATGAAGGCTGGTCTTTGGGGGCATCGGATTTAACATCAGTTTCTTCCGTCACGGTCCTTCATGTATCTGAACATCATCCAAAGGCGAGGTAAGCCACCTAACTGGGATAATGCCTGACGCACGGCTCACCGTCAGAGAGGAAGCCAGGGCGACCACAACCGGGAGTTCTTGTGAACGTTATAAGAACGTCTCATCGTCTCATCCTCCCCATAGTGCCTAGATGTCCCCGAATATTAGTGTATTGTACCCATATTTCAATGTTGTTCCCGAATATTTTTATATTCCCATAATGCACAGACGTCGCCCAAATATTCCTACATCCTCCTCATGATGCGCAGATGTTCCTGAATATTCTGATTTCCTTGATATGATAATACACTGAATATTCATTCTTATTTCCATCACAAAGAGATTAGAAATGATCAATCATTTTGTGTCCGACGATTTGATCATTGAACACGACGGCACGACCCCTTGCCGCTGACCATATAAGGTTAGGTCAGAGATCACACCAGTGTACCACAGGCCCTGATCTGCTCAAAGGGTCGCCCTTCTTGCTCAAAGGGTCGTAGATTCGTGCTTAAGGGTCATAGATTAGTGCTCAAAGGGTCATAGATTCGTGCTCGAGGGTCATAGATTCGTGCTCAAGGGTCATAGATTCGTGCTCAAGGGTCATAGATTCGTGCTTAAGGGTCATAGATTCGTGCTCAAGGGTCATAGATTCGTGCTCAAGGGTCATAGATTCGTGTCATCTTACATTAGACTGTGAAAGTTCCCTTTTATAAAGTATCCTGGCGCTCCCTGATGAAGAGAACGTTCACTTGAACGAGCCCTTAATGGCCGACCCACTTCAGGCCATGTCTTCTGCTCTTGGTGACGCTCGCCCAGTTTTTGCTGCTGGGGGGATGTGGCGCCTTTTTTCCTCCTGTGTTCACCAAGAGCCAACATGTGTTATTGTCCTTAAGTCTTTGTTCGTTATCTGATGTATCGCCTGTGCTTAGGTCATGATTTTTAATTTATATATTTTACGTTATATTATCTTTAATGGCTGTATGTAGAATTGGTTTAATGACCCTCCCGCGACATTTTCCTGTTCGTAAAACACGCGCGAGTATACAAATTCAAAAGAAATATTATTACAATTATTATTATTATTATTATTATTATTATTATTATTATTATTATTATTGTTATTATCATCATCATTATCTATTATTATTATTATTATTATTAATTGATATTATTATCAATTGATTATTGTTATTATTATTATTATTATTATTATTATTATTATTATTATTATTATTATTGCATCCGGAGCTTATTACCGACAGTGTCACTTTAATAGGCAAATCTGATCTATATGTCACCATTTACTGCCATTGATGATCAACCTTTACTGCATTACCGGAACACTTGAATAAATGTGTGGTCTCGAACTACGGGGTGAACACAGAAGGGCAAAAAAACCTATCCTCCCCTATCCTGTATTATGGTATATCCCTGGGGATAGGGGAGAAAGAATACTTGCCCACGTATTCCCTGCGTGTCGTAGAAGGCGACTAAAAGGGGAGGGAGCGGGAGGCTGGAAATCTCCCCTCTCGTTTTTTTTTTTTTTTTTTTCCCAAAAAGAAGGAACAGAGAAGGGGGCCAGGTGAGGATATTCCCTCTAAGGCCCAGTCCTCTGTTCTTAACGCTACCTTGCTAACGCGGGAAATGGCGAATAGTATGAAAGAAAGAAATATATATATATATATATATATATATATATATATATATATATATATATATATTTGTCACTCGTTACTCAGACTCGTCAGGATATCTGACACGTCATCGGATTAAATTGGGGCTATGTAGTTATGTCTTGTGCTTATTGGAGATGTGTGCGTGTGTGATAGTGCCATAACCATGAATAGGATTCCTACAAACAAAAACAAAAAAAAAAAATTATCATGTGTTGAACTTTTATTTATATTACGGGTGTGTTATTAATACTTAGTTATGTGAGGATTCAGTTAATGTTTTATTTTATTTATATATTTATTTTTTTTTTTTACGTATCCGCATCATTCTCTTAATGGCCCTTCACAAATTTGACAATATCAATTATGTGTTGCTATGTCATTTATACATTTATTTTTAACAGTTGTACTGGGAACGACAGTATACCCGTTTTCTGTTAGTTCATTGGCTGATTCTTAGACCATCGTTTGACAAACGATATATGAATAAATAAGGTTGATCACAGTTTATTAGATGAAGGCAGCCAGTTGGCTGAAAATACACAGTTGAGGTATTACAGTTATGACACCACTGGGAGGTCATGGTAGTTACCAGTTAACTGATCATGGACATTCCCATGTTTATGTGATTAGTTGTATGAGTCACTATAACATTCACAAGGTGTGTTTTGCATACACAGTAGAGACATGTATTATTTGGCTCCTTATTCCCATACTCTTGTCTTTATTTCCCTTTGAATCATCTAGATTTCATTCCTTATATATATATATATATATATATATATATATATATATATATATACATATATATGATTGAATTATATTATATTATATTATATTATATTATATTATATTATATTATATTATATTATATTATATTATATTATATTATATTATAGTTTCAAGACACCCTCATGTTGATACTTATAATCATTGAAATCATTGCAGTGTAATGTAAGACCAGGTGTTTGATACGGCCGATTTCTCTGACCATAAATGTAATTCAGTGTGGACTCAGTTTTCACGTCCCTCCCTCCGCCTGCCCGGGCAGTGCCAGCGCAAACCTTCTAACTTGAGTCTTCTTGATTTTCCGCAGGGGACGAACCGCTCGAACAGCCTGAGGAGCTCACAGGTAGAGGTAAGTTTTTGTTCGTTGCTAGGCTAAGGTATCACTCCATCCCCCTCTCATGTGTATATAAGGGGAACCTAATTGCAATATATATATATATGTATATATATGAAGTGTCCGCAAAAAGCTTTATCCGGGCCCCGCCCCCCCTATATATTTTCGAAGGCGATGTCACACATTGGCCATGATCAGTGAGCGAGGACGTCTGCGCATGGGATTGCGCAAGGTTCCTGAAGTATTCTAGGTCCATGTTTTGGGTACGTAGCGTCTCGGGTTGGAGTGAATGTAGTGGCTGATGATGCGTTCCATGAAGAAGCCGTCCTGATCGCGCGCTTTGTGAGTGCTTAGTGCGCTATCTCAGGTGTATCCACATTTTCTTCCAAGTGAAGATTCGGGCTGTCTTCTCCATAGAAAGGTAAGAACCAGCCATCTTGGAGCTTAGGTGGAAGAAATACATCGTCCAGAAGAGAAATTCCCAAATTGAAGTGGCAGCCAGGAAGAGTAAAGAAAGAACATAATTCCCAAGAGATGGCCTGAGGCACAGTGAGGCAGTTAGCTGGTGCTCATACCGTGTGAAACACTAGTCTCAGTGACCAGATATACGATAATTACCTGAGAGCGCCATATCCTTGTATACATAATAAACCTTAGCGGTGTATCGCCTTTGAAAATATATAGGGGCTGACAAGGCTTTTTGCTACATTGCATGTATATATAGCTAGATAAATATAGATGTATATAGATAGGTATGGAGTGAAAATTGTTTTTAGCGATCGAGGGCTTGAACATGCAGGAAGGTGAAAGGCATGCACGGGATATGGTGAATTGTGGGGAGTGACGTGCTTTCAGTGGAATGAAGCAGGGCATGTTAAGTGGCCGATGGAAATCAAGGAAAAGTCTAGTTGTGGAAAGGGAGCTAGGTATTCGGTGCTTTACCCATGAGTTAAAGAATGGATGTGAGCGAACGCGGCTTTTCTTCGAATATATATATATATATATATATATATATATATATATATATATATATATATATATATATGTGTGTGTGTGTGTGTGTGTGTGTGTGTGTGTGTGTGTGTGCAAAGCCACAACACACGTGATTTTGTAAATGCTGAAAAAAAACAACTGGAAAAGGAGACACCAGATCCTGGACCAGCCTTGTTCCTCGCTAATCACTGAGTCCTTGTTGATTTATCTTCAGTCCTGTCATCCTGTAACTGTTCTCCGAAGATGTGTTAATACACGAAACCGCTCAGGATCTCGTGTTTCCTTTTCCATGTGGGTTCTTCAGCATATATTATTAAGGCTCTTGATTCCATGTTTGTGAAAAGATGTGGGATCCGTGTGAGGATCCACGTAGCACTCTGCAGAATTCACTGGTTTAGAAATATTGTTAATTTGCCCTTACGTGCACACACACACACACACACACACACACACACACACACACACACACATCCCCTACTCAGCCGCTCATTATGAGTGGCGATTGACTGACTTGACTCTGTGTAGAAGCAGTAAAATCATACCCTGTCCTACGCACGCAAATTATTTGGGGGGGAATGGAAAGTATTACTGCTTCCTTTTGGAAGCGCCTCCTCTCGCTCCGAGGAGCAGCACCCAGTAGATTCCAGATGGCAAAGACGTTGCAGTCTTTACCCAGAAGCCGGTCCTTGGTGCTCGTAACCCCGCGGGCGAGCGGGCGCCATCAGTGTTGGTTGGGTTGGGGCGATAGTACCCCTCTGGCGGTGTGTATTCTTGTTATGAGAGGTTATCAGCCTCGTGTGAGCAGGCAGGGGGCGTCCTCAGTCACTGGTATTTGTGTCTGGGATGTCTTTCCGATCCGGTGAGGAGTGTGATTCAGAGGCATCAACCAGTCTCTCTCTCTCTCTCTCTCTCTCTCTCTCTCTCTCTCTCTCTCTCTCTCTCTCTCTCTCTCTCTCTCTATCTCTCTCTCTCTCTCTCTCTCTCTCTCTCTCTCTCTCTCTCTCTCTCTCTCTCTCTCTCTCTCTCTCTCTCTCTTATCTTCATCGAGAGGTTTCCATTTATTTTTTTTGAGACTTTAGAAAGAGAAAGTGCGACTGCTGTCTTACTTTCCTGGATCGGATTAGTATATTAGATTTTCTTTCCAAACTGGGCAGGGATCTGATAACGTGATACATGGTTTAGAAAAGTGTTAGGCATTAACTTGAACGAATTGTTTTCAGTTACAGTAATAATATTCATTTTGAGGCCGGTGGGAAGAAATACGAAACATTATCATCATTATAATTTACCCATGGAGCAATTTCGATGAAAGAGCCTCCTTCCTGCCCAAGGCTGCGCTTCTTCCAGTAGCAGGGAAGTGTATACTTCTTTGGAGTAAGAAGTTCTTTGGCAAGACCATTCGCCCTATGTTGATACAGC
Organism: Panulirus ornatus; assembly: GCF_036320965.1. Taxonomy (NCBI): domain Eukaryota; kingdom Metazoa; phylum Arthropoda; class Malacostraca; order Decapoda; family Palinuridae; genus Panulirus; species Panulirus ornatus. Next base: position 5,015,432 of record NC_092231.1, read on the forward strand.
ATCGCCAGAGTGACTCCACTCACCGTGCAGGCAAAGCCCAATAATATATATATATATATATATATATATATATATATATATATATATATATATATATATATATATATATATATAAAGCAGCAAGATATGTGCTATAAGAAGGCGGTCCTATTTGGCCGTAAACACGGCGAGGAAGTTGCCAGACGCACGACAACTTGCCTCCCTACACGGTTGCCAATAATTCACCTGTTACCTTAGCAGGGGAGAAATTGCTGGCTGCTGAGGGTAATATAATTTCGGGAAATTATTATACTATATTTTTGCCTTTCCTATAAAAAGCTGATCCGCAGGAGCTAGAAGACGAGGAGCTTATCTTTATTAATACTTCTAGAATATTAAGTATCTGAAGTTCTGTAACCGTAAGAAAAGTTTCAGTATTATAAGCGCTTGCACATGGCTGCACTATCCCTTATTTTCGCATTTTTTTTCACTTTTTTATATAAAGTTTGCTGACTTTGATGTATTTTGACCAACACTAGGAAAATGCAGATGGGCTTGGGTCGAAATTTCATATTCACAGACGAGTCATGTCCTTGGTTCTCAATCACTATATTTGATTTATATCAAACACTGTGTTCATAATTATCTAGAGTATTTAATTGCAGTATAATGAATTACTCGATGAATTTTTCACCCAAGTTTTCTTCAAAATCGTCATGAATGACTATAGATTATAGGTTTCATGTTCTACAAAGTTATTAGAAAATGTATAAATGTTAAGATAATTCATATTCTACAAAGTTCTTTAAAAAAAAATAGTATAATTGTTCAGATAATTCATATTCTACAAAGTTTCTTTAAAAAAAGATAGTATAATTAAAAAAAAAAAAATAGTATAGATGTTCAGATAGTTCCAGTTACAAGAACCATCTCACATAATCCATTTCGAAATCCTTGTTAAGATCGGATGCTACACGGGTTCCGTACTGAACCGAACATAAAGTGTTGAAGTTAGCCCAAGCAAAAACCACATTATTTAAACTTTTCTTTTAAATTCCAACTCCTTTACTCAAATTTCTGCCAATTTAATATAAATTCATTCAAAACAGGAAGGAATAACGCGTAATTATTTAAGCTCATATATATACAAATCTTGGTACTGCCATTTTCATTATCACAGAGACATATTCATGTGAAGGTTTACATTAAAAACATCTCGGACTGTAGCCCTCAAGTGGTGCTCCACCCCGAGAATTTGTGTCTGCTCTTATTAGATGCTGTCCTGACAGTTATCAAGATTGATGGCCGATTGATACCTACGTATAGATGACTATCATGGAACTGATGAATATTGCAAGAGGTTTCGATGCTTGGTATTTATAGATCCAGTCTTTAATTCAATCAGACGTCTGAAATTAAGCTATATGCCCTCCCACTAAATTCTCTTCGCTTAATATTCAGAATTAAGGTTTTAAGGAGGACTCGAGGGTATTTATATATGAAGAAAGCGGAAAGATAACTTCACAGATGACTTAAGGAATGAAGTCACTTGAACGATTTATTTTTTCTTTTTTCATTAAAACCATGAAGGGAGGGAGAGCGTTCACCTCACCACAGAAAACGAGGGGAGAAAAATTCTGGTATTCAGGTTGGGTGATCTTTTCTTTCATGAATATATATATATATATATATATATATATATATATATATATATATATATATATATATATATATATATATATATATATATATATATATCGGGTTGCTTTAAGGGGATTCCTGCAGCCATAAAGCTGCGCTGTAGTCAGTCACAAGGTCGTTGTTTGCGCATCATGGCCGAGGAGGCAGCCAGCTCGCCACACGTCGACGAATCACAGCTCAGGAGCTTTGCCAACGGTCACCAGGAACATAATTCAACGCGTCATCATAAAAAAAAACGCTCTATGTACCTTTTTGTCCGTCGTCATGTGCCACCTTTGGTCGTAACTTGAAAATAGTATGAAGATATTTATTTGTTCACTTCACACAACTGTCGTTATTAAACCAGTATCTAAGTAACTGAATGGCCCAAGACACATAACTTTAGTTTGGATTTGTCATGAGTTAGTTATGTTTTTTTAAAGGGTTTAACCTAGTACTTCACCTCCCTCGCAACTTGAAAATTTACACCTTTGGCCAAATTATTTTCAAGCGTTGTTAGCTCACTCGCTAACCAAGCCGCAGTGCAGGCCATACCCCTGTTCCCTGGTCTGCCATTTAAAGTTATTTTCAAAGTAAGGCACCAGCCTCACGACCCGTCGCTGCTCCGAGCATGTAAGACCAGCAAAATTCATGATTGTCATTCTCCCGGTATAATCATATTCCCATGCAGAACATCCCGCTAGGGGCCTTTACCACAAGCGAGTTCAGCTTCTAGAATGTTGTTGTTGTTTATTTTGTAATAAATAGCCGCTCACTCTGGCAGAATAGAGGCATTGAGACTGTCTCTGGCCTTCCATTTTTCAGGACATATTCACCACTCCAGATGACTGCTGACAGTCAGCAGTTTCCAGACCGGCCCCATGCACGGTTTTATGGGTCACACATTCCAGAAGTGGGGTAAGGGAGCAAGGTCATGCAGGGAGTGTTCGACCAAACGCACATGCGGCATCAGGACAGTGCCAACCAACAGTGTCTGTCGAAAAGTCCAGTCGTTCGAGTATTCGGTTCGAGACCCATGTGAGGGCGGGTTGAGGAGAGAGAGAGAGAGAGAGAGAGAGAGAGAGAGAGAGAGAGAGAGAGAGAGAGAGAGAGAGAGAGAGAGAGAGAGAGGCGCTTCGTAACACGCGAGAGTAAGCGTTTGCTCGTATCTAATGTACATGGTGTCGTGTCCAAGCTTAAGACTCCTTGATCAAGGCTGATTGATAATCATCGTATTCGAGGGTTTGAGTCACCTTAGTCCTGGGATAAGTAACATACTGTAAACAAAAAGGGGTGAGTTAAATCGTCGTATTTTATGGGAAGTATCGTAACTTCACGTAGCCCATCTCCCGCAGTGGCTCTTTCTTGCAACATCTCAGAAATGGTGTCGGAGTGTCTCCCATCTCTACCCGGTCCTGCTGAGGTGTGAGAAAGTCGAGTGCGCCCTTGTCTTGTACGGTGTAGTTTGTCTCGGATATTATTCCGTAATACTGTACTGAAATCAGTCTTTCGTTTTAGGAATGCGCGCGCACCAGTGAACTGCTAAAGTGAATTGTAAGTTGACCAGTGACAGTTTCAAGAAGACCATTGTCTCTCTCTCTCTCTCTCTCTCTCTCTCTCTCTCTCTCTCTCTCTCTCTCTCTCTCTCTCTCTCTCTCTCTTTGTAGCCCAGCTCGAAACGCTGTATTGCCGACTGATTTGATCCCCAATAAAGCAGGAGGGTTTCCAAATCTGCTAGCCTAACCCCCGCGCCTCCTTCCCCGCGCTCTTACAAGAAATGACTGGGTAAAAATTCCTTTTCGGCTCACCCTTGCCTTTAACGTGGAACTACCGGACATATTGTTGTCATCATCATCATCATTATTTGCTGCCCTGCTATGATTATCATAGATTATATCATGCTAGTTATATGTGGAAATAACTAATAGAATTATCATCCTTAATTGTCGATGGTGTGAACTTAAAGACAACTTTTCTTCCTTAGCAAACATTGGCTTTATGCGAATATATATATATATATATATATATATATATATATATATATATATATATATATATATATATATATATATATATATATATATATCATTGAGATTTGAAAATGAATGTATAACTTACACCGAGAGACTGTGTTGAGAAATATATACTGTTTAATGCAGTAAACCATTACTGCAACAGATGAATTTCCCCGCTGAAATATCATCAGAGTTTATTAGATAAAAGTCTTGCCCGCCAGATGGCAGTAGCTGTGAAATTCGTTGCGGAAAATTCCACCCTGACGTTTATCCGGACTTGTCTCGCCACCAGTTTAGTAGCACGGCGGGTATTGCCTCGTAAAGTTCTTCCGTCGCTCCCCCGCCAACTTCCGAGTCCAAAATCTTGTGTTAATAAACTCGCCCAACATTTTGCGGTGTGTATTGGCCTGAAACAGAACCTGTTTGGTGTGAAACACGGCGTGTGTTTTTGATGCTTGTAACAGGACCTTTTCTCCTGTGGCCTGAACCAGGACCTGGTTGTGGTTTGGAACACCGTGTTGTTGATATATGAAACACGACCTGAAACAGTACTTGGTTGTGGTTTGAAACATAACATTATTAGTGTCTGAAATGGGACTTAATGTGTTATTGTTGTGAGACAAGACTTGGCTATTTTTTAAAACAGAACTAATTTATTTTTTTTTAAATGATATGCAGGTTGTCTGAAAACACGTTATATACTTTGGTTGTGATCCGAAGCGAAGGTTAGTTTTTACAAGCATAAAGTAGACCAGCATGGCACGAAAAGACCTAACCTCGCTTCCTACGCGAAATCTAATGTAAAACTTCTTATAGATATTATAAAGATCTTCGTATATTTATTCCGGAAAAAGTAACGAGTAGTTTACGAGAACTGATCTAAATAAATTAACACACACACACACACACACACACACACACACATATATATATATATATATATATATATATATATATATATATATATATATATATATATATACTTTTATATAATCTTCCGACGAAAGTATTAATGCGGAAAGCGGTTGAGAAAATGACGTGCCAACGGGGGACTGTGTATATAAAAGGTCTTGCAACGCTTCATAATGAGCACTTGTTTTGGCTAAAGTAGACAGAGAAACCTCTGAAGCAGCGTCATTACATAAACCTGGCATAATTTACCGAAAATTACTTCATTAACCACGATCTAATTTATCCTTAGAAGTCGAGCAAGATTAAATGCTTTGAATATATTTTTCTTTTTCCTTTTTTTTTCTTCTTTTAGCAATTATGCCAATATTATATTTAAGTCGTAAACCTTAGTATTAGCTGGTTCATATATCAAGCTTCATGATAGTATATAATCGGAAAACAAGGCTAATTTTACTGTATCAACTGTTTATTATGTGTATCAGATTCAAGGGTAAACTTTGTATGTTCGTCTTACAAGCTTCGTCCAAGGCGGTCGAATGGAACAGTTTCTTTCCTGTAGTTCGAGATCGGACAGCTGTGGGATATTTCATGAGCTTCTCGTTCACAGCGATATGAGTCAGTAGACAATGTTTACTTGTCGTTGCCGGATGTGGCAAGATCACCTTCCAGTATATTCGTTTGAGAGCGAAACGTGTTCTAAAAGCTTCGGAAAGAAAAGGTGATCGCCCTCTTCGCCGAACACTCGAGGTGAATATCATAAAAATTTGTCACTCCGAAAGAACATGACGCGAAACAGGTCGGTGTGTGATTCGAACCTTTGATTCTTTTCTTACGGCCTGGAATAAGATGGTGTAGCTCCGGGTCAGGCTGTGTTCCCTCGCTGGATACCATCTCGTAACATGGGAGCAGTTCTCTTAAAGGATCTGGTTACAAGGCAACTCCAAATATATATATATATATATATATATATATATATATATATATATATATATATATATATATATATATGTATATATATATATATATATATATATATATATATATAGAGAGAGAGAGAGAGAGAGAGAGAGAGAGAGAGAGAGAGAGAGAGAGAGAGAGAGAGAGAGAGAGAGAGAGAGAGAGAGAGAGAGCTATTGAGTCATATACCTTTATTTACCTCTTGCTGGACTCTGATTGCAAGTGGTTACAGCGAGCAAGACAGAAGTCCCCTTTGGCTCGGCTGTTATCATCCACATGAGGCGGGAGTAAAGTCTCGTCAAGGAACTTCGGGTATAGAGGGAGTCCGCCATTTCCCCGCTCCTGCCTGGAGTGCAGCCTCTGATTTTCAAGCAAGAATTCATGGACGGGATTGTACTCATTGGTTAACCTCTGGAAGGCAGTCCGGTAACACACACACACACACACACACACACACACACACACAGACAGACGTATGTATTGCTGGAAGGGAGTCGGCTACAGCCCTTACTTTACTGATCCTTTCCCCCGAGTAATCTAAAGCGAATGCCTTTAAGGGCTCCGCAAGAATAGTGAGCCAGAAGCAAGAACAAAAAGAAGAAGTGATTAAGATTAGATTGAATGCAGCACCTTATAGAGTGGGTGTTGCCTGATAAACGAAGCTATTACGGGGTCAAACTTTCAACTGTGTTTGGTTTTCCTGTTTTCTCCAGTCAAAGGGTTCATTCACTCTTGTAACCACTCATATTTCCCGCCAGGAGAAAAAAAGAAAATGGCTTGAAGGAAAATCGTTGGGTTGAGCAGCTACATTTATGGCGTGTGTTGACACATGGTGTGGTCTCCCCTCTCATGAAGCTCACAGAAAATGGTTACTCAGCCAGGGAAGTGTATATATTCGAGGCGAAATTACTGTAAAAGTCTGTCTATCCTGAATATCTGCAAGTGGCTCCAAAGGAGTTGCTATGTCTTATAACGTTTCTGTGTGTGTGTGTGTGTGTGTGTGTGTATTTTATTTTCTCGAAAACATCATTTTCGGTATAGATGTATTTAACGAAAGATTGTCTTCTTTCATCTGTGTTCATACAATTGCTGTTGCTTATTCTAGTATATTTCCCTATTTTACGTACTTTATTTAAGTAGAAATTTTTAAGATATGTGTTGTAGCGTATTAGATCAGTTATTTTTTTTATGTTTTTTATATAATTCTCCATATGGACTCCTTTATTTAATCCTCAAACTTTTACTCTTTGTGTTGTATGCACTCTCCATTTCTTTTAGTGTTATGTGTATACTATTTGTTTTATATTTTTTTTTTTACTTTTTTCCATAAAGTATTAATGTAAACACTCTGGTGAGAGTTTTTAAAACGTAATTCCTCTCATGTCACGTTCTTGCGCGGGAGGCCAGGCAGGAAACAAGAGTGAGATGCTGTAGTAGACACGGGACCATACGTGCCCTGAGGCCTCCCTCTCCTCACCTTGGTGGACGCACACTGCCTTCCTGCCAGTCCCCCCCGGCACCGTTCCCCTACATATCGCCTTTTTCGCCGCCCGTTTCGCCCATTATTCGAAACCGCCCTGGTTGATGGTCACTCTTCCTTTTGCATGTGAAGCCAATTTTTATGGGTTTTTCGTACTTGTTTGTTCTATTCTTTATGCATTATTCCTTTCCACCATGGCAAGTGTCCATATACATTAGATACCCAATCATGACGTATATCAGACATATGTCAAATTGATACCTCGCCCCTTTTCCCTCAAATGGACGGACATCCAGTGCATGGTATATCGTATACCACGTTGACACTTCCACCACTTTTGGTGTTCACTACTTACCTTCTTGCCATGCATACCGCCTGTTAAACGTCCACAGAAGACGGGAATAAACGACGCGAATTGAGCATGTTGGTTTGATTCTTAAAGTGTATCTGTGATTACTATTTGTACGTTTACACTCGTCTATGTGTGTGTGTGTGTGTGTGTGTGGACGGGGAGAGAAAGTGTGGTGATGCCGTGGTTGTGAGATGTGTCATCCCTTCACCTGAACCCTCCTTCCCTCGATCCCCTTGCTCCTCCCTTCACCTAACCCTTCCCTCCCTCCCTCCCTCCCTTCTCATGTTTCTCCCTCCCCTCCATCCGTCCCTCCTTTTCCTCTTGACCTGCGTCCCCCCCCCCTCCCGACCTTCGCCTTCCCTATTTCTCCTCCCTTCACTTGCCCCTCCCTCCCCTACAGTCTCTGCGCCCGTCCCTCCACCCACCTACCTCATCACCCCATGTGCTTCCTTCACCTGCCCCTTCTTTCCTCCCCTCCGTTCACATGGGTAGCGGACTGGAGAAGTATTCGTCTAGCTTCACGTGATGCGCGGGGCACCACAAGGCCCAGTCCTGGGATCTATAGTGTTTAGTATAAGTATCTCCAGTAAGCCTGTAATTCAACCTCTTTCTTTTTTTTTTCGTTTCAGATTTGAGCCTTCTCCTCTGGATATTACGCTGCATTGTTTGTATAGGGTGCTTTTGCCTTGACACTTTCCTGTATAATTTCCGTGGCAGTGTATTCTCTGCAGACTGCTGTGTGCTTCTTACCTGTTTTTATGTGTGGATTTTTTTGTGCCGGAGGGAATGGTATGGGTAGGGAGGAGCCTTCTGCTCTACTATCCTGTCTCAATCTTTAGTGGTGGGTGGGGAGGAGCCTTCTGCTCTACTATCCTGTCTCAATCTTTAGTGGTGGGTGGGGAGGAGCCTTCTGCTGTACTATCCTATCTCCATCTATAGTGGTGGGTGGGAAGGAGCCTTTTGCTTTACTATCCTGTCTCCATGTATAGTGGTAGGTTGGGAGGAGCCTTCTGCTTTATTAAAGTGTCTCCATCTATAGTGATAGGTGAGGAGGAGCCTTCTGCTTTACTATCCTGTCTCCATCTATAGTGGTGGGTGGGGAGGAGCCTTCTGCTATACTATCCTGTCTCCATCTATAGTGGTAGGTGAGGAGGAGCCTTCTGCTTTACTATCCTGTCTCCGTCTGTAGTGGTGGGTGGGGAGGAGCCTTCTGCTTTACTATCCTGCCCTTATCTATGGTGGTGGGTGGGTGAGGAGCCAGCCTTCTGCTGTACTATCCTGTCTCTGTAGCCTAGGTTGGTTTACTATCCTGTTTCTGTCTTTATACAGCTAAGTAACCCAACGTTCTGTTGCTGTCCTGTAGCAGATAACCTCGTCATGGACCATCAGGTCTTCTGCCGTCTGTCCTTGTTGTCTACTCCCTTTATCTGTCCCTCCCTTCAGTTGTCCCTTCCTTCCCTTCACCTGCATCCTCAACAGCCCTTCCTTCGGTCTTTTCCCAGTACTTACCTCCTTAATTTCCTCCCCCCCCCCCACTCTCTCTCTCTCTCTCTCTCTCTCTCTCTCTCTCTCTCTCTCTCTCTCTCTCTCTCTCTCTCCACAACCCACGAGCCAAGAACCTGGTGACGCGGCAGGCGGGCGGGCGGGCGTGACCCCTTCTGGCCGAGGTCGTGCGGACGGGCTGTGGGGGGGTGTAGGGTCGAGGGGGTGAGCCCTCAGCCAAATACGGAGGTCAAAAGATCGCTACACAGGAATGTTCAGTACATGTTTTGTGTGTGTCTGTGTGTGTGTGTGTTTGTGTGATGGCTTGGAATGTGAAAAGTTGTTGGCTAGGGAATTTTTTAATTTTATCACAAAGATTTTAATTGCTACGTTAATGGTTTTTATGGGTTCTTTATTTTTATGAAAATTGATTTCGAGTTTGGACGTTCGCAGCCGTGAACGTGTGAAGATATTCACTGTCTGTCCCCATCATCGTGAATGGGTAGTTCTCAATTTATCTTATATTACTCATCGACTGTTTACATAGCAGGATTGAAACAATATAACTTATGAACTCTCAGTAGGGGAGAGAGAATACTCCCCCCCCCCCCCCCCACGCATTCCCCGTGTGTCGTAGAAGGCGACTAAAGGGGACGGGAGCAGGGGGGGCTAGAAACCCTCCCCTTCTTGTATTTTAAATTTCTAAAAGGGGAAACAGAAGAAGGAGTCACGCGGGGAGTGCTCATCCTCCTCGAAGGCTCAGACTGGGGGTGTCTAAATGTGTGTGGATGTAACCAAGGTGAGAAAAAAGGAGAGATAGGTAGTATGTTTGAGGAAACGAACCTGGATGTTTTGGCTCTGATTGAAACGAAGCTCAAGGGTAAAGGGGAAGAGTGGTTTGGAAATGTTTTGGGAGTAAAGTCAGGGGTTGGTGAGAGGACAAGAGCAAAGGAAGGAGTAGCACTACTCCTGAAACAGAAGTTGTGGGAGGATGGGATAGAGTGTAAGAAAATAGACTCTAGATTGATATGGGTAAAACTGAAAGTGGATTGAGAGAGATGGGTGATTATTGGTGCCTATGCACCTGGGCATGAGAAGAAAGATCATGAGAGGCAAGTGTTTTGGGAGCAGCTGAGTGAGTGTGTTAGCAGTTTTAATGCACGAGACCGAGTCATAGTGATGGATGATTTGAATGCAAAGGTGAGTAATGTGGCAGTGAGGGAATGATTGGTGTACATGGGGTGTTCAGTGTTGTAACTGGAAGTGATGAAGAGCTTGTAGATTTGTGTGCTGAAAAAGGACTGGTGATTGGGAATACCTGGTTTAAAAAGAGAGATATACATAAGTATACGTATGTAAGTAGGAGAGATGGCCAGAGAGCGTTATTGGATTACTTGTTAATTGATAGGCGCGTGAAAGAGAGACTTTTGGATGTTAATGTGCAGAGGGCTGCAACTAGAGGGATGTCTGATCATTATCTTGTGGAGGCGAAGGTGAAGATTTGTACATGTTTTTAGAAAAGAGGAGAGAATATTGGGGTGAAGAGAGTGGTAAGAGTAAGTGAGCTTGGGAAGGAGACTTGTGTGAGGAAGTACCAGGAGAAACTGAGTGCAGAATGGAAAAAGGTGAGAGCAAAGGACGTGTGCGAAGTGAGAGGGTCAGGGAGAATGATTTGGTAAACAGAGAAGAGATAGTGAAAGCTTTGAGGAAGATGAAAGCCGGCAAGGCGGCGGGTTTGGATGGTATGACAGTGGAATTTATTAAAAAAGGGGGTGACTGTGTTGTTGACTGGTTGATGAGGATAGTCAGTGTATGTACGACTCATGGTGAGGTGCCTGAGGATTGGCGGAATGCATGCATAGTGCCATTGCACAAAGGCATAGGGGATAAAGGTGAGTGTAAATTATATGGGAGGGTATTGATTGAGAGGGTGAAGGCATGTACCGAGCATCAGATTGGGGAAGAGCAGTGTGGTTTCACTAGTGGTAGAGGATGTGTGGATCAGGTGTTTGCTTTGAGGAATGTGTGTGAGAAATATTTAGAAAAACAAATGGATTTGTATGTAGCATTTATGGATCTGGAGAAGGCATATGATAGAGTTGATAGAGATGCTCTGTGGAAGGTATTAAGAATATATGGTGTGGGAGGCAAGTTGTTAGAAGCAGTGAAAAGTTTTTATCGAGGATGTAAGGCATGTGTACGTGTAGGAAGAGAGGAAAGTGATTGGTTCTCAGTGAATGTCGGTTTGCGGCAGGTGTGCGTGATGTCTCCATGGTTGTTTAATTTGTTTATGGATGGGGTTGTTAGGGAGGTAAATGCGAGTTTTGGAGAGAGGAGCAAGTATGTTGTGGATGAGAGGGCTTGGGAAGTGAGTCAGTTGTTGTTCGCTGATGATACAGCGCTGGTGGCTGATTCGTGTGAGAAACTGCAGAAGCTGGTGACTGAGTTTGGTAAAGTGTGTGGAAGAAGAAAGTTAAGAGTAAATGTGAATAAGAGCAAGGTTATTAGGTACAGTAGGGTTGAGGGTCAAGTCAATTGGGAGGTGAGTTTGAATGGAGAAAAACTGGAGGAAGTGAAGTGTTTTAGATATCTGGGAGTGGATCTGGCAGCGGATGGAAACATGGAAGCGGAAGTGGATCATAGGGTGGGGGAGGGGGCGAAAATTCTGGGAGCCTTGAAGAATGTGTGGAAGTCGAGAACATTATCTCGGAAAGCAAAAATGGGTATGTTTGAAGGAATAGTGGTTCCAACAATGTTGTATGGTTGCGAGGCGTGGGCTATGGATAGAGTTGTGCGCAGGAGGATGGATGTGCTGGAAATGAGATGTTTGAGGACAATGTGTGGTGTGAGGTGGTTTGATCGAGTAAGTAACGTAAGGGTAAGAGAGATGTGTGGAAATAAAAAGAGCGTGGTTGAGAGAGCAGAAGAGGGTGTTTTGAAATGGTTTGGTCACATGGAGAGAATGAGTGAGGAAAGATTGACCAAGAGGATATATGTGTCGGAGGTGGAGGGAACGAGGAGAAGAGGGAGACCAAATTGGAGGTGGAAAGATGGAGTGAAAAAGATTTTGTGTGATCGGGACCTGAACATGCAGGAGGGTGAAAGGAGGGCAAGGAATAGAGTGAATTGGAGCGATGTGGTATACCGGGGTTGACGTGCTGTCAGTGGATTGAATCAAGGCATGTGAAGCGTCTGGGGTAAACCATGGAAAGCTGTGTAGGTATGTATATTTGCGTGTGTGGACGTATGTATATACATGTGTATGGGGGTGGGTTGGGCCATTTCTTTCGTCTGTTTCCTTGCGCTACCTCGCAAACGCGGGAGACAGCGGCAAAAAAAAAAAAAAAAAAAAAAAAAAAAATATATATATATATATATATATATATATATATATATATATATATATATATATATATATATATATTCGCTTATTAAGGGTTAGTGAAGGGGCGATGGTGTGTACCAGGTATTTAACATGGAGGTCGTAAGACAAAACTTGATTGGGGAGTTGTAACCAATCAGCATCACTCTCTCAACCCCTCTACCTACCATTAGCCAATCAAAAGAGAGTATTTCTCAGCTTGAGTGGCCCTTCTGTAAGGCATCTAGTCAGTAACAGCCTTTTCGCCTCCCCCCCCCCCCCCCACCTTCGTTATTAGTCAATGAAAATGGCGTTTCAGGCCAGCCTTTAAGTACTGGCGAGAACGCAGCCAATCATCAACACCGTTTCGGGCCCCAGCCAGTCAGGAAGGGTGTGTTCAATCATTCTTTCAAGCCATCTACACTACAGCCTATCAGACCATCGGTAACACCCCCTTGGCTCCTCTAAAGGCTACCGGGCAATCAAATTGGTGTCTTAGTCAGGTTTGGAGACCTTGTTGCGGCAAGGCTCCATGAACAAAGGTTAAACATTGAATGGCAAATAAATTAGTAGCGGAAATAGAATCCGCTAGAAAAGTTAACCTGCTTAGTGGTGGAAATCGAATCCGCTAGAAAGGCTAACATTAGCCGGCAAATGTGGTTGCATGTTTCCCTTCATACACACCATATATATATATCTTCTCACCGAAATTCAATATTAGTTAGAGAATGTTGGGGGTACTGAGTGTGTGGGGATTGGATCGATCTCTTTGCCGACTCTTGCGAAGACTCAGGGTGTGGCAAGACCTAGGGTTAGATAAGACAGGGTGAGGCAAGACCTAGGGTTGGGTAAGACATAGGGTGAGGCAAGACCTAGGGTTAGGTAAGACATAGGTTGAGGCAAGACCTAGGGTTGGGTAAGACATAGGGTGAGGCAAGACCTAGAGTTGGGTAAGACAGGGTAAGGCAAGACCTAGGGTTAGGTAAGACATAGGGTAAGGCAAGACTTAGAGTTAGGTAAGGCAAGACCTAGGGTTAGGTAAGGCAAGACCTAGGGTTAAATAAGACATAGGGTAAGGCAAGACCTAGAGTTGGTTAAGGCAAGACCTAGGGTTAGGTAAGACATGGGGTAAGGCAAGACCTAGGGTTAGGTAAGACATGGGGTAAGGCAAGACCTAGGATTAGGTAAGACATGGGGTAAGGCCAGACCTAGGGTTAGGTAAGACACAGGGTGACGCAAGACCCGCGACGAGGCAAGATTCGGAGTTTCTCCCTCCTCATTTCAACCAGTGTATAGGGACTTGTTGAAAAGCACTTTTGTGGTGAGTTTCGACCGGTTTAAAGAAAGTGGAGGCAAAGACATAATTTATGGTAACCCTTAACCTCTAAAAATGGTTAAGAGAATATGTTTTTAGGGTATGGGGAAAGACGCCGACCATGGCAGATGTCTTAAACACAAAAGAATAGATAAAAATGGCCAAATGATAGGCTGGATGTACACATGTTTGCAGGACTTGTGAAGAAATATTTCTGTGTCAGATTTCTTAAGCCCTAGCAGATATATAGGCAGGTAATGGGGGAAAAAAGGTTTTCAATGACCTTTGACCCTTATTGACTAAGAGTGACTCATGGCAGAGTTTTCTCCTTATATTGGGCATGTGGTAAGGTACAGTGTGCCCCGTCTCTCCATTGAGATGTTAAGGAACAGTAACCCGAAATTGATTGTGTAATTGTTTGATCTTTGACCCCGTAAGATCCATCAACAAAAGACCAAGATAAAGAAAAGGAGTTTGGCCATATTGAGCCAACTAAGTTTCAAGTCATTCACTCCAAGACGAGGAATCTCTCTCTCTCTCTCTCTCTCTCTCTCTCTCTCTCTCTCTCTCTCTCTCTCTCTCTCTCTCTCTCTCTCTCTCTCTCTCTCTCTCTCTCTCTTTCTTCTGGGGAGGGGGGGAGAAGACGTTGACGACCTAAAAGCAGCAAAGTGTTATGTCATCCTCTGGCAGATCAAGTTGATGCGCAGTTGTACTGGCGAGAGTTCATCAGCCAGTCAGCAAATAAGGCCAATGTAAAATATGAAGAAAATATAAGTAGCTGGATCTGTAGTCACATTAAGGTCTGAACTAGACATGTTTATGATGATGCAGTTATTATGTTATAAATGGTTTGTTGATTATTTGGAGGTTATAAGCCTATCAACTGCCAAGATCTTGGAGGCCGTCAGCGTCGCACTACTACGAACACAACCGAAAAAAAAATATCAGGTACTAGGGATTGAGTTTTAAGACCACAGACACTTTCATTATGCACTTGTCCTTTCTCTCTATGTGGATAACCTCAAGTTTAGCTGATTTTTTTTAATAGGCTTCAACTTTCGGTAGGGCATGGAGGTATGGTGTAGTTAAGAGAGCTCACGTTCTGAAATGGTGTGGAGAAAATGAGTGAGGAAAGGTTGACAAATAGGATATATGTTTCTGAAGTGGAGGGAACAAGGAGAAGAGGTAGGCCAAATTGGAGGTGGAAGGATGGAGTGAAAAAGATTTTGAAATCTGGGGCCTTTTTTCTCGTTTGCTCAAGCGCTACTTTACTAACGCAGAAAACGGCATTCAAAGATGAATTGAAAAGAAATAGTTATGGACAAGTAATTACTCGATGGGGTTCCATCTGACTTTTTCAGAAATGACATGCAAACTTTTATCTTGAGGAAGAGCTACAAATAATATCCAACAAACGTCTTCTTTATCTGAGGCGCAAACTTATATTAATCGCACTTGCGTAAATGCTGACTTAAAGGAACTGTTTATGAGAATAAACATAACAAGATATGTAATTTTCATCCATGAAGACCCCATAGAATTTCCAGGTTACAGAAACGTAAGGTGCATAGCATTACAGAAGATGTTACATGCAGGCGACTCTGCAACTTTCTTAGCAAACAATAGCTGATGGTCAGGTCATGATTGATGGTTGGGGAGTAATTGATGGTTGAGTGGTCACTGATGGCAGGGTAGAAATAATTGATGCAATGAATGGAGTATAGTGAAGGTGATAGAGAGGCAACGATCTGCACCTCCCTCCCACACAGGCTTGTCAGACGCTATGTAGCCAAACTTTCATCCTCATAGCTGGGAGCTGGGTTTGTGGGAGACGGGTTGTGTTTGCCTTGGGTTGATTGTTGCTGCTCGTCTACTATCACAGCTTCTCAACTTGGCAGGACTGGAACATTTTGCACATATTTATCCAGACTATTTTTTCATTGGGAAGTCTCTAATGATTCTAGGTAGAGTGTAAGACAGGTTAGGAACCTAGGCATTAACTTTTTTTTTAACACACCAATCAAGGCCATCTTGGGTACAAAGATAAACTAAGAGAAAATGAATTTAGAAATTATTCCGGTGTTTGTAAAACTGATAATCAAGGGTAGAAAGGTTTTGGAAGAGGGAAAGACCCAAGAAGGAAGAGAATTTCACAGTTTAGCTCTTCAAGGAAAAGAATCATCACTGTCAATCTTCCTGTGGCTGGTTTTACACACACCAACTTTTAAGGGGGAGCAGCCAAATGCGGGTCTTAGCCTTGAATCATGACAGGGACACTTGCAGACAATTCCTGGTAATGGACAAATTAAGACCTGTAGAATGGGAAAAGGGCACCAACATCATGACATGCAGAAAGGGATGGTTGAAGGAAAGTGATATTAGGTGGATTAGTAAGATGTAAGGTCTTTGATTCCAACATAGCAAATAAAATCCCTGTAGATATGACACAATAGCTCACAAGAAAAATAATCTTGGCACTGGTACAAATTCCCTAGCTTTTGGTAAGTCAGTTTTATGATGTTCATTATATGAGTTTTCTAGGATAGAGGGAAATGGGTGACACTTAAAAGATATTTTGTTCTAGCACTTATATTGAACAAGGTTACTGCTTCCACATTCTGAGACGTTGCACACAGCTGAAATGAGAGAGGAAATTTTTATAAGTATAAGAAGTATAAGACATACGTATAAGACATTTCAAAGATTGTCAAGATCTCTTCAGCCAAGGAAATTAGTGTTTGATATCAGTGTGAGTGAAACAGAAGTTACTGTGACTTCGAGAAGTTTTTGCATTCCAGTTATAACTGAGCAGTGAATATCTAAGAAGTCCCTAACAGGCGATTCTGAATCAGATATGAAAATTTGCAAGTGTGATATGATAAACATTATTAAAGGAAAATGGGCAGATATTTAAGTGATCTAGCTAGAAAAGTTGACTTGGAACAGAGGGGTATCCAAGTCAACTCTAGTCGCCTGAAACTCCAAGCCACATGCTGCATCGTCTTTTGACTCATTACTTAGTCTCATCTATCTCATCTCATTTTTCAGTAATTTTAAGACATTTTCATACTTTGTTGTTTATATTTCATTCATCTGTGCTGTGTTCAATTGCTTATTGTACTTAGATATGTATGTATATATAAGTGAAAGTGTCCTGTAAATGAATTGAGCATGTGTGTGTATATGGATATATATATATATATATATATATATATATATATATATATATATATATATATATATATATATATATTTCCCTGGGGATAGGGGAGAAAGAATACTTCCCACGTATTCCCTGCGTGTCGTAGAAGGCGACTAAAAGGGGAGGGAGCGGGGGGCTGGAAATCCTCCCCTCTCAATTTTTTTTAATTTTCCAAAAGAAGGAACAGAGAAGGGGGCCAGGTGAGGATATTCCCTCAATGGCCCAGTCCTCAGTTCTTAACGCTACCTCGCTAACGCGGGAAATGGCGAATAGTTTGGAAAAAAAATATATATATATATATATATATATATATATATATATATATATATATATATATATATATATATATTAATATATTAATATATATATATATATATATATTTATCCCTGGGGATAGGGGAGAAAGAATACTTCCCACGTATTCCCTGCATATCGTAGAAGGCGACTAAAAGGGAAGGGAGCAGTGGGGCTGGAAATCCTCCCCTCTCGTTTTTTTTAATTTTCCAAAAGAAGGAACAGAGAAGAGGGCCAGATGAGGATATTCCCTCAAAGGCCCAGTCCTCTGTTCTTAACGCTACCTCGCTATCGCGGGAAATGGCGAATAGTATGAAAAAAAAAAGTATAAGATTATAAGAAAGAGTATGAGAAGAGGGAGAGGAAAGGTGAGTTAAAGTCTGTAAGGTGAAATCATCAACGTAAGAGTGGGTAGGGTTAGAAGTTGAAAAGAGCTCATTCATGGAGAGAAAAAGAGAGTAGTTAACACAAAGGAAGGATGAGGGACTTCATTGTCAGTTGGGTAAGAGGAACAAGTTGTTCCATTAAAGACTGCTGTAATGGAACAGCCGGATAAAAAGCTGTGCTTGAAGGAACGAAGAGCAGAAAAACCAAAGGAAGGAAGTTTAAAAAGCAAAGACTTATGTGGCAAAGGCCCTGAATATGTTTAGGGCTACCACAAAATGCTTGCCAAAATTCCAGAGAGAGAAAAACTGTGGTGAGTCATATATGAGAGATCACCAGTAAACCTCACGTTGCATAAGCTGTATTGTTGATCAGAAAAAAGGGAGTGGAATTCTGTTTGAGAAAGTGGGAGTTAAGGATATAAGGGTCTCTTTTCACAGGGATGAGCAGCACTGAAGCATGTATCTAAGAAGGAAAGGTTTAGATTTGCAGACATGAAATAGGCACTGAATGATCATTGTTAACCCAGAGGTACTCTCCCTTAAGAGTGGAGGAGATATGCCGTCTGGGTCCTATGAACTCTCCACTTGGAGCAGGGAAAGTATTTGAAGGACTCTTGCATGAGAAAAATACAGGAGATTGCATGCTTTCAGTGGGAGGAAATGGCAATGAAAGATTAGAAGAATAATGTAAAGTTGACAATAGATTGATCAGGTCAAAATAGAGTAGGAAAAGGTGAATTGCAGATGTTATGGGAGGTGTATTTAGATAAGGAACTGAAAGACTTCCTTGCAGAAGAAGTCAGATCACTGCATATTCTTTATCCTGAAGGTGTGCTTAACTTAATGAAGAACAGCTGAGAATTGGTTCCATGCTGAAATGAAAGTGGATTGAGATGCAGGGGAAGGAAGAATTTCATGGCCTTTTACTATACTTTATTACACCTCTGCATTATAGAGGTGATATTTTACAGTCTCCCATACTTATCATGCCAACAGGAATGGATCATAGGTGTAGTAAAGACCATGCCTCTTAGGATTCCCCATGTGTAAAGTATAGATATCCCTTGTTTATGTTTCATGTTCTATGATTAGTCTTGCTTGAAAAGCCATTCCTAAAATCCCAGCTACTGTACCACACCTTATATAAGGTTACACTAATCTGCAGTACCCAGATAAATCCCAACTACTATATACCTTATGTAAACTCACACCTCCCTGCTATACACAGATAAATCCTAACTGTTGTACTACACATATAAATTCACACCTCCCAGCTGTACCCAAATGCACCCCAACCACAATACTACACCTTATATAAAGTCCTACTACCCAGCTATTCAGATTAAGTTCATCACAACTGTGATCTTATCCTTGGCAGATTTCGCAGTACTTCTGAATGGACGCACATCTCAGACCCCAATGACAACCTCCCGCGTAGCTACAGGGCGACTCTTCCTGCGCAAGAAGACACTCCACTTCTCCTTCCTGCTGGAGGATGGTGCACCCACACCTGCATCCATTCATTTCATGAGTGATACTGGTGACATCCTGGAGGAACTGGAGCCACAACCTACACCATATGAGGCCACCAACAGCAGGATTTGTGGCACTTGGACCAGAGTGCCTAAGGAGTACAGGTTAGGAAAACATTGGCTTTTCATTAGCTTTCTAGGCTTTTCCGAACCTTATGTTATTTTTTTTTTTATAATATTTCATCCCTTTTGTTTGGCAGTGACACAGCATCAAGTGGTTAGCAATGAGACTGTTTGCCAATCTTGTTATTTTTTCTGTGCTGCTTCAGTAGAAGACTACAGGATTGGCCTCTGCTTATTGATTAACCTATTGTCCATGCATCAGTCTGTGAAAAACCATTGGACAAAGTTGGCACTTCAGATTTCCTCCATAATTGGCTAAAATTTCAGAACCATATTTTCATCCAAGTAACATTGGCTGAAGAGTGACCATTTTCTTTTCTTTATTTTTATCATGTTTTTGGGGATGGGGGAATTAACAGAGTTTTCTTCCTCATGGGAGACAAAAATGTCCCACATGCTGCAACTTTTCATTAACTATAAAGTAATTCCCTGCTTATCATCATCATAAAGCATTTCAGCCTTGTGTCAAATATTTAATGAAATATGTGTTGGGTGACAGGCTGGTACAGAAAAAATAGACTAGGAATATCAGTGATGAAAAAAGGAGATAATGATTTTTAAGAATTTCTATATGAAAGGTTAAAACATTCACCTACCAACTGTAGTTGCACATGCTTTGGTGAAGTAGTCGTGTACTCCTCAGGTAATTTAAAAGCAGCATCATGTAGAATCTATAACTTTAAAACTGAGAAAGTTGTTGCGTATCCCATAACTTTTAACATTATATCAGTTTGAGTATAATTTTGTATTATTTCTTTAATCTTAGTATGGTATAAAAGTGCTTTGCAACCAGTGTGTTACAACATTATCCCTAACATGCCATGGTACATTAGCAATTAGAGAAACTGCAGTACTTTATTTGTGTTATGAAAAATGCTTATAATGTGTGTTTAGAAAGATACTCATTTCCTTCCTCTCATTGGATAATGGGTTATGAAATTAGAATACTGAGCTAACATAATTTGATTTACCGTGCCATGAGGATCAAGGAAACTCGAAAATGTGCCATGAAATATAAATGGTTGAGAAGCACTACAGTATATTGTATGTAAAGTTGTTCATCCTTTGTCATATGTGTCCACAATAAGATTACTCTAAGTAGTTTTTTTTTTTTTTGCATTACAGTAGCAGCCACAAAAAATGCTATTCAACATTTTGCAATAATAGTAGTTTGCTTTAGTTTCTTGTTAATTTTCCTCTGTTCCTTCACCAAAGCAGTAGTCCTTCCTTGGACTGCAACATTTGCATTCACCTACCAAATGCCTCTTTTTTCCTTGTTGTATCCTTAAGTATGACAGTTTCATGTCATAGTAAATAGGATACCATTCACTCATTTCTTCAAGCTCTGTAAATACTCCTTTCACTTCATTCTGATTCAGCTGAAGATCACCACCAGTTCTTCTGCATCACATATCAGTGGCTTCTTAATGTTCTGTAGGGCATTACTGCGGGATGAGAAGATGTGGGTGGCATTATACCCTCCTGAGGACTCCCATGAAGATATGATCAGTGGACAGGTAGCACGTTACGTAGGGGTCGACACTGAGGTGTTTTCCGCTCTACTGACACCCATGGCTACTGCCAACCAGACCCTCAGTGGAGGAGGCACAGCGATCATCTCTGTAGACCGCAAGACAGATTCCCTGCACGTGAGTCTCGTCTTCAATGGGATCTTCGCTCCAGGGGAAGCCCACAATGCCACACTTGTGGTAGAGCTACTGCCTGAACGTGCCCTTGACCCAGTCACAGACATGGTTGTCATCCCCAAGGTTTTCTCAGTGAGTAGGTTTTTTCATCGGTTGTTTTTGGATCAAAATCACTGGGCTGTTGGTATACAAAATTGTAGTGCATGTTACACCATAATGTAGGAGCTGTTGATTATTTATTTTTTAATCTCCACTCGCAAAGATAGTATTAGCACAGCAGGTGTTCTGTATTTTACAGATGCATGAAACAGGAATTAAATGCACACAAACAGTTGTTAGCACAAGTGATAGGAAGGTGCAAGTTATGGGACATAGACTGCTAACTGTACTCTTTATTGCTTATGATAATTTTTTTTTTGTACTTGTTTACTTAAGGACTTGAATCGAGCAGAGGTAATGACAACGTTGGGAGAAAGAAGTCTTATCCGGCTAACCCGTGGACAA
Organism: Panulirus ornatus; assembly: GCF_036320965.1. Taxonomy (NCBI): domain Eukaryota; kingdom Metazoa; phylum Arthropoda; class Malacostraca; order Decapoda; family Palinuridae; genus Panulirus; species Panulirus ornatus. Next base: position 5,036,652 of record NC_092231.1, read on the forward strand.
GTCGCCATGAAGTTATGGAGTCAGACTGCCCCAGAGCTAGCCCTTGAGGGCATGATCACTCCAAGGGCTACCTGCAATGTTTTCTCAGCTGTCCTGAGTAAGCCAATGCCAGATCCTGAAGACGGTGAGACTTCAGAAAGAACAGAGGTTGCAATGTCTACACCTCCTCATGGTGCAGGTTGGGCTCTCCTCACCCTTTCTAATGATGGAACCTTCCAGTATCAGATGTTTGTCAAAGGAATTGAAGTTTCTACTCTCACACTGGAAACCAAACATCGTCGTCGACACCGCATTGTTGATAACTTGATACTATTCTACCAAAACAACTGGGCAAACGGTACCTATGACAGGCCTACATACCGTGACCTCGATGCTTTGCTCCGAGGGAAGCTGGAGGTAGTTGTGAGCGGTGGAGAAAATGATGAAAAACTTCGTGGTATGTTAACTCCGGTAGCAGTCACAGAAGCTCTTCGTTCTCCACAGCCTGTCTTGTTATCTTCTCCAGAGGTTCCCATGGCTGCAACAGTCTGGGTGGCAGTAGATTCAGCATGTGTCACTCATTATGATGTAATGGTTGCAGGTCAGCCCCCTGCTGGGGTTGTTGAGCCTCACTGGAACCTCATTCTTCGTGAAGAAGATGGGTCATGGGATCCACGTTTTGAGATGACAAAAATGGATCTCGAAACAAAGGTAGAGGGGTGGGAGCTCTCTGCCCATTCAACCATGCTGACTCAGTTGGCCCTTACCCGCCTAGGTGCTGGTGTCTCCTACCTAGACCTAGTGTTACTCCCTTTTGATAATAGCTCCCATCAACAGCCTGCCCTCAGTGGCCTCATCCAAGGAGTGTATGTCCCCCCAAGCTGTCTTGTTGATGCACAGCATAAAGTGACAGTAGAAGATGATGACCAGTGTTCATATGGAGGATGTCTAGACCAACCATCCCCAGGAATTCCTCCCAGCCACCGATGTATAGATGAAGGTGAGAGACTATACAGGTAGGAGTCATTAATAAAATATTTCCCATACGATACCACTTCAGCAAACTTGGCACCCAGTTCTCTGCAGCAGTATTATCCCACTCTTACCTATGCCACTTCATAACCATCCCACAGTGCCCATGCTGAAATAAGCTCAATCCTCTAACACAAATCCCTGAGCCCCAATAAACACAACACTGACTAAACATATCCACACTGCAGCGACTTGACACAAACCAAATAATTGCTCCCCAACTCAGTCTTGAACTCCACTCTACCAGACAAATAATCACTTGAAATTACACTTCCTTAACATGGATGAGTCACACTGTATCATCTGTGATTTAGACAACATTACAAACATTAGGTCAACATAATGTCAGAAGACTCTTCATGCTAGAGGTGCATCTTCCTCATTAAAACCCATATCACCTACTGCACAAAACCTACCAAGACAAACACACAGCATCACCACAGTTCTTGACCTATAACTTCGTAAGCAATGTGGGACCACTTAAAAGGGGTTTTTAGGGCAGGAGTAAGTATTTTGTATACTATACATATTTGTTTTTCATACTTGATTGCCATTCCCATGTCAGCAAGGGAGCTCCAGGAAATAGACAAAGAAAGGCACATCAGCACACACAAACACACACACACAGGGTGGAGGAGGGGGCGAAGGTCCTGGGAGCATTGGAGAATGTGTGGAAGGCGAAAACGTTCTCTCGGAGAGCAAAAATGGGTATGTTTGAAGGAATAGTGTTTCCAACAATGTTATATGGTTGCGAGGCATGGGCAATAGATAGGGTTGTGTGGAGGAGGGTGGATTTGTTGGAAATAAGATGTTTGAGGACAATATATGGTGTGAGGTGGTTTGATCGAGTAAGTAATGAAAGGGTAAGGGAGATATGTGGTTATAAAAAGAGTGTGGTTGAGAGAGCAGAAGAGGGTGTATTGAAATGGTTTGGTCACATGGAGAGAATGAGTGAGGAAACATTGACAAAGAAGATATATGTGTCAGAGGTGGAGGGAACAAGAAGTGGGAGACCAAATTGGAGGTGGAAGGATGGAGTGAAAAAGATTTTGAGCAATCAGGGCCTGAACATACAGGAGGGTGAAAGGCGTGCAAGGAATAAAGTGAATTGGAACAATATGGTATACCAGGGTCGACGTGCTGTCAATGGATTGAACCAGGGCATGTGAAGCGTCTTGGGTAAACCATGGAAAGTTTTGTGGGGTCTGGATGTGGAAAGGGAGCTGTGGTTTCGGGCATTATTGCATGACAGCTAGAGACTGAGTGTGAACGAATGGGGCCTTTGTTGTCGTTTCCTAGCGCTACCTCGCACACATGAGGGGGGAGGGGGATGTTATTCCATGTGTGGCGAGGTGGCGATGGGAATAAATAAAGGCAGACAGTGTGAGTTGTGTGCATGTGTATATATGTATGTGTCTGTGTGTGTATATATATGTGTACATTGAGATGTATGGGTATGTATATTTGTGTGTGTGGACGTGTATGTATATACATGTGTATGGGGGTGGGTTGGGCCATTTCTTTTGTCTGTTTCCTTGCGCTACCTCGCAAACGCGGGAGACAGCGACAAAGCAAAATAATATAATGATATAAAATATATATATATATATATATATATATATATATATATATATATATATATATATATATATATATATATATTGGTTCTCAGGGAATGTAGGTTTGCGGCAGGGGTGTGTGATGTCTCCATGGTTGTTTAATTTGTTTATGGATGGGGTTGTTAGGGAGGTGAATGCAAGAGTTTTGGAAAGAGGGGCAAGTATGAAGTCTGTTGGGGATGAGAGAGCTTGGGAAGTGAGTCAGTTGTTGTTCGCTGATGATACAGCACTGGTGGCTGATTCATGTGAGAAACTGCAGAAGCTGGTGACTGAGTTTGGTAAGGTGTGTGAAAGAAGAAAGTTAAGAGTAAATGTGAATAAGAGCAAGGTTATTAGGTACAGTAGGGTTGAGGGTCAAGTCAATTGGGAGGTGAGTTTGAATGGAGAAAAATTGGAGGAAGTGAAGTGTTTTAGATATCTGGGAGTGGATCTGGCAGTGGATGGAACCATGGAAGCAGAAGTGGATCATAGGGTAGGGGGAGGGGGCGAAAATTCTGGGAGCCTTGAAGAATGTGTGGAAGTCGAGAACATTATCTCGGAAAGCAAAAATGGGTATGTTTGAAGGAATAGTGGTTCCAACAATGTTGTATGGTTGCGAGGCGTGGGCTATGGATAGAGTTGTGCGCAGGAGGATGGATGTGCTGGAAATGAGATGTTTGAGGACAATGTGTGGTGTGAGGTGGTTTGATCGAGTAAGTAACGTAAGGGTAAGAGAGATGTGTGGAAATAAAAAGAGCGTGGTTGAGAGAGCAGAAGAGGGTGTTTTGAAATGGTTTGGGCACATGGAGAGAATGAGTGAGGAAACATTGACCAAGAGGATATATGTGTCAGAGGTGGAGGGAACGAGGAGAAGTGGGAGACCAAATTGGAGGTGGAAAGATGGAGTGAAAAAGATTTTGTGTGATCGGGGCCTGAACATGCAGGAGGGTGAAAGGCATGGAAGGAATAGAGTGAATTGGATCGATGTGGTATACCAGGTTTGACGTGCTGTCAGTGGATTGAATCAGGGCATGTGAAGCGTCTGGGGTAAACCATGGAAAGCTGTGTAGGTATGTATATTTGCGTGTGTGGACGTATGTATATACATGTGTATGGGGGTGGGTTGGGCCATTTCTTTCGTCTGTTTCCTTGCGCTACCTCGCAAACGCGGGAGACAGCAAAAAAAAAAAAAAAAAAAAATTATTATTTATTGTACATGATTGCTGTCTCCCTTGTCAGCAAGATAGTGCCAGGAACAGACGAAGAATGGTCCATCCACTCATATACACATAATATATATACATAAACATCCATATATGCACATATATACTTACATATCAACATATACATGCACATACACAGACATATGCACATATCTGCCTTTATCCATTTCTGGCGCTACCCTCCCCATAGGAAACAGCATCACTACCCCCTGCTTCAGCAAGGTAGCACCAGGAAAACAGACAAAAAAGGCCACCTTCGTTCACACTCAGTCTCTATCTGTCATGTGTAACACACTGAAACCACAGGTCCCTATCCTCATCCAGGCCATGCAGACTTTTCCATGGTTTACCCCAGGTGTTTCACATGCCCTGGTTCAGTCCAGTGACATCATGTCAACTCCGGTATATTACATTGCTCCAACTCACTCTATTTCTTGCATGCCTCTTGTACGTTATGGTGCCAATCCCTCAAAATCTTTTTCAGTCCATCCTTCCATCTCCAATTTGGTCTCCTGCTTCTCCTTGTTCCCTCCTCCTCTGACACATATATCCTCTTTGTCAACATTTCATCACTAATTCTTTCTGTATGTCCAAATTATTTCAATACATCCTCCTCTGCTCTCTCAGCCACACTCTTTTTATTACCACTTATCTCTCTTACCCTTTCATTAATTACTCGATCAAACCATCTCACACTACATATTGCCCTTAAACACTTCATTTCTAACACCTTGCTCATTACCCTATTCATAAACAAATTAAACAAGTATGGTGATGTCACACACCTCTGCCACAGACCAACCTTCACTTGGAACCATTCACCCCCCCCCCCCTCTCTCTCTCTCTCTTCCTACTTGTACACATGCCTTGATAAAAAGTTCTCAATGCTTCCAGCAGCTTTCCTCACTCACCTTGTATTCTTAAGACCTTCCACAAAGCATCTCTATCAACCCTGTCATACACTTTCTCCAAATCCATAAATGCCATGTACAGATTAATCTGTTTCTCAAAGTATTTCACATTTTCTTTGAAGCAAACACGTGACCCACACACCTTTGCCACTTCTGAAACCTCACTGCTCCTCCCCAGTCTGATGCTCTGTGCATGTCTTCACCCTCTTAATCATAACCCTCCCATACAACTTACCAGGTACACTCAACAGACTTATGCCTGTGTAGTTTGAACCCTCACCTTTATCCCCCTTGCCTTTATACATTGGCACTATACATGCATTCCACCAATTCTCAGGCATCTCACCATGATCCATACATACACTGAAAGTCCTTACCAACCAGTCAACAACACAGTCACCCCCCCTTTCTTAATAGATTCAGCTGCAGTACCATGCACTCCAGCCACCTTGCCACATTGCATCTTACATAAAGCCTCATTCACTCACATCCACTCTGTAGCTTTCATGTATAATGCACTGATATTAGAGCTTTCTATCCTTTCTATCCCAGGATCCCCTTCTATAGCACTTTCATGGTGCTTTGGGAGCTGGCCACATTCACCAGGCAGGGCCAAAGGTCAGGAAGTGTGTTCATGTTGTATCTTTATCATTGTGTAATAAACACAAGAAAATATTGGATTTAATGTTCACTTTCTCCCTTTTGGAGGTTGCCTCTTGAGCATTTGGGGTCTTGTGATTTATTTTATCAAATTTTTCATTGCTGGGGAGATGATAGGTCTCAGAGCACATGTGAGAAAAAACAGCTCATATGTGCTTTAGGGAGTCTTGTGATGTATTCAAGCAAATTTTCTTGTGCAGTGGTGTTTGAGAGGGCAGTTGCTTTGTACCTTTCATTTTATCATGGATGTTCTTTGCCAGTGTCATGATTGTTCAGATAGAGGGAATCCACCAATATGGGTTTAAAGCTTTTTTTTTTAACATATTCGCCATTTCCCGCTTTAGCGAGGTAGCATTAAGAACAGAGGACAGCCTAAGAGGAATATCCTCACTTGGCCCCATCTTTGCTCATTTTGGGATTAAAGCTAGTTATGTATGATTTAGCTCAAATTACTATTAAGCTAGGAGTCAGTTTTAAAGCATGATCTTTAATTTTGTTATTCATGTTTTCAGTGTGACAGTACAAATGAAGTGAATCTTTGTAAGAAAATGTCTGGCTGTCACCATTAGTATATATTTTAAGCCCACATAAGTATTGTGTAATAATTTGGAACACACACTGATGTGGCCTGCAAGTAGAAATAGGTTTATTATGATATGAATATACTCAAGGGGAATAGACCTCATTAATCCAGAGTTTTTTATAAATTCATTAAGATCTTGAAGTAAGTATTAAAGAAAGAGAAAATCTGAGGCCAATAACATGAAGTGTTATCTAAATATTTATTAAAATAGATTTTTACTATACATTCAGACCATTTATCACTTGTAGTTATGAATTTATTTCTCCATAACTTATTCCTCTAATTTCAGTGAAAAAAGAACAGTGACTCGCATAATGTATATCTGTCTTCACTTTATTCATTCAAGAAGTATTAGAGCTGATACTTGAGATATACAATCAGACTGTTACAGTTAATGATAGTTTGATTTAATGCTATTTGTTTCTCATGAATGTTGACAAATCTTGATGGTATCATATAACAGATTTACAGTTTTTAAATTATGACAAGCAGAACAATGCTCTATAAGTCAGAAATAGACAGTGCTATATAGTACCTACCCAGTTACTTAAGACATTTTACAGCTACTGTGATTGTGCCAAGAACTTTGACATCATATAGAACTATTTGTTAATATTATTATTATTATTTTGCTTTGTCGCTGTCTCCTGCGTTTGCGAGGTAGCGCAAGGAAACAGATGAAAGAAATGGCCCAACCCACCCCCATACACATGTATATACATACACGTCCACACACGCAAATATACATACCCATACATCTCAGTGTACACATATATATGCACACACAGACACATACATATATACACATGCACACAATTCACACTGTCTGCCTTTATTCATTCCCTTCGCCACCTCGCCACACATGGAATAACATCCCCCTCCCCCTCATGTGTGCGAGGTAGCGCTAGGAAAAGACAACAAAGGCCCCACTCGTTCACACTCAGTCTCTAGCTGTCATGCAATAATGCCCGTAACCACAGCTCCCTTTCCACATCCAGGCCCCACAGAACTTTCCATAGTTTACCCCAGACGCTTCACATGCCCTGACTCAATCCATTGACAGCACGTCGACCCCGGTATACCACATGATCCAATTCACTCTATTCCTTGCCTGCCTTTCACCCTCCTGCATGTTCAGGCCCCGATCACTAAAATCTTTTTCACTCCATCTTTCCACCTCCAGTTTGGTCTCCCACTTCTCCTCATTCCCTCTACTTCCGACACATATATCCTCTTGGTCAATCTTTCCTCACTCATTCTCTCCATGTGCCCAAACCATTTCAAAACACCCTCTTCTGCTCTCTCAACCACGCTCTTTTTATTTCCACACATCTCTCTTACCCGTACATTACTTACTCGATCAAACCACCTCATTTCCAGCACATCCACCCTCCTGCACACAACTCTATCCATAGCCCACGCCTCGCAGCCATACAACATTGTTGGAACAACTATTCCTTCAAACATAGCCGTTTTTGCTTTCGGAGATAGTGTTTTCGACTTCCACACATTCTTCAAGGCTCCCAGGGTTTTCGCCCCCTCCCCCACCCTATATATATAACAAGTAATGGTGATGTGAGAAGGAGATGGAGTGAGTATTTTGAAGGTTTGTTTAATGTGTTTGATCATAGAGTGGCAGATATAGGGTGTTTTGGTCGAGGTGGTGTGCAAAGTGAGAGGGTTAGGGAAAATGATTTGGTAAACAGAGAAGAGGTAGTAAAAGCTTTGCGGAAGATGAAAGCCGACAAGGCAGCGGGTTTGGATGATATTGCAGTGGAATTTATTAAGAAAGGGGTGACTGTATTGTTGACTGGTTGGTAAGGTTATTTAATGTATGTATGATTCATGGTGAGGTGCCTGAGGATTGGCGGAATGCTTGCATAGTGCCATTGTACAAAGGCAAAAGGGATAAGAGTGAGTGCCCAAATTACAGAGGTATAAGTTTGTTGAGTATTCCTAGGAAATTATATGGGAGGGTATTGATTGAGAGGGTGAGGGCATGTACAGAGCATCAGATTGGGGAAGAGCTGTGTGGTTTCAGAAGTGGTAGAGGATGTGTGGATTAGGTGTTTACTTTGAAGAATGCATGTGAGAAATACTTAGAAAAGCAAATGGACTTGTATGTAGCATTTATGGATCTGGAGAAGGCATATGATAGAGTTGATAGAGATGCTCTGTGGAAGGTATTAAGAATATATGGTGTGGGAGGCAAGTTGTTAGAAGCAGTGAAAAGTTTTTATCGAGGATGTAAGGCATGTGTATGTGTAGGAAGAGAGGAAAGTGATTGGTTCTCAGTGAAAGTAGGTTTGCAGCAGGGGTGTGTGATGTCTCCTTGGTTTTTTAATTTGTTTATGGATGAGGTTGTTAGGGATGTGAATGCAAGAGTTTTGGAAAGAGGGGCAAGTATGCAGTCTGTTGGGGATGAGAGAGCTTGGGAAGCAAGTCAGTTGTTGTTCGCTGATGATACAGCGCTGGTGGCTGATTCTTGTGAGAAACTGCAGAAGCTAGTGACTGAGTTTGGTAAAGTGTTTGAAAGAAGAAAGTTGAGAGTAAATGTGAATAAGAGTAAGGTTATTAGGTACAGTAGGGTTGAGGGTCAAGTAAATTGGGAGGTAAGTTTGAATGGAGAAAAACTGGAGGAAGTGAAGTGTTTTAGATATCTGGGAGTGGATTTGGCAGTGGATGGAACCAAGGAAGCGGAAGTGAATCATAGGGTGAGGGAGGGGGCAAAAATTCTGGGAGCCTTGAAGAATGTGTGGAAGTTGAGAACATTATCTTGGAAAGCAAAAATGGGTATGTTTGAAGGAATAGTGGTTCCAACAATGTTGTATGGTTGTGAGGCATGGGCTATGGATAGAGTTGTGCACAGGAGGGTGGATGTGCTGGAAATGAGATGTTTGAGGACAATATGTGATGTGAGGCGGTTTGATCGAGTAAGTAATAATAGGGTAAGAGAGATGTGTGGTAATAAAAAGAGTGTGGTTGAGAGAGCAGAAGAGGGTGTTTTCAAATGGTTTGGCCACATGGAGAGAATGAGTGAGGAAAGATTGACCAAGAGGATATATATATGTGTCAGAGGTGGAGGGAACGAGAAGTGGGAGACCAAATTGGAGGTGGAAAGATATATATATATATATATATATATATATATATATATATATTTTTTTTTTTTCATACTAAATGCCATTTCCCGCATTAGTGAGGTAGCGCTAAGAACAGAGGACTAAGCCTTTGTAGGAATATCCTCACTTGGCCTCCTTCTCTGCTCCCCTTTTGGAAAATAAAAAAAAAAAGACGAAAGAGAAGAATTTCCAGCCCCACGATCCCTTCCCATTTAGTCGCCTTCTGTGACACGCAGGGAAAACGTTGGAAGTATTTTTGCGTGTCGTAGAAGGCGACTAAAAGGGAAGGGAGCGAGGGGCTGGAAATCCTCCCCTCTCATTTCTAATTTTCCGAAAGAAGGAACAGAGAAGGGGGCCAAGTGAGGATTTCCTTCAAAGGCTCAGTCCTCTGTTCTTAATGCTACCTCAATAACATGGGTAATGGCAAATAGTATGAAAAATAAAAGAATATATATATATATATATATATATATATATATATATATATATATATATATATATATATATATATATATATATATTGGATTGGCGGAATGTGTGCATAGTGCCATTGTACAAAGGCAAAGGGGATAAGAGTGAGTGCTCAAATTACAGAGGTATAAGTTTGTTGAGTATTCCTGGTAAATTATATGGGAGGGTATTGATTGAGAGGGTGAAGGCATGTACAGAGCATCAGATTGGGGAAGAGCAGTGTGGTTTCAGAAGTGGTAGAGGATGTGTGGATCAGGTATTTGCTTTGAAGAATGTATGTGAGATATACTTAGAAAAGCAAATGGATTTGTATGTAGCATTTATGGATCTGGAGAAGGCATATGATAGAGTTGATAGAGATGCTCTGTGGACGGTATTAAGAATATATGGTGTGGGAGGCAAGTTGTTAGAAGCATTGAAAAGTTTTTATCGAGGATGTAAGGCATGTGTACGTGTAGGAAGAGAGGAAAGTGATTGGTTCTCAGTGAATGTAGGTTTGCGGCAGGGGTGTGTGATGTCTCCATGGTTGTTTAATTTGTTAATGGATGGGGTTGTTAGGGAGGTGAATGCAAGAGTTTTGGAAAGAGGGGCAAGTATGAAGTCTGTTGGGGATGAGAGAGCTTGGGAAGTGAGTCAGTTGTTGTTCGCTGATGATACAGCGCTGGTGGCTGATTCATGTGAGAAACTGCAGAAGCTGGTGACTGAGTTTGGTAAAGTGTGTGAAAGAAGAAAGTTAAGAGTAAATGTGAATAAGAGCAAGGTTATTAGGTACAGTAGGGTTGAGGGTCAAGTCAATTGGGAGGTAAGTTTGAATGGAGAAAAACTGGAGGAAGTAAAGTGTTTTAGATATCTGGGAGTGGATCTGGCAGCGGATGGAACCATGGCAGCGGAAGTGGATCATAGGGTGGGGGAGGGGGGGCGAAAATTCTGGGAGCCTTGAAGAATGTGTGGAAGTCGAGAACATTATCTCGGAAAGCAAAAATGGATATGTTTGAAGGAATAGTGGTTCCAACAACGTTGTATGGTTGCGAGGCGTGGGCTATGGATAGAGATGTGCGCAGGAGGATGGATGTGCTGGAAATGAGATGTTTGAGGACAATGTGTGGTGTGAGGTGGTTTGATCGAGTAAGTAACGTAAGGGTAAGAGAGATGTGTGGAAATAAAAAGAGCGTGGTTGAGAGAGCAGAAGAGGGTGTTTTGAAATGGTTTGGGCACATGGAGAGAATGAGTGAGGAAACATTGACCAAGAGGATATATGTGTCGAAGGCGGAGGGAACGAGGAAGTGGGAGACCAAATTGGAGGTGGAAAGATGGAGTGAAAAAGATTTTGTGTGATCGGGGCCTGAACATGCAGGAGGGTGAAAGGAGGGCAAGGAATAGAGTGAATTGGATCGATGTGGTATACCGGGGTTGACGTGCTGTCAGTGGGTTGAACCAGGGCATGTGAAGCGTCTGGGGTAAACCATGGAAAGCTGTGTAGGTATGTATATTTGCGTGTGTGGACGTATGTATATACATATGTATGGGTTGGGCCATTTCTTTCGTCTGTTTCCTTGCGCTACCTCGCAAACGCGGGAGACAGCGACAAAGCAAAAAAAATATATATATATATATAATCACTGTGATTATCAATTCCTTTTGAACAGATTCCTTACATTTTCTAGCATCATAGCTCCATCATAAGAAAACACAGCTCAGATTTACAAAATTAACTGTTTCAATATGTGACTTTCATGCTGTTATTACATTTAAAGAAATTTTACAGTGACTCTTTCTCTCTTTCTTAAATAGCATATTTTTTTACATTTTACTCATAAGCTGGCATTCCCCACAGATAAGAAAGTGTTTGAGGATGGCACTAGCTGGCAATCCCCTATCAACCCCTGCTCCATGTGTATGTGCACAAGGGGTGAGATCAAATGCCAGGATGTGGTATGTCACAAGCTGGATTGTGAGGGGGCATACACACCACCTGGGGAGTGCTGCCAGATGTGCCCAGGTGAGACATGAAGCACGCAGACATATTGAAACATTGTCGCAAATATACTTACACAGTGCAAGTTGTAAAAGATGCAAAATCATATATGCTAGTTAGAATTTGAATTGCCATGTGGTACACAGATAAGGTGATATAAGAAGTACTTGGTTTCTTTCTATGTTACACCCAGTTTAAGGCATGCATCACCAGTTTTGTCACCCTGCATGATGAGACTGTAAATTAGGTATAGCAGATCCAGTAGCTGGCAAGAAAACTTTTACTGTAAAAGTGAGGGAGATAAGCTGTAGGTATAGGAAAGTACCCATGCCATAGACCTTTTCACCTCACCCAGTTGCATAAAAATGGGAATTTGGATTATTTCTTATGAGTTCTTAAATCTTATTATTCTGAGTGTTAGTATTGAGCATTTCTTTGAAATAAGGAGAAACTAGTCATTTGGAGTATTTTTCCTAACCAGTATCCAAGAATTATTCGGTCATTCAGTAGAAAGGTATATCAGTACTTTTTTATGGTAGCACCAGGAAACAAATGAACACTGTATTAATGATTGACCATTCTGTAGCTGGAAAAAGTAGTGTCTTTTGATATAGTAGACCACATATACCCAGAACTCTGGTTTGTTGGAGCCGAATGTCATTCATTACAACATACTAATGCTTAATCTCATGTAGTAGAAATTTTCCTTGCCCTCCATGTCATTACATAATCAGAGAGTACACATTTATAGCAGCTGACAGCATTAGTGGTACATATTGTGCTTTCCATTTATAACCCTTCTTTCTTTGGAGATTTAATGTAATATGGGCTTGTTTTCTACAGTTGGCAATGATGTCACAGAGGAGAGCAACATGTGTGAGCTAAATAATCAAAAACACCTTTTAGGATCAAAATGGCATCCTTTCCTTCCTCCAAGAGGCTTCGATAAGTGTGTCTCTTGTATCTGTATGGTAAGTGGAACTGAAAATGTATGTAAATTTGCCTGTTAAAGCCAGACTCCTCTTATGGTAACTTGTGATTTCCTAAATTCACATAAATTTTAAACCTGTTTTCATGCTTGATACAATAAGTTTATTTTTCTCATTACTTGTGCACAGTAATTATCAGACACTAAAGCTACAATTCCTTTTAAACTAAAAAGCTTTTACTTTTGACTTAGCTCCATCCTAGTGGACGCCCTGAAGTTAACTGTTCCCGGTTTCGGTGTCCACCTCTTCTTTGTGGTCCTGATGATATGGAGCAGGAGCCAGATGATTGCTGTGCAAAGTGTCGCACACCCAGACCTGAGGTGCCATTGCCCATAGCTCAACCAGGAATGGTTAATGAGGGAGAGCGACTGACAGAAGAAGAGCAGAGAAATAACATTCTAAGTAATGGTGGATGTCTGTTAAATCAGGTGAGTGTCATCTTGTGCTTAGTTGTTATGACGATACACAGCTTGTCAGGAAATTGCTGAAAATTTCATGGCTATTTCCTTAAGTATGATGGTGGAATGTATATTAGAGCCAAGTGTACATAACAGAAGGGAAACCTGGTAGTTATGTGTTCATCATCTTGATAGGATATTTATATTCCTGGTGCTTTGTTTTCCCTTAGAACTTCCTTTATAGGGGTAGCCAGGACCAAAAAGCCTAGAGGCTATCCTATACAAATATACCTCCATAATGTGATCTATCCCCCTCCCACCTTCCATGGTCCTCACGTCAGTGTACTACCCTAGTGACACCTCATGTATGCTTCACCCTTACTTCATCCCATTTGCTAACACTACAAGCCCTTGTAAAATAGCTTATTTTAACAGAATGTATCTTAGGACTCATTATTTTATGACCAGGACTCACCCTTGTAGCCTGAATTTCATATTCATGGTCACTTTATTCTTTTCCATAACTCTCATGGATTAAACCACCTTTGTTTCCTAGATAGTTCTTTCCCCTAATATTTCTTCCATTGTACCATGTTTGCAGATTCTGCACTAAAATTATCTGACCTTTCCCACTATCATCATTCCCCTAGACTCACTGATTCTACATGGAATTGCAAAGGCAACTACATCACTCCCTCTCCCTTCAAAAATGAATGACTAACTCCTGGTAGCATTCACTTTCAGCGTTGTTGTTACTGTTTAAAAGGCATTTACCACTTTCTGTAATTTCTCTTTACCCTATATAAGCAATAATGAATCATCCACTGATAGGGGGTAGTCAGCAGTGACCAAGTATTTCCACCAACTCGAGTTACTTTGTCTGATGTGCTTGTTTTCATCGTTCACACTGGCCCACATGTGGAGAAGCCAATGTGATATTACAGCCATATCTTACTCCTATACCTGTTTGAAATTATTCACCAAACCTACCACCCTTCTCCACACTTTGATATTGTTGATTTGCTTTGTTTTACCCAGGAAGGTTATTGGAACAATAAATATTTCTATGCAACTAGACAAAGACCAATAACATTGTGCTGTGTGTTTGAAATAAGAGTTTAACGAGAAAGCAAACTTAGTAGTAAGAAAAAACACCTTTCTCTGGGATCAGGAGCTGTCATTCATTCACCCCCTCCCTTCAGTGTTCACTCAGTTTGGGACCAGGCTACTACAAAGGTATTGAAGTAAATCTCTGAAACTAGAATAAAGTTCAGATTGTTGAAGTAGTCTTATCCTGTCATTGAAATTGTTTACATAGGAATTTCTTCAGGGATACATCTTATGCTTTGTCCAGTTTCTGTATTATGGTAGTATGTAAAAGTTACCACTGATGTTAAATTACCTTAGTGGTATAGTTGCTAGCACTGTCGATTCAACCGCTCTGGGTGTTTTGAAAGCAAAACAGGCCTTCATAATGGGTAATTGGAAGGACATTGTATTTCCCTTTAAAGTTTTTTTTTCCAGTCATGGATAAAGTCAACACCATGGCAGGGCCTTAAGTGAAATATACAGAAAATTATGAAAGTGAAAAACCTGTCTTTTGAAGTGTGCTAGGCCATATATTAGGAAAGACATGAGAAGTTAGAGAATATGGATATTTCCATGTTGGTTACATCTGATTATTTTCAGCAAGTAGAGCTTCCTTGTATATTTTTGATAATGCTGCATGGAGGTGGGGGCAAATAAGGAATTTGCTTAAAAAGTTGTCTTTGAGCCTGTATGATGATAGATCATATCAAGAGATCTGCACTTGGAGAAGTGGCCCTTACCAGTCTATTTAGATTCTGGCATCTTCCAGAAAATCAATAACTACACCTAGTGAAGGCCACGATAATACCTGTCCTTGCTTTTCCACCTGTACCAACGTTTCTTGCCTCCAAATCATGTTACCTGAAGTTACAGAGGATACAAAATAAGGCTATATGATTCGTCACAAATGAAAAATATCCCTACATTGAAAACACCTCTAACAGCATAAACAATTAAAGATTAAACTAACCTTCCTATGTAAGAGAAGAAGCCCAAAAAGCATTGCAGAGACTTGAAGGCAACAGTAATACAAATTGCAGGCAAATCAGAGATCTTGACAACAGTACAAACATGGAACACCATTGGTTCCCTTGAAGCCCTGGAGCACTCAGGGAGGCTCCAGCCATCCATTAATAAATACAATGAACAGTGTTTAATGTTTCACTTCGTGAATCAAAAAACCAAAGATGCAACACAAATATATACAAAACCATTTTGTAGGGGGTATGTAAATAAGACACCAAAAACATGCTTCCACATAGTCACCAACATGCATCAAAAGACTTACTCCATACACTTCAGACTTCTCTCTTGCCCTTACTTCATTGGTCAGCCCATCTTCCTCCATTCAGGTTGAACCACACTTAAATAGGCTGGGGTTGGTGGTAGCTGAATGGGAGGGATTCATGGCATGATTTCATAAACAATTATGCATAATAGTCAGGACTTTGTTGGTGTTTACAGCCTTATTTTTTACGCAAATTTTTTTTCCATACCATCCTTTTTTCCCTGCATACATTCACCCTTTTTTTGAGCCTTCCCACTTAACATTTTACATCGTCCTCCCTAACTGTGTAAAGGCTGAGTTACCATTTAGGTGTCAGAGAGAGAAGTATGATGTTGCACTTCAACACTAGGGAAGTAAACTTTAGTAGGGTTTAAATGGAGTTTTTCATTACAGATTTCAGTAATGATATGCAAAGTAGACATTCACATGAACATTTTATTAATGTTATAGAAATGAGAAAAACACTGTACTATAGCATATGCATACATCTTGCAGCACCCATAGGCTAACATCCCCCTGGGGTAGCATAAAGATGTGTAAAAGGATTGTCTTATTTCCTTATAAAGAAGCTCTGTTTTCATTGCACCAGTAAAGACGAGAAATACATGTTTTGCTGCTTTCTTTTATTTTCATCCCAACCACATCGAGGGAAATTACACCCATGCTACTCTTCACTTCTGCACTTTCTGTTTCTCATTTTATGGCATGTGATCTGTGCTGAATATTTTTAATCATATTTCTGAAAGACTTCAGAGTAGCCTCTTGACAGAGTATATGCATGAGGCCTTTTGATATGCAGATATCTACCTCATTTTTCTTTTTCATTCAAGTTACCATAGAACAAAGATAACCATTATAGACTCTTGTTTATGCGTGTCAGGAATATACTTTAAAAGCACATCATGCCTTTTAATTTTACATATGCAACTCATAGTTTTGACACTTTATGCTCTTATACAATTAACACCTTGTGGAGAAATAAGTCAGCTCAGTTTCTCAAATTTGTATACATTACTTAATGCTTTATGACTTGACCTTATTTTTCTTTTTTTTTTTTTTTTTTTTTTTTTTTTTTTTTTTTTTGGGGATAGGAGAGAATGAATACTGCATACATATCTCCTATTTATTTATTTATTCATTTTGCTTTGTCGCTGTCTCCCACATTAGCAAGGTAGCGCAAGGAAACAGACGAAAGAAATGGCCCAACCCACCCACATACACATGTTTATACATACACGTCCACACATGCAAATATACATACCAATACATCTCAACGTATACATATATATACACACACATACATATACATATATGCACATGTTTATAATTCATACTGTCTGCCCTTATTCATTCCCATCACCACCCCGCCACACAAGAAATAACAACCCCCTCCCCCCAAATGTGCACGAGGTAGCGCTAGGAAAAGACAACAAAGGCCACATTCGTTCACACTCAGTCTCTAGCTGTCATGTAATAATGCACCGAAACCACAGCTCCCTTTCCACATCCAGGCCCCACAGAACTTTCCATGGTTTACCCCAGACGCTTCACATGCCCTGGTTCAATCCATTTACAGCACATCGACCCCAGTATGCCACATCGTTCCAATTCACTCTGTTCCTTGCACACCTTTCACCCTCCTGCATGTTCAGGCCCTGATCACTCAAAATCTTTTTCACTCCATCTTTCCATCTCCAATTTGGTCTCCCACTTCTCCTCGTTCCCTCCATCTCTGACATATATCCTCTTGGTCAATCTTTCCTCACTCATTCTCTTGAGGTAGGCAGTAGTGGAGGGCTAGAAATCCTCCCCATCTGTACCAGTTTCTGAGATCGAGCAAACAAGGATTTTTCACTGAAGGCTCAGTCATCTGTTCTTGGTGCAAGTGTTTACAAAAATTACAAGAGCAGTATGGTCTCTGCAGAATCTTGTTTCAAGACAGTGAGGAAATGTACTTTGCACTCACCATATAAAGAGATTTTTGTATATTGTTAGAGCAAATAATTTTTAACTTTCAATCTTTTAGCATTTTATTTTTCTCTGAACTACAGATGATATATGTGAATGGTGCAGAGTGGCATCCTAGAGTGACATCTATTGGGTTCTACGAATGCGTGACATGCAAATGCAAGGTATGGTTATCTAGAACATTTCATGGTAGCATAGGAATTTGGTTCAGGGAAGATGTGGGTGTTAACTGGGTGGTTGCCATTTTGTATCATTGCATTCTGAGATTTCTGAATACAAATTTTATTTGATAAACTCAAAACAGGAATTGCTATACTTCCAGTGATTTGTCTAATGAAAGTAGATATCTATGTACTGTAAACTTTCTCGGCTATTGTTTTGAATTCTGAGGAATGATATCTTCACAAGTGTAGCATGTTTAAAAATATGTTGGTGGTTTTGAAGTTTACTTTACTGATGCTTTCAGTGTTTTTCTCTAATATCCATATGATAGTATTAGGAAAATTCTTGAATGATTATTTTTCAGAAAAATCCTGTGAACATGTTAAATTTGTGTATTTGAAGAGCTACAAATGCATCCTTAAAATCTTGAATAAAATGCAACAAAGTTTTTACCAGAAATATTTTA
Source organism: Panulirus ornatus (assembly GCF_036320965.1). Lineage (NCBI taxonomy): Eukaryota > Metazoa > Arthropoda > Malacostraca > Decapoda > Palinuridae > Panulirus > Panulirus ornatus. The sequence goes on from NC_092231.1 coordinate 5,054,566, forward strand.
GCTTAATTACAAAATTATTGTTGGTAGCAGAGCCTAATTAGAAATTGATTTCCATTTCATATTGAGATTATTCATTTATTAATATGATCTACCCCATATTAGGATATTCTTATTAATGTGATGTTATATTTTCCAACAGGATAGCAATATCACATGTGCCAACCCACGGTGTCCCTATCTACATTGTCAGGCTATGATACAAGTGGAGCAAGAATGTTGTCCTCGATGTGCCAATGAAAACAGTACCATTAATCTTGGTAATAAAGTACGGTGGCTAAAACCATACAAAAAAACAATTCATAAGAATAAAGGCAACAACCAAATGCGTAATTCAGGTTAAGAGGCTACTACTGAACTTTAACAATAAATGTTATGGTAGTTAGAAATAATAATGGAGGGTTAAAATGACTGTTACAGACTATAGGTGTTTTGGAAGAACAGAAAGTATTGAGCTTTCATGCCCTCCTTGTTGTGCTAAACATTGCTTTTCCTAATGGGAACTCCAACCTGTGCTGGGTTTCTGTTTTGGCCCTGGTGTAGCAGTTTTCTAGACTAAAGAAGAAATATATGACAGAGGTCCTAAAGCCATGGGCTTAAGGAGGCAGACATGTCTCAGGTTCTAAGAGCGACTGAAGGATGTACACATATCTGAAGCTCTAAATCAAGGATATTGGAATGAAAAAAGACTATTAAGTTGAGGTTGGAAGCATTCAGGTATATTAATTCCCTAGTTAAGGTCCTGAGGGTGCAGATAAGGCTAAGTAGAGGGCTACACAATGAAGGCATAAGTTAAGGTCTTAATGTCAATGGCTGAGAGATCCAGACATGTCTGAGGTTCTAAAGCAAATGGCTAAAGTATGCTGACAGGCCTGAGGTCTTAAAAGAAGGGCTGAAGGATCTGGACATGTCTGAGATCTCAGAGAAAGTCACTGCAGATTGTGGACATGTCTGAGGTCCCCAGCAAAGGGCCAGAGTGTAATGGGACCTGAATTGTTAAGCTGTTGCTGAGGCAAGACTGGTATCATCCTGGTGGAAGACAGTCTCAAGGGGATAGACATGTAGCATTATCCTTGTTGAATCATTTTGGGACTTGAACATTTTGACATAAGCCAATCATTCTCAAGGCCGATAGCTTTGTGCCTATTGAATATTAGTTTACTGTTGTCATGCCATTAAATGAATGCAGTGAATGTTTGTTAATTTGATTGTAAGATTTTCCTTGCAGTTAATAGGTACTAACTTGAGGATATATTTTACCATACATAGTATATTGATTGCTACTAATGCATTAGGAATGGATTATTGTAGAAGTAACTTGCAGTATTTATACCAGTGCACCTATTAAGGAGGCTTGGCTTATAGAGGCAAAACCTGGAATTGTTAAAGAATTTTGACCACCATGAATGATTCCTTCTACCCCTCAGCAGCATGCTGTCTATGGTACCAAAGATGACGGGTGTTTCTAAATCTGATTTTGTTTGAGTAGCTAAAGAGAGTATTGCTGTAGTGGTGAGGAGATCAGCAATTATGACGCCTTAAGACTTTTGAAATGGCTTATTTTCTAAAGAGAATTATTTGATGAATTGGCTTTCAGTGATAAGCACTTATTACTTCCCCCTTCTGATGTTATGACCCTTTTCAAGGAATTCTGATGAAATGAGATATTTTAAAAAACCAATAACTTGGAGAATTATTTGAATGATTTCTTCTTTCCTAAAATGGTATGGAAGGCACAAAATCAAGAATCTCCTCACTTGTACCCCTCTCCCTCCCCTTTCATTTATGTGGTGGGCAGAACTCTATTATGAAATGCAGAGAGTTCTTACTCCAAGCTCAATTCTAGGCTGATAATGTAGGTTTATGAAGCCGTTTACTGAAGTGCTGAGGGTGATCACTTCTCCCGTGGTGCATTTTATTCAAACTATGGAGGCTATCGCTTCTATTCATTGGAAGATGAAAATAAATGTAGTTTATTTCTTTATTAGAATGATGTGTTGTGAACTAAGCTGTTTGTTGGCAACAGGGTCTGATTCATAATCTTTTAGGTGACTGATTTAAGATTCATTTAATATTTTTATTTTAACTCAACAGATTATAGAAATTTGGTAGAGTGTGAAACAGACCCTGTAGTAGGAAGAACAATAATATTTTTGTAAAGATGTACATACATTATATAAGTAGTGGCTATTTTGAGACTAGTGATTGCTTTTACAAAGCTATGCATGTTTGGGACAAGATGATTTTGACCATTACATATTTCATGAAGGCTCACTTTTTCTTAGAAACACACTTAATTAAAGAATTAGAGGGTCAGCTCATCTCACACTGTCAATATGATTATGTCATCTATGTATGAGTGCAAATCTTTTTCCTCATTCAGCAGCTGGACATTTTTACTTTGCACCTCCTAATATTATTAAAGAATCTTGTAGTTTAAGAGCTATGAGGTTTGGTGTGTAGGGAATAATGACTTGTGTGTAAAGTAGATTTTATGGCAATTTTTTTTTTTTTAGAATTGCTACTTTCCTCAAACTGTACACTAAAAGGAAATTTATACCTCATTACAACATTACATATTGATCTTAAACATAATTATTACATATGAAATTGATATAAGGAATATTCATTTAAGTATTTGAACTCAATCACAAAAGTGTTAGTTTTTGTAATATAATGCAATAGAAATAGGAATTACAATAGTAATGAAAAATCCATGACTAACCGTCTGACTTTATATATTTTTTTTCATTCTTTATGATTTACTTCTTGTTTGAACTGTTTCAGGCAGACAAGGCACAAGTGTCCTTAGAAACTTGGTATGATATTTGAAACTGACAGTATATTGCACTTATCCATGTATCACATAAATGTAACATATGTATTCCTATTTTTTAGATTTAATATTTTGTACTAAAAACATAATGACAGAGTACTTGGATATTTGTCACAGTACTGATGTTACGTATCATTAACTAATATGCATTACTTGTGAGCTGCACAATGCTACCACACCAATGGTCAGTGTGCTATTCAGTAGTTGAATTGTGCTGCTTGATTTTTTCAGCCACAGCACACCGAGATTCAACCCAACCTCACAAAAGTTTTTGTTAGGATGTACTCTTGTGCAGTTAGTATTATTAGCATAGCATGGTGCATTCAATCAGTTGTGCAAATTAGCTGTTGACACGAAAAATGACACTCATCAGTGGTCTCCTTTGTCAGTAATGCATGCCTTAGCTTACATTACCTGATGGCTCGTACCACACTTGATTACAGTTTGGTTCATGCTATTTCAGATTAGAATCTTTGTTACAGAGTAGCTAGTGATTCTTTAATTAAAGGATGGCTTTGATAAGACTTCATAACAGGTTGGCTCATGTTTAATTGATTTTAGGTTTTGAATGGTGTCATAAGGTTGGTCATACAATTTTCAAGGCATAAATATTATTGATACTCCATGACATTACATTTGTGACACAACAGTTATCAGTCACTGTTGAAACTGCATTTTATTGTTAAGCATTTTGGAAACAGATTGGAAAATTTATCAACAAAAGAAAAAATGTTAGAATTTAAAACTGATTTAGACTGGAATGTTTTACATACTCTTGAACAGTGCCTTTACCAGCTCATTGTTCTGATGTTCAGTTTCTACTAAATTACTTACCTGATGAGATTTGAATAATACTTATTTTCTATGTTTTAAATAATAGGTATAAGAGTATGTGTGGAATCAGCTTTAAGACTTAAGATTCACCAGATTACACAGGCTACATTTGATGAAGTTAATTCTTCCAACCGCTCAGGACCTAACATAAAGTTTCCCAGTTTGTTCAGTGCATATTTATTTGATAACATATTATTTGCAGTTCAAAAAACTGCTATAATTTTTTTTCATACTTTATTGCCATTTCCCACTGTAGCAAGGTAGTGCCAGGAACAAATGAAGAAAAGCTGTATCCACTTTCATTATATATATATATATATATATATATATATATATATATATATATATATATATATATATATCAGCATTCCCATTGTTAAGCTACTGTGTTCACTTTAAACTATTATGACAAGTTGTTTCACAAAATTATACAGCATCAGTTGTGCTTAACATTGTACAAGAATGTCACATTGTACAAATAATGTCAAGGGAAATATTTACTTGTAATTAAAAGATGAGATACTCACTCCTCAGTGGGCAAACTTAGAAATGAAATGCACAAGCAATTTCACCTGCAGCAAGAGCTGCAAGGTTTGTGAGAGCTGTTTGATATTTCCCAAATGAGTTGCATGTGATCAGCTTACAGAATGTTTTAAAACAAACATGAGCCAGAACATCTGTTTCATAGCAGGCCCATTTCACCAAACGCTGGAAGCAGCATTAAAAGTCTTGGACAGAATTTGTTCATAAATTTTTTTTTTTTTTTTTTTTTTTCATACTATTCGCTATTTCCCGCGATAGCGAGGTAGCGTTAAGAACAGAGGACTGTTACAGGTTAAGTTTTCTTAACTGCGGTTTGATAAAAAAAAACAAGAACCTGCTGACTATGAAAATATCACACTTAGAATTGATTATCCATGGAAACACTAGCATGTGCAAAGTAGTAGAATTGGTAGGAGCAAGTATAATACATTTGTTCTTATTTTCTAAGGTCACATTCACTTTGTGATCTGTGCATTCTCACTGTTGTTCTGTGTATTTTACAGTCCTTAATGTTTTCCCTTTCCTTTTACTTCCTCCTTGATTTATACTAGGTACATTGCTTGCAAAGGCAAACCTTATTCTTTTCATGTATTTGGAGATATATAGGTATGAACGTTTGTAGAACTTGCATGTGCCACCCTGCTGTGAATCTGGGAAATGGCACAAGATGTAGATATAATTTCTATCAAAATGGTTGACGATTCATATGAAAACTCCATGAGTGGTTGGGTACAAGTCTTTGAATCAAAATGACATTAGTGCCATAGTTTACACTAAAAAATGGATGAACCAGAATGTCACCATGCTGGGTTTGTCGTCAAAATCTGTCCAGGCTAGACAATATTTTTGCTGTATGTTACCTATTTCAAAGTTGCTGTGGCATAAAAAAAATGTTTATTTCATGAATGATTAATATTGTCATTATAAATCCAATGAAAATTCAATCCCTTGAGTAATATTATCTGGGACATGATATCAGGATAGAAAAAATTTATCACAATTACTCCCCTCTTTTAGGCAGATGTGAAATGCTAATCATTTGCCCTGTTGTCTTATGAGAGTACCTTTATAATTCCATTGGACAATTTTTTTTTATTGAATTATCTCTATCCCCATTGTTTAACTTGTAGTTGCAATGTTTGTAAGCAGAATTGTCAACACAGGTTGTGAAAAGCAACATATATGTGTAATTAAAAGGTAACATGGAGTACCTAACTGTGACATAATCGATTTCCGAGTACTTAATGATTTTAGATGCTTATCCTTCCTCTGTCAGTATATGCAAGGGTCATAGTTGTTGATCTCTTAATTTGAGGCTATAATAAACCATAGAAAAGAGGTGGAGATTGTGGTAAGGGCATCTGCCATTTCAACCTCATGCATTGACACTAGTAACAGGAAAACCTTTAAGTAATGCACAGTTCATTGACAGTCATCAGTCATGGAAGTTCTCCTTTAGATGATGAGAACCTTTTATTGTAGAGGAATTACAGATGCATATTGAAATATCTTCATTTAATTGAAAGAGGATGCAGCCTGGTCCGCTTTTGATGATGGCCTCTTCGAATGCTGGAAGGTCCTCTTTGCAGGGTATATAGCTAAGTTAAATTTTAGGTTGAGATTAAGTGATGCATTTGCGAAAACTGGCATTTTCAAATGAAATTGTATAAAAACTAATGATTTAATTTATTTAGCCATTTCTTTCCTGTCCGTGGTAGGCAATTTAGTTTTTCACCATAGTTACAGTATTTGTACCATGTCTGATGTAAATAGAAAAATTAAAAAAACACTAATGATAACTTCACAAGCTAGTCAGTTTTTGCAGATAATTTCTAATAAAAGCATGATAAGATATTCTTCAGTTAAATATTTTGTAACAAATACACATCTCTCAACTATTGCTAGAGTTAAATACACATTCATAACTATCAAACAGTGATATAGAAGTTTTATTTCCTTTTAAGTACTTCAGAAGTCATATCTCCAATGTTTTACAGAACTTTACTTAAGTTAGTCCCTCTGTAATTAATCATATTTATAAATCCGTTAAATAAACCTAATTTTTATTAATAAACGTATTATGAATCTCCGTATGTTTCCTACATTATTTTGTTTAGTCTCAAGTTTATATTCAACCTGATATTTTACTATTTTCCATCTTTCACATTTCAACCATCTTCACTATTATATTCATCATGTCATGGTAGTTTACATCTTTCTTTGACTAAGGTACTGTATATTGTGTGACATTTATTCTCAGTTTTTGTATTTTGGACTGATTAATTAGTTCCTCGGACTCGGATATTTGAAGTCTAACAGTGATAAACAAAAGTTTAGCTTTCCTGAGCAATTCATGAGGGAATTCCCATCTAAATATAGTCAACATTGAGATTTACAATTAGAGTGCTTCGTACAAGTCATGTTTATTCATTCTCACAGGCTGTATCGAAAGTAACGAGGAAATTTATATCTGAAAATGAAAGCAGTAGTGCTGACTATTCAAAAAAGCCTCAAATGTGTAACATTACAGTATATATATCTTTCAGTATATAAAGTCTCCAAGGGAAGCTACATTTGAGGGGTCAAGCTGTGACTTTCTCAAACAAAATAAAATATAGACTGTCTCCAGAAATGATTCACACTTGGACAGAGACGGACTTTTAGAAATGGTAAATTAGTACTTGTAGTTATATGCCATAGAGACTAAGATTTGAAAATATTGTAAATCTTTGGCTTCATGAAATTACTTGCCTGTCCAAGGTTTACAATACAGTCCTGCTATAAATGCTGTCATCAGGATGGTGGTAGATTTTTGTCTGTACATCATCCTTGTATGTATTGCTAAGACATGGTTCTGAAATACACATTACCACTTCATGCCAACCAATACATAGTTCTCACAGTGACAACCTAGGTATTTGATAGGGTGTTACATTTATAGTAGGTAACATAAAGTGATAATACAATATATCAATCAAAATTATATGAAAAGTGTCTACTGAAGCCTTTAAGATCATGACGAATATATCCGAACACAAAGCCATTCCATTGTTCTGATTTTTTCACTGAACCTCTTGAGATGCAGCAAGGTGTTGAGGAAGATATAGACAACCACAGGACACCAGCAGTACCACCACCTGAATGCTGAACTGCTCTTGGTGTATTAACATTTATTTCATTTTTTTAACAATCAAAATTATGTAATTGTGTATACATGTTTAATGATGACCCTGAGTGCCAGGAAATATGCAGATGCCCAAAATATCTGCCACCCACCAATACTGTACATACAAGAGACCATATTTATAAATTTTTAGGCAGGTTATGTTACTGGTAAAAATACTTTTGGATATTATTATTATTATAAACTGTAACTTGAAATCCTGCCTGATGCAGTGTGCTTAGTTACCTATACTTGATGGCTGACAATGAATGCTCTTTTAGATACAGTATCTTGAGTTAAAGGCAACTACACATGACCATTCTAGTGTACCAAACCAATGTCTTCCTTATTTTGTTAGCAGTCACGTGTAAATCAAATAGGCTATATTTTTTCTAGTGTTACTGCAGAAAATATATGTTGCCACTCTCAATAACGACATGCTAAAGCTGGGAATTGCTATTTGCATTATGCCATTTATACTATCTATCACCACCTCCATTCAACTCCTCTTTTTAGCATTTTCACAAGGTTCCCCCCTCTCTCTCCCCTTTCATATGCAGTCTCACTCATTGAGCTCTCTTACTTTCATTGAATTTTTTCTCATATTTGTGTATGACTTAGTTGATATATATATATATATATATATATATATATATATATATATATATATATATATATATATATATATATATATAAAATCTTTTTTTAGCATTCCTAAATATGTATATAGAAACTTCTGTTATTGTTCTAAGAGAATAAAGTCACTACAATTGTTATTACTTTTTGTATCCTTTATAACCTAAAGCACAAACTCCAGAACACCATCTTGCCTCATCACTTGGTAAACATGGATTTGGCATGGTCTAGGAAATAACTTCCCACGTGTTGTAGAAGGTGACTAAAGGGGATGGGAGCGAGCAGCTAGAAACCCTCCCCTCCTTGTATTTTAACTTTCTAAAAGAGGAAACAGAAGGAGTCAAGCGGGGAGCGCTTATCCTCCTCGAAGGCTCAGACTGGGTTGTCTAAATGTGTGTGGATGTAACCAAGATGAGAAAAAAGGAAAGATAGGTAGTATGTTCGAGGAAAGGAACCTGGATGTTTTGGCTCTGACTGAAACAAAGCTCAAGGGTAAAGGGGAAGAGTGGTTTGGGAGTAAAGTCAGGGGTTGGTGAGAGGACAAGAGCAAGGGAAGGAGTAGCACTACTCCTGAAACAGGAGTAATGCTACTCCTGGATTACATGTTAATTGATAGCCACGTGAAAGAGAGACTTTTGGATGTTAATGTGCTGAGAGGTGCATCTGGAGGGATGTCTGATCATTATCTCTAGCTGTCATGTATAATGCACAGAAACCAAAGCTCCCTTTCCACATCCAGGCCACACAGAACTTTCCATGGTTTACCCCAGACACTTCACATGCCCTGGTTCAATCCATTGACAGCACGTCGACCACGGTACACCACATCGTTCCAATTCACTCTATTCCTTGCACACCTTTCACCCTCCAGCATGTTTAGGCCCCGATCAAAATCTCTTTCACTCCATCTTTCCATCTCCAATTTGGTCTCCCACTTCCCTTCATTCCCTCCACCTCTACACATATATCCTCTTGGTCAATCTTTCCTCACTCATTCTCTCCATGTGACCAAACCATTTCAAAACACCCTCTTCTGCTCTCTCAACCACACTCTTTTTATTTCCACACATCTCTCTTACCCTAGTATTACTTACTTGATCAAACCACCTCACACCACATATTGTCCTCAAACATCTCATTTCCAGCACATCCACCCTCCTCCACACAACTCTATATATAGCCCATGCCTCGCAACCATATAACATTGTTGGAACCACAATTCCTTCAAACATACCCATTTTTGCTTTCCGAGATAATGTTAGCAACTTCCACATATTCTTCAATGCTCCCTGAACTTTCGCCTCCTCCCCCACCCTATGATTCACTTCCACTTCCATGGTTCCATCCGCTGCCAAATCCACTCCCAGGTATCTAAAACACTTCACTTCCTCCAGTTTTTCTCCATTCAAACTTAGCTCCCAATTGACTTGTCCCTCAACCCTACTGTACCTAATAACCTTGCTCTTATTCACATTTACTCTCAGCTTTCTTCTTTCACACACTTTACCACTTCACCAGCTTCCGCAGTTTCTCAAACGAATCAGCCACCAGCACTGTATCATCAGCGAACAACAACTGACTCACTTGCCAAGCTCTCTCATCCACAACAATGTAAATATATTTATTTTATTTATTTATTTTGCTTTGTCGCTGTCTCCCGCATTAGCGAAGTAGCGCAAGGAAACAGACAAAAGAATGGCCCAACCCACCCACATACACATGTATATACATAAACGTCCACACACGCAAATATATATACCTAAACATCTCAATGTACACGTATATATACACACACAGACATATACATATATACACGTGTACATAATTCATAGTCTGCCTTTATTTATTCCCATCGCCACCTCGCCACACATGGAATAACAACCCCCTCCCCCCTCATGTGTGCGAGGTAGCGCTAGGAAAAGACAAAAAAGGCCCCATTCATTCACACTCAGTCTCTAGCTGTCATGTAATAATGCACTGAAACCACAGTGCATATATATATATATATATATATATATATATATATATATATATATATATATATATAAAGCAAGAGTTTTGGAAAGAGGGGCAAGTATGAAGTCTGTTGTGGATGAGAGAGCTTGGGAAGTGAGTCAGTTGTTGTTCGCTGATGATACAGCGCTGGTGGCTGATTCATGTGAGAAACTGCAGAAGCTGGTGACTGAGTTTGGTAAAGTGTGTGAAAGAAGAAAGTTAAGAGTAAATGTGAATAAGAGCAAGGTTATTAGGTACAGTAGGGTTGAGGGTCAAGTCAATTGGGAGGTAAGTTTGAATGGAGAAAAACTGGAGGAAGTAAAGTGTTTTAGATATCTGGGAGTGGAGCTGGCAGCGGATGGAACCATGAAAGCGGAAGTGGATCATAGGGTGGGGGAGGGGGCGAAAATCCTGGGAGCCTTGAAGAATGTGTGGAAGTCGAGAACATTATCTCGGAAAGCAAAAATGGGTATGTTTGAAGGAATAGTGGTTCCAACAATGTTGTATGGTTGCGAGGCGTGGGCTATGGATAAAGTTGTGTGCAGGAGGGTGGATGTGCTGGAAATGAGATGTTTGAGGACAATGTGTGGTGTGAGGTGGTTTGATCGAGTAAGTAACGTAAGGGTAAGAGAGATGTGTGGAAATAAAAAGAGCGTGGTTGAGAGAGCAGAAGAGGGTGTTTTGAAATGGTTTGGGCACATGGAGAGAATGAGTGAGGAAAGATTGACCAAGAGGATATATGTGTCGGAGGTGGAGGGAACGAGGAGAAGTGGGAGACCAAATTGGAGGTGGAGAGATGGAGTGAAAAAGATTTTGTGTGATCGGGGCCTGAACATGCAGGAGGGTGAAAGGAGGGCAAGGAATAGAGTGAATTGGATCGATGTGGTATACCGGGGTTGACGTGCTGTCAGTGGATTGAATCAGGGCATGTGAAGCGTCTGGGGTAAACCATGGAAAGCTGTGTAGGTGTGTATATTTGCGTGTGTGGACGTGTATGCATATACATGTGTATGGGGGTGGGTTGGGCCATTTCTTTCGTCTGTTTCTTTGTGCTACGTTGCAAACGCAGGAGACAGCGTATACATCTCAACGTATACATATATACACACAGACATATACATATATACACAGGTCCATAATTCATACAGTCTGCCTTGATTCATTCCCATCACCACCCCTACACACATAAAATGACAACCCCCTCCCCCTGTATGCACGCAAGGTAGCGCTAGGAAAAGACAACAAAGGCCACATTCATTCACACTCTGTCTCTAGCTGTCGTGTATAATGCACTGAAACCACAGCTCCCTTTCCACATCCAAGCCCCACGAAACTTTCCATGGTTTACCCCAGACGCTTCACATGCCCTGGTTCAATCCACTGACAGCATGTCGACCCCGGTATACCACATCATTCCAATTCACTCTATTCCTTGCACGCCTTTCACCCTCCTCCAATTTCAGGCCACGATCACTCAAAATATTTTTCACTCCATCTTCCACCTCTGACACATATATCATCTTTGTCAATCTTTCCTCACTCATTCTCTCCATGTGCCCAAACCATTTCAAAACACCCTCTTCTGCTCTCTCAACCACACTCTTTTTATTACCACACATCTATCTTATCCTTTCATTACTTACTCGATCAAGCCACCTCACACCACATATTGTTCTCAAACATCTCATTTCCAACACATCCACCCTCGCAACCATATAACATATAACATTGTTGGAACCACTATTCCTTCAAACATACCCATTTTGCTTTCAGAGATAATGCTCTCACCTTCCACACATTTTTCAACGCTCCCAGAACTTTCGCCCCCTCCCCCACTCTGTGACTCACTTCCACTTCCATGGTTCCATCCGCTGCCAAATCCACTCCCAGATATCTGAAACACTTCACTTCCTCCAGTTTTTCTCCATTCAAAGTTACACCTCCCAATTGACTTGTCCCTCAACCCTACTGTACCAAATAGCCTTACTCTTATTCACATTTACTCTCAGCTTTCTTCTTTCACACACTTTACCACACTAAGTCACCAACTTCTGCAGTTTCTCACCCGAATCAGCCACCAGCACAGTATCATCAGCGAACAACAACTGACTCACTTCCCTAGCCCTCTCATCCACAACAGACTGCATACTTGCCCCTCTCCAAAACTCTTGTATTCACCTCCCTAACAACCCCATCCACAAACAAACTGAACAACCATGGAGACATCACGCACCCCTGCCACAAACCAACATTCACTGAGAACCAATCACTTTCCTCTCTTCCTACTCGTACACATGCCTTACATCCTCGATAAAAACTTTTCACTGCTTCTAGCAATTTGCCTCCCACACCATATATTCTTAATACCTTCCACACAGCATCTCTATCAACTCTATCATATGCCTTCTCCAGATCCATTAATGCTACATACAAATCCATTTGTTTTTCTAAATATTTCCCACATACATTCTTCAAAGCAAACACCTGATCCACACATCCTCTAACACTTCTGAAACCACACTGCTCTTCCCCAATCTGATGCTCTGTACATGCCTTCACCCTGTTAATCAATACCCTCCCATATAATTTCCCAGGAATACTCAAAAAAACTTATACCTCTGTAAATTGAACACTCACCTTTATCCCCCTTTGCCTTTGTACAATGGCACTATGCATGCATTCTGCCAATCCTCAGGCACTTCACCATGAGCCATACATATATTAAATAAACTTGCTAACCAGTCAACAACACAGTCACCCCCTTTTTAATAAATTCCACTGCAATACCATCCAAACCCGCCGCCTTCCCGGCTTTCATCTTCCGCAAAGCTTTCAATGCCTCTTCTCTGTTTACCAAATCATTCTCCCTGACCCTCTCACTTTACACCACCTTGACCAAAACACCCTATATCTGCCACTCTGTCACCTAAAATATTCAACAAACCTTCAAAATACTCACTCCATCTCCTCACATCACCACTATTTGTTATTACCTCCCCATTAGCCCCCTTCACTCAATGTTCCCATTTGTTCTCTTGTCCTACGCACTTTATTTATCTCCTTCGAAAACACCCTATATCTGCCACTCTATCATCTAAAATATTCAACAAACCTTCAAAATACTCACTCCATCTCTTTCTCACATCACCACTTCTTGTTATTACCTCCCCATTAGCCCCCTTCACCAATGTTCCCATTTGTTCTCTTGTCCTCCGCACTTTATTTATCTCCTTCCAAAACATCTTTTTATTCTCCCTAAAATTTAATGATACTCTCTCACCCAAACTCTCATTTGCCCTCTTTTTCACCTCTTGCACCTTTCTCTTGACCTCCTGCCTTTTTCTTTTATACATCTCCCACTCATTTCCCTGCAAAAATCATTCAAATGCCTCTTTTCTCTTTCACTAATAATCTTACTTCTTCATCCCACCACTCACTACCCTTTCTAATCTGCCCATCTCCCATGCCATAAGCATCTTTTGCACAAGCCATCACTGCTTCCCTAAATACAGCCCATTCCTCCCCTACTCCCCTTACGTCCTTTGCTGTCACCTTTTTCCATTCTGTACTCAGTCTCTCCTGGTACTTCCTCACATAAGTCTCCTTCCCAAGCTCACTTACTCTCACCACTTCATCCCAACATTCTCTCTTCTTTTCTGAAAACCTTTACAAATCTTCACCTTCGCCTCCACAAGATAATGATCAGACATCCCTCCAGTTGCACCTCTCAGCACATTAACATCCAAAAGTCTCTCTTTCACGTGCCTATCAATTAACACGTAATCCAATAACGCTCTCTGGCCATCTCTCCTACTTACATACGTACACTTACCTATATCTCTCTTTTTAAACCAGGTATTCCCAATTACCAGTCCTTTTTCAGCACACAAATCTACAAGCTCTTCACCATTTCCATTTACAATACTGAACACCCCATGTACACCGATCATTCCCTCAACTGCCACAATACTCACCTTTGCATTCAAATCACCCATCAGACTGTAACCCAGTCTTGTGCATCAAAACTGCTAACACACTCACTTAGCTGCTCCCAAAACACTTGCCTCTCATGATCTTTCTTCTCATGAAACCCTTCTATACTTCAATAGGTATAGGTATTATAGGGATATTTTTTTGCCCAAAAAAACTTTTTGTCTTGAGCATGAAATATGTCATAAAGTATTCTACACTTCAAATAATCACAGGAAATATCTCGTAATACTTCCCCAAGCTGACACATGCCCAAAAAATACAAACCGAATGATTACAAAATCTTCTAAAAGTATAACAATTAATAACTTAATTACAGGCTTCAATGTCTCCCAACATATATTTCAACCACATATTCAAATTCAGCATGAAAAATAATTGTTAAACTGAGCTTATCATACAAATTCATTTAGTGCAAATAAATACCAAAAATTGCAGGCAATAGTTCAGGGAATTTTTCTGCCCAAAAACTATGTTCTAAAATAAAATTATGACAATGAAATGCTTGTACACTTAAATAATCACAGTCAATATCTCATAATACTCCCCCAAGCTGACATATATCCAGTAAACACACACCAAATTATCAGAAAATCTTCTGAAAGAGTTACAATTATCACAATTACATCCCTTAATGCTCCAGCAATTATCTATTCCACAGATTTGAATCTAGCATTAAAAATAGCCATTATACTGAGCTTTTCAACTAATTAATTTCTTTCAAAACAATACTAAAAATTACAGCTAATAGTTCAGGGAATGGTTTTGCTAATAAAAATTTTGCTTTAAGATTGATATGACATAATGAAATGCTTCTATACTTCACAGAAAATATCTCAATACTTCCCTAAGCTGACATATACCCAAGAAGAAATACAAACTAAATGATTACAAAATCTTCTTAAAGTGTAAGAGTTAATTACAAGCTTCAATGTCTCCCAACATATATTTCAACCACACATTCCAATTCAGCATGAAATATAATCGATATACTGAGCTCTTCAAATAAATTTACTTCCTTCAAAAAACAACAAAAATTACATGTAATAGTTCAGGAATTTTTTTTACCCAAAAACCTTTTGATTTTAAAATCAAAAAATGACATAGGGAAACGCTTCTACACTTCAAATAATCGCAGGAAATATTTCATAATGTTTCCTTAAGCAGACATATAACCAATAAACACAAACCAATTGATAAAAAACTTCTAAAAGTGTAACAATTAATTAATTAATTACAGGCCTTAATAACTCCCAACAATTATTTAATCAACAAATTTGGATATAGCATGAAAAATAGTCCTCATGCTAAAGTTTTTAAGAAAATCTAATCTACTGAAAAAAATACCAAAAACTACAGGGAAGTTTTTTGCCCAAAAACCTTTTCGTTTTCAACTTAAATTGTAACATAATGAAAAGATTCCATACTTGAAATAATCAGAGAAAATATAATGCTTCCCAAAGCTGACATATACTCAATAAACATGAACCAAATAATACTACATCTTCTAAAACAGTAACAATTAAATACAAAATTACAGATTTTCACCTCCTTCAATGTACATTTAAACCCCATATTCGAATTCAGCATGAAATATAGTCGTTGCTGAGATTTTCAAACAAATCTACAAGGTTAAAAAAAAATATTACAGGTTTTTGTCCCCCCAAAAAAAATTTGCTTTAAAATTGAAATATAAAAATGAAACCCTTCTACACCTCAATAATCACAAAAACCTTTTCTCTTTAAAAGTGAATCATAATATAATGAAAAGATTCTATTCATTTTTTTTATTCTGCCTTGTCGCTGTCTCCCGATTTAGCGAGGTAGCGCAAGGAAACAGACGAAAGAATGGCCCAACCCACCCACATACACATGTATATACATACACGTCCACACACGCAAATATACATACCTATACATCTCAATGTATACATATATATACACTCACAGATATATACATATATACATATGTACATAATTCATACTGTCTGCCTTTATTCATTCCCATTGCCACCCCGCCACACATGGAATAACAACCCCCTCCCCCCTCATGTGTACGAGATAGCGCTAGGAAAAAACAACAAAGGCCCCATTCATTCACACTCAGTCTCTAGCTGTCATGTAATAATGCACCGAAAACACAGCTATCTTTCCACATCCAGGCCCCACAGAACTTTCCATGGTTTACCCCAGACGCTTCACATGCCCTGGTTCAATCCATTGACAGCACGTCAACCCCGGTATACCACATCGTTCCAATTCACTCTATTCCTTGCACGCCTTTCACCCTCCTGCATGTTCAGGCCCCGATCACTCAAAATCTTTTTCACTCCATCTTTCCACCTCCAATTTGGTCTCCCACTTCTCCTCGTTCCTTCCACCTCTGACACATATATCCTCTTGGTCAATCTTTCCTCACTCATTCTCTCCATGTGACCAAACCATTTCAAAACACCCTCTTCTGCTCTCTCAACCACACTCTTTTTATTACCACACATCTCTCTTACCCTTATCCCTGGGGATAGGGGAGAAAGAATACTTCCCAAGTATTCCTCACGTGTCGCAGAAGGCGACTAAAGGGGACGGGAGCGGGGGGCTAGAAATCCTCCCCTCCTTGTATTTCAACTTTCTAAATGGGGAAACAGAAAAGATTCTATACTTGAAATAATCAGCACAAATATCTCAAAAAGCTTCCCAAAGCTGAAATATACTCAATAAATATGAACCAAATAATACTACATCTTGTAAAACAGATAAAACCTAACTACATATTTTAATGTCCTCCAACATACATTCAAACCCCATTTTCGAATGCAGCATGAAAAAAGTCGTTATATTGAGCTTTTCAAATAAATCTACTTCTTTAAAAAAAATACCAAAAATACAGATATCTTTTGCCCAAAAAACATTTTGTTTTAAAAATGAAATATGACAAAATGAAACGCTTCTATACTTCAAATAATCACAGAAAATATCTTATAATGCATCCCCAAGCTGACATATACCTAGAAAATACCAACAGAATGATTACAAAATCTTCTAAGTGTACCAGTTAATTACTTAATTACAGGCTTTAATGTCTCCCAATATATATTTGAACCACACATTTGATTTCAGCATGAAAAATATTAGTTATACTGAGCTTTTCATACAAATTCATTATGGATATTTTTTGCCCAAAAAACTTTTTGTTTTAAAAATGAAATGTGTCATAATGAAATGCATCTACACTTCAAATAATCACAGAAAATATCTGATAATACTTCCCCAAGCTGACATATATCCAGAAAACACCAACAGAATGATTACAAAATCTTCTAAAAGTGTACCAGTTAATTACTTAATTACAGGCTTTAATGTCTCCCAATATATATTTGAACCACACATTCTATTTCTGCATGAAAAATAATTATTATACTGAGCTTTTCATACAAATTTATTTCCTTCAAAAAATACCAAAAATTATAGGGAGTTTTTTGCCAAAAAATTCTCTTTCTTTTAAAAATGAAATATAACGGAAAGCTTCTACACTTCAAATAATCACAGAAAATATTTCATAATACTTCCCCAAGCTGACATATACCCAGAAACTACATACCAAATTATCAATCAAAAAACCTTCTAAAAGTGTAACAATTAATCACTTGATTACAGCCCTTAATGTTGCCCAACAATTACTTATTCCATAGATTCGAATACAGCATGAAATACAGTCCTCATGCTGAAGTTTTTAAGAAAATCTATTCTGAAAAAAATACCAAAAAACTGCAGGTAATAGTTAAGGGAATCTTTTTTGGCCAAAAATCTTTTTCTTTTAAAATTGAAATATATCATAATGAAAAGATTCTATACTTGAAAAAATGAGAAAATATCTCATAATGCTTCCCAAATATTACATATTTAATAAATATGAATGAAATAATACTATATCTTTTAAAACAGTAATCAAATACATAATTACAGATCTTAATGTCCTCCAACATACATTTATACCCCATACTCAAAATCAGCATCAAAAATAGTCGTCATACTGAGCTTTTCAAACAACTCTACTTTAACAGTGAAATGAAAAAGTGCCTGATGTCTAAAAGAGTAGCTCATAAGAAACTCAGAGAATCTAATGACTAACACACTAGAATAAGTTATGTGCATTCACACAGAAAGTAAGAGAATTACATGCGAAAGTAAATGTCAAATCGAAGCATATATTGCAGAAAATAGCAAAAGAAACCCTAAGTAGCCTTACAATTATGTTAAAAGTAAGTGGGTCATTACCCAGTCAATAGGTCCATCAATTACAGAAAAAATGGTGACTTGGTTCAAGACAACGAAACCATGGCAAAAATATTTAATGACTTTTCTAATTCAAATTCATGATCGAAAACACAATCCCTGTCCCGAATCTAGTTTCACTGATGAGAGAGGGGAATATTCTTCAACAAAATGATACAAAAGCTATGATAATTTCTCTAATATACAGAATTAAAATAAGCAACAAGCCCTAATAAGTTTTATCAGAAAACAATGAAAGAAGCGAAAGATGAGATATATAAAACCTTGATTGCCCTTCTCAATAAGTCACTTGCTAAGGGTAAAGTTCCAGATGGACTTACGTTTGCCAATGTAACATACGTTACCGCCCAGAAATTATCTTCCAATTAGTTTAACATTTGTAGTTGGAAAACTTACGGAAACCATCATTCAATTCAGAACTGTAAACCATCTACAGGATCACCACTTAATAAATGATTCTCAGCATGACTTCTACCAAAATAGTTCATCTGCAAAATCTACATTACTTCTTTTATGATATAATCAATATGTAAGAGGAAAGTAAAGCAGATGACATTATCCATATAGACTTATGAAAAGCCTTTGATAAGGTTCTGCATCAAAGATTACTGGCAAAAACTAAATCACATGGCATTGATGAGTTGTGCTTCATCAAATAGGAAATTAGTTAAATGGCAGTAAAAAACAGTAGTGGTTAATGGTTAAGTCTCAGAATGGTTAGATATAACAAGCAGATTGCTACAAGAATCAGTCTTAGGACCCGTTCTCTTTCTCATAAACGTTAATGATATTGATAACAGACTGCATTTCAAGACATCAAAATTTGCTGATGATACGAAGCGAGAAAATGAATCTTCAAATGTTCTTGAATGTCTTCAGCTTCAAAATATCATAAACAAACTGATGAACTGGGCTCAAAAGTGGCAAATGAATTCCAATATCGATATGTGCAAAGTTTTACATATCTGTAATAAAAATGAAAAGGCATGCTACAGTATGAATGTGCTGAACTGCAAAAGATAAATGAGCAAAAACCCTTGGGTGTAATAATCTCTAGTGACTTAAAACCAAGCAAACAATGCACAGAAGCAGTGACAAGAGCAAATTTAATTCATGGTCATGGGCAAAGCCATTGAACTAAAGTCCTGGGAAATCATCCTTACTCTTTCCATTTCATTGGTTCATCATCTTGGATATTTTGCTCAGTTTTGGTCACCCTACCTGGAAAACAGAGACAGAATGGAAACAATACAGCATCAAGCTAACAAGGTGATTACCGGACTGAGAAACAAATCCTAGGAGATCAGATTAAATGACTTGAATCTACGTAGCTTAGTAAAGAAAAGGTCAAGAGGTGATCTAATAAGAGTAATCAAAATGATCAAAGGCTTTGATGATCCTGATCTATCAAATTTTGTAAGACTTAATTTGTCTGATTTTACTCTAACAGATACAAACGCATAAGCAAATGATTTACCTTAAATGAGGCAAAATACTTTTTCTTCAACAGGATTGATAACTTATGGGAAGAATTGTCAATTAGAGTGGTTGAAAGTAGTACTATAAATACATTTAAGAAAGGACTTAATACCTCACTTTCAAAACCATGATTTTCATTGTTTGCACCTCCCCAGTCAATATGAAAAATTGCAGGTTATTATCTTTGAATAATCTGTATGCCATCTAACTTTCACCACACTACTCTGTGAGTTTCTGATTATTATTACTTTATAATTATACTTTGTCGCTGTCTCCTGCATTAGCAAGGTAGCGCAAAAAACAGACAAAAGAATGGCCCAACCCACCCACATACACACGTATATACATGGGCATTGGGGAGAAAGAATACTTGCCATACATTGCCTGCGTGTCGTAGAAGGCGACTAACGGGGACGGGAGCGGGAGGCTAGAAACCCTCCCCACCTTGTATTCTAACTTTCTAAAAGGGGAAACATAAGAGTTTCTGATATCCTCGACAATCATAAACAGCCTCTAAAGGACCCAGTGGTCTGTTACTGTTTGAATTCCTTTGTATGACATAATCTTGGAAGTTCACCATGCAGTAGGTGTAGAGAAAGAAGACCAGACTACTGCTCAGCCCAACATAATTTGTAAACTTTCAAATAACCTTCCCATCAACCCAATTTGTAAACTCACAAACAACCTTCCCATCAACCTCATCTTTATTATCACCCTCAACAAATGCTTTGGTGGAGAGGACGGTCACCTAACAGGATGGCAGCATCCCATGAGGAAATGCTAAAAAAAGAAAGTTAATATTTGCTCTAACCAATCTTTCTGTCTCATGCTCAACCTCATCCACAATATCATACAATATTGTCACTCTTAACCACATCAAGTTGAAACAAAACATATGTATAAAGAGAAGCTCAGACAACTGCTTATCCTAACAAATTCTTTAAACTAACCTATCCATACCCACAACCCTTCTATCAACCATTAGGTTTAGAGTGGCTTGAACTGCTTTTTTCAAGCACTGTTCTGTGCAGTACCATTATCCTGTCTTCTCTGATGCTGGTATGAATTACTGTAGCTGAATGAAATCTATGGGAAGCTTCTGGGTGAGGTTAGGTGAAGCAGTTGTCTTAACTTCCCTCTACATTCTTTTCATATATGGCAACTTGTGAGGATGAAGCTGAGAGTCTGTGGGTTCATTTACAGTGAAAATGATGAATCTTGGTGTAGTACTGTCTTATAACATTATCATGTGGGGTGCCACTGTCCTCAGTGGCAAAGGCACCAATTAAGGTTATGGGTGAAGTTAAGGATAAGGTAGGCCATCACTGATGTGTATATACCACTCTTCTGTGTCCTCTAGGGTGCCACTAACATATTCATGCCGGTGCCCTCTGGGGTGCCACTAGCATATTTATGCCAGAGTCCTTTTGGGGTGCCACTAGCATATTCATGCCAGAGTCCTCTCGAGTACCACTACCTTATTCATGCCAATGTCCTCTGGGGTGCCACTTGCATATTCACGCCAGTGTCCTATGGGGTGCCACATGCATATTCATGCCAGTGTCCTCTGGGGTACCACTAGCACATTCATGCTAGTATCCTCTACGGTACTACTAGCATATTCATGCCAGTGTCCTCTGGGGTACCACTAGCACATTCATGCTAGTATCCTCTGGGGTACCACTAGCATATTCATGCCAGGGTCCTCTGGGGTACCACTAGCACATTCATGCTAGTATCCTCTGGGGTACCACTAGCATATTCATGCCAGTGTCCTCTGGGGTACCACTAGCATATTCATGCTAGTATCCTCTGGGGTACCACTAACATATTCATGCCAGTGTCCTCTGGGGTACCACTAGCATATTCATGCCAGTGTCCTCTGGGGTACCACTAGCATATTCATGCCAGTGTCCTCTGGAGTACTGCCAGCGATTGTTGAGGTTAATGTTGAATTTAAGAGAGACGTTAAGAAGATTGTGGGTTAGGCTGAGCATGAGTTTAGAGGTTACATTATGGTAGGAAGCTGGCTGGTCTTCTCCTTTGTGGCAGCTTGGCGAGGCAAAGTGAGTGACGTTTAGGGTGAAACTGATGCACAATACTGGGGGTGAGGTCCAGGGCAAGTGTGAGTATGAATGAGTTCGACGGTTCAATGAGGGTGAATAACTGCCTGAATTCTTATCTACCATTGTCCTTTGGGGAGCCGCTATCCTGAGAGATGACTATCCTCTGGGGCACCAACTGTTGAATTTTAAAGTTCAAATGAAGGGTGAGGTTGATGGAAAGGTCCTGAAAGAAACTGCATAAATTTAAACGCTACGCTAAGTTGAGCAGTTATCTGCCCCCCCCCCCCATCTCTCTCTCTCTCATCTGTGGCAGCTTAATGAGGTTGTGTGAAGATGAAGAGTAACTGTGTGGGTGAGGTTTTGTACGAATAGCAAGGTTCGGATAGGCTGTTCTGTCGGCCACCGCTGGCGATTGCACGCCACTGTCCTTTAGTCGGCGGTAATAGCACTTCGGCCCATTATCCCTACTCTACCTACTTCCATAGGGGCATGAAAACTAACTTAGATACCTAGAAAACTGGTTTCTATCAGGTGACTAACACCTATCTACAAATGTGCACAAAAGCGCCAGATATACAACATACCCGGGTCCTACAGGGTGCATGTCATGACCATGCTGACTCGTTTTAAGGCGCGGGAGGTCACTATTACACGGGAAGTCGAATGAGAGACGAGTTACAACGTAGCTCCCCAAACAAAGATCACAAACATATGGTGCTCGTTCAAGGTCAGGAGGACATCCACAGAATGGACGGATGAGAAGTCCACACAACAAAAGGCCATGTTTTGTCAGGAGGATGTAAACACTGTTACACCCGTCCAGGTGGCTCCGCCCGGCGGACAGTTTTACTACCAGTCAAGTCAAGGTCACTAGGGTTTCGTTCACATTCTGCGAGCACCCAGGAGACCCAGCAGGCGTCACTGATGACGAGGAGAGACACTTTTGACGGTGGCCGTGGACCGAGTCACGCAAGTTATGATGTACTCGTTAGTTCTACAGGATCTCTGCCATACAGGTCGGTTTCCTGCACCTGATTCTCAAGGGGAACGCTTCTTTTAAGCTTGAATAACCCCTTCCTTCCAGTACATCACAGGGATCTTCGAAACGCCCTTAGTTGAGGAACATAAATTACAATATTTTTTTTATGGGGACAAGTATTCATGACAAACAGAGGACAATAAATAAGCTACTGGAAATTAGTAAAGCAAAATTCGCAACAGAAATCACGTCTGATAACTTACAGTACATTAAAGCTATATTTCTACTCCCTGAAATTAAGAAAATGGCCCTATTTTTTTTTTTCACTTAAATCTCAAACGCTTGAGCCTCGCTCTGTGGCTATATATCATGTCAACAACAAACAGCCGGGATAAACTTTTCCTCAAGTACTTAAACTCATCTTCCATCTCGAGTGAGGACATCACATACAAGAAATGTGGACGGGGAAACACACGATATATATATATATATATATATATATATATATATATATATATATATATATATATATATATATATATATATATATATGAGGGGTAGCATGAATTCAAAGGGAGGAGATCATACATGTTAAACCTCCTACATTTATATAAAGGAATGAATGTCGCCTTGGAGGGGAAAGACGCGAATGGGTTGTCCTTTTTTCATGACTGTCAGAAGTTGTTTCACGTTATACCTCACAGAAGGGTGATAAACATGATCTACCTCCAGGATGGTATCAAGGAAGGAGTAACTTCATTGAAACGAAGGCTCCTCTCTCGAGAAAAGAGCAAATATTACATAATAGAGCTGCATTTCCCACACTTGATGCAAGTCATGAAATGATCCCCTTGAGGTGTATTACTGGGACAACTGCTCTCTGGTTTATGGAAATGACTTGATAAAAGGGAAATGAATCATATCTAAATACGTTTGCAGGAGATTCCAAATATAAATGAGGACCGAAACACCCCTGTGCAACCGTTTACAGCAAGACTTAGAAATTGTAAAGGGATCAGTAGAACAGCCATTGAATTCAACCCGAATTAGCGTCAAGCGATGAGGACAGGAGACGAAACCATGATTATCCTTCACAGAAAATCACATCTGAAGGATCGTGAGGAAGGTAAGGTGAACAAAGAGATTTCCAAGATGTCTGATCGACCCAAAAATTTACAAATGCACATCATGAACTTGGGCATTTGTCGTACATGAGGAGACACAAAGACCACTAAAGAAGGTCTGATAAAATAATGGTAAAGAGAACAATAACAACGAACGGTTTAATGAACCTAGGGCAACCATTCGGCCAAAGATACAGAGATAAAACAGATATGCGGATAGAATGAAGCTCAGAATTAAGAGGAGGGAATTATCGGGGGATATGAGAGTCATCTTGCTTCCAAGAACAGAGGAAAATAATTTGAGACAAGATCTGATGATGACCTTCCAATTTCTCGTTGGTCACGCTGAGGTTATAACATTGTCCTGTTCCTCGAAACAAAGAGAAATGTCGCAACTGGAAGACATTACAGTGTTTGTTGAGGGGAAAAACTAGGAAGGACGTGAGGTTACATTTCTCGAACAGCAAAAATGTAGGATACGTACACCAAACTAAATAGAGGCAGCAAATGTCTGTAGCGTAAGGAAATTCCAACGCTTACAGGTAAAAAAAAAAAAATAGTTGTTTAGCAATGGGGTCTCATGACTTTAAGTCCCTTTGCCCTCCCTTTCCTCCATGTAAACAAACAGTTAACCTCAGATAAGTCATACCACACACATTGTAACAGACCCACAACAGAAGAATGAACTTCAGCGGAGCCTGAGGAAGACGTAGCGCTACGTCACAGGCAAACACACTCACCAGGTCCAGTCACCGTCCACACAATCCCGGGACGGTTCAGCTTGAGGGAAATCCTGCAGAAAAACAACCATATTCTGAGAAGCTGCGGCGGATGTGAAGGCGGCCACCTCCATCCGAGGCTTTGAAGTGCGACCACCTCTGGCGCGATGAATTGGAAAAGCTCCGGTGTCTTAGCGTCTACATACGGTGAATGATAAATGCTGGAGATTTACGGTGAATTATACATAAAAAAGGGAAATATACCTAAGAACTATTTGCTGTTCCTGCATACAGCGACTACTAAGTCACAGTGAAATACCAGAATATAAGGCAAATTATGTATTCAAAAAATTGAACTGCTTAGTCACACTCAAATTCCAGAATATAAGGCAAATTATGTATTACAAAAAACACACCAATGGAGTTCCGTCGTCAACCAATTATAATTTTTTTTGCATGCATTTATGTTGATTAACTTGTCCAGAGGCGTGAAGACCAGAGAGTTTCAGACACGTTTAACATTCTTGAATATCATAAAGACGGTAGACGCAGACGGTTGGATGATACACTGTCTGGATGATGTAAAGGGTTAAATCATCTACTGTCTGGATGATGTAGAGGGTTGGATCATCCACTGTCTGGATGATGTAGAGGGTTAAATCATCTACTGTCTGGATGATGTAGAGGGATTGGATCATCCACTCTGGATGATGTAGAGGGGTTGGATCATCCACTCTGGATGATGTAGAGGCAGTGCATCATCCACTCTCTGGATGAGAGGCAAGCGCCGACTGGATGTCGACAAACCGCCCGTGCAGTGTTGCCGATCATGATCATGGTTCTGGCGAACAAAATAGGCTTTATTATCCTGACTCACGGGGTCGTGTTGTTGCAACCTGCTGGTGTGAAGCGAATCATCCTTCCTGGCCTATTGTCCTGCGCAAGAGAGAGAGAGAGAGAGAGAGAGAGAGAGAGAGAGAGAGAGAGAGAGAGAGAGAGAGAGAGAGAGAGAGAGAGAGAGTGTGTGTTAATCTAGCTCTCCTACCCTATCCAAGTTTCTAGGGTGGGAAAGCCTATCCCCCCCACAGGCCGCACCTCTGTTATAAACACTTCCCTGTCTTTCCTCACCGTAAATCTAGAACCTTCCTCCACCTATGTTGGTTAGGGAGGAGCTAGGACCTTCCTCCTCCTCCTCCTCTGTGTTGGTTAGGGAGGCGCTGCCGTTGCCGTGGCGCTTGTCTTTCCCATCGCCCGTGTCGACCTAGCGTCCACTTCTACTTGTCGTCTGGTCACGCAGTTTCCTTCTATCTCAGGGAACTGGACAGCCTCAACCTGGCCCCCCTGAAGACATAAGACGTCTTTTATTGTCAAATTGCACACATGATACAAAATGAAATTCTTTATGGCCAGAAGCTCAATTCAATGTTAAAAAGTATAAGAATATATAAAATGAAAATGATAAAATATCACATAAAGGACGTGAGCACGTTTTTGCTTTTCACACATTTTTTATGTCGTATATTGGGAGTTGGTGATGTTTGATAATGTAGATTGAATCATAATTTTCCTGATGAATCTCTCTCTGGTGATTAGCTATGAATACCTCCGGGAGCGTCAACGAATCTACGGTTCCATCATCTCTCTGACCTGACACTTCTGTAGCTCTCACTCGCATTGATGAAGCTGCTCTCTCTCTCTCTCTCTCTCTCTCTCTCTCTCTCTCTCTCTCTCTCTCTCTCTGGCTACGTCATGCAGCATCCGACAGGTCAAAACACCCCATACATGTAGCGAGAGTTGGCAACTTGAGTACTGGCGGACTCGATGTCTACTTCTTTCCTTCCACGGCTAGACTGCGGAAGTCTCTATCTCCTCGCCTTGTCCGAGGCTCCTATAAATCTGTCCTCTTATAAACCTGTCTTCCTTAAAAGATTCGGATCTACCATCAGGTCAAGAGCAAGTGACATTTTATTTCCAAGTGGGACAGACGTCTGTGAGGGTCCCAGGGCCCGTGATTGTTGCCTGTTCCTAAGAAAAAAAAATGGTATAACAACAGCCAACACAAATGAGTCACAGCTCCCGTGTCCTTGAGTGTGTTGTTTCTCTTCTGTGTTTCCCCAAGTGCCCAGTATCTCTGTACCCTCTAAGCGTTAGAGCATCTTATATATTAAATAAATCAAATTTTTCTCGGTGTTATGTATGAGAACTGATATCATGAAGTGCCCGCTTCGTGATATATATGGAGACTTTTCACAAGACTTTTGATGAAGTACTTCGCATGTAGGCTGGCTGGCCCTATTTGCTTCTACAGACACCAGTGAATCCCTAATTTCGAGCCAGCTGTGAGTCTTGCATCTATCATCACTACAGGACATAACCCCCATGTTGTCCTAAACACAATTACTCTCTCAACAGGGCATGAATCTCATTGGTCAATAGAGTATGTGATGACACCATTAACCGTAATAATAACTACGTCAACAACATTGGGAAATTTACCGTAGATTCTTCATGGCCGCAAAAGACAAATTACTCTCGAGTTATTTTGACGAGGAAGAGTGGCAACGAGAGAGAAAAACAATGACGGAGATTAGGTTTCCTGAAGATGACACCAAGTCTATTGTGGTTACACGATGTGTTTCACACCGTCAACACGAGGAATCGACGCTAAAAATAATGTTGATTGGTTGTTGCTTGTAGTAAAGATGATATGATACGTGGCTACAGCAGCAGGTGACTGGCTGTGGAGGGGCTGTGGAACAGCGTGGCTACCACACAATAGAAGGTGACTGGGTTGTGGAGGGGCTGTGGAACAGCGTGGTTACCACACAACAGAAGGTGGCTGGGTTGTGTAACAGCGTGTTAGCCACACAGCAGAGGGTGACTGGGTTGTGTAACAGCGTGGTAGCCACACAACAGAGGGTGAATGGGTTGTGGAACAGCGTGGCTACCACACAACAGAAGGTGACTGGGTTGTGGAACAGCCTGGTAGCCACACAGCAGCAGGTGACTGGGTTGTAGAACAGCGTGGCTACCACACAACAGAAGGTGACTGGGTTGTGGAACAGCGTGGAAGCCACACAGCAGCAGTTGGCTGGGCTGCGGATTAGAGCAGCGGAAATGAGTCCTATCTTGTCGTGTTCACTGGTTCCAAACGATTAAATTCTAGCGTCGCACTGAACGACCGGGAAAAATGTTATGTAGCCTCTCCGCGAACAGGAAATGACTCTATGAAAACACGCCATACGTTCCTTTGAAAAGTAGATATCTTTAGATTTAAATCATACGCTTTAGATAATTCACATCTACCTAAATGACGAATCATTCGTCCTATTCCCCACAACCATGGAGGTGTACATCAGTACTACCAGTGGCGTATCTAGGGTATGGCGGGTAGGGCAGGTTCTCTGGGCGCCACTTGAAGGGGGGCGCCACTCAACAAGGTTTGTTTTTTGACATACGCTACCAGACTGACATTTTTAACGTTTTTTTTTTTGGATAAAAAATAAACTCGCCTACTTTTCAACTATAGTAATATTTTGCTACTATCAGTTGCATTACCGCTTTTACGCTTTGATCAAATAGGTCTTTAAGTCTTGAAGAGTTTATATTAATTCAAGTTTGGCCTAACTCTTCAACAGTCTATAATTACACTGTATATATTTTTATATACATCTACTGTATGTACATTTGTAATCAAGCCAGGGGTGCAATTTCAGTGCCTGCCATAGGCGCTATTTCCCTTAGATACGCACCTGAGAACTACATATAGTCAGGCTGCAATTCCTGTTTACATTTTTATGGGAGTTAATTGTACACACGTTGGTTACGTTCCCCCTGCAGCCCCACAGGATAATAAAGGACCGAGACGTCCAGCTCCTTGGAGGGAAGTGGGGTTTGCCACCCGTATATTCAAATGAGAATCGGAGAGAAGTGCGCACTGAAGATATTCTCTGGTGGTGTTGACTGTTGGTACGATACGGTGAGGAATTAGGGTATAAGAGCTTAGTACTGAGGCGGATAGACACGAAGGGCGCCCCCTATGAGTGCAGAACAGTCTCTTGCCGAATCATATAATATGTAATTAGATATAGGTAATTGAAGTGGCTGTAACCGAGTTGTTTACATGATATGGCCCATAGCCTAGTCACTACGATAAGGCCCATACCCTAGTCACTTGGATAAGGCCTATAGCCTATTTTCAGTCGTGGGTCGACGACCATGAAAACCAGCAACACAAGAGACAGAAACACAATATCACGACGGCAATGGACGTGTGTTGTTGTATAATGTCAACTTTAGGTTGACTGACCCTCAAAATGAAGGGAGTCTTTACGTAGACTTATGCATCATCCATTTTCTGTTTCATGTTGACGAATGCGCGAGAGCGTTTGTGCTTTGAGGTGTTCCCGTCGCGTGACCCAGCGTACAGAGAGTGTATTCCTGCGTCGCTTCGTTATTCATCTCTGTCATGCAGACGTCTTGGTGCAGAGGGAAGGTCGGCGATGCCCACCTGGTCTCTGGCCTGACTGGCGCACCTTGCGGAACGAGACCCAGTGGGCCATCGCAACGCGAGCCAAGAAGTGCCTCACACCCCCGCCTTGAAGTGTCATGTTGGAACTTTCTGTGTCATGGTAGCGTGTAGGTAGGGAGGGAGGGAGAGGCAAAAGCTGACCAGAGCAGATGAATACCGTCTGTGCTACGAGTGGCCTCGTTGAGGCACAGCAGCCAGCGCGCAGGAAGTTACCATCCAAGTGTCGGATTGACAGAAATGAGTTTTCCTGTTGACCACAGCGAAGTCTATCATGGATGCTGGACGAGGAAATGGAAGTGTGTGTGTGTGTGTGCGCGCACTCATATGTGTGTGTGTGTGTGTGTGTGTGTGTGTGTGTGTGTGTGTGTGAAGTCTGGTTAAATACCTGGCAGACAAAAAAAAATCCTTTTTATCCTCGAAGACATTTGACTCTTTCCACAGCCACATTAACTGTCTACACACACACACACACACACACACACACACACACACACCAGCTGGGTCGAGGATCGTCACCTCGCCAGAGATCCGCTTCCCAGGTCACAAGTCATGAATCATGAGGTCAGCAGCATCTCACCTGGTACAGCCAGGTTCCGGTCGTGTAGGGGTGCGTAGGTGTGTGAGGGAGGGTGAGGGAAGGAGGAGGATGGTGAGGGGGAGGGAGGGAGGAGGAGTTACCTGATGGTTGGTATTCGTGAGTCAAGTGAGGGAGTGTCGGAGGACCTTCCGCACCTGTGACTCACGCCATGAACGCGGTTGCGAGCTCCGTCATCTAGGTAGTTATATCTCATTACCTGCTGGAGGTAGTAATGCGCGCGCGAGCGCGCATGTGTGTGTGTGTGTGTGTGTGTGTACCGCATTGCCTGCTGAAGGTGGTAATGCGCACGCGCGCGTCTGTGTGTGTGTGTTGTTGTGTGTTATGCGTAAAATAGACAGAGTGCGTGCGTGTTTGTGGACAATGTCTGCAACCCGCCTGTACGTTAAGCAGAAAGAAAAAGACAGCAGTGTGGGCCAGGAATTCGACAGTTATCGTAGTGCTGGACACGCTGCACTGACGTCACTAATTCTCCTGTTACCTTGCCACCTGCTGACGTTGTGAGCAACCCCTCACGAACGTGTCAGGTGTGGGGTTCGAACCCACGCACTCATACGAGTACCAGAACTTAAGTCTGGCGCCTTAGACCACTCGGCCAACCTGACGTGATGTACATGAATTATATTTGTGTGTATGATTATTAATTTGTATATACGGGGGGGGGGGGGGGAGCTTAATACCTGTACTGACCCCCGTCTCTATCACTCGTCCGTATTATACTATCTCTTCAAGATCATCTGTTTTCTAGTCATTATCCCCACAGCCTATTGTATACAAGTATACATACATGTGATCTCACCCATATATATTATATATATATATATATATATATATATATATATATATATATATATATATATATATATATATATATGTAAATGGGAAATGAAGGAGAGATAGTATTTTTGACGGTATTGATCATGGCGAGACACGGTTTCTCAAAATCAACGGCTGAGTCCGCCGAGCACGGACAGATGTACGTGTTTAGCTGACGTCCCGCGATAGCGTTCATCTGACTCACGTCGTCGCCTGGATGACATTGTGTCGGCCTTGGAGGCGGTGAAGCCAAGCCCGATGGCCTTTTTGGCCTTCCAGCAGCGAGGTGGTGTCGGGCATGAGTAACCAAGCTGTTCGCTACCAAGCGCTTCTGGCACTGTCGCTATGCTTATAAAGACGGTGCTTACGTAACATTTTTTTTTTTTCAGGGGAAAGGCAAGCTTCAATTGGTAGAGTATTATCTAGAAGCGACGAGGGATTTCCTGTCACGAAATAGGAGCAGAAATAAACTCCACTTCATTCTTCCCTGGGGTATGAATTGTTTTAAATCATACACTCCTAATCATATGAGTTTTCTATATTTTGATTCAATTACCCCTCCAGTATCACCATTTTCTGTCGACGATATCTTTAAATACATAATTGTTATCTTCCGCTGGGGTGGTTCCGACAACGTGTTTACGGATGTCAGCGTTCATAAAAAAAGAAAAAAAATGATAACCAATTTTCTGAACTTTATCCGGAACAGCGGGTTCTGCCTCGGCCTGGTTCGTAAAATGGCACCTGGGAGAACGCCCTGAATGAAGGACATCTCTTAGGGCCAACCGAACTGCCTCGTCGCCAAATGGTACGCCATTGAAGAACTCTACCAGGATCTGTTTTGGGCTTGTGAGACACTCCATTACGTTCTATCATGGAGAGTCCTATCTCCTTCACCAGTGTTCTACGATGGTCTAAGGCGTTCTTGTGTACAACGAAGAGTTCAGGTGCGTTTAACCAGCGCGACCAGAACTCCCTAGTGTGTGAAGGAATTCCGCTCTGTTTACTGCAGACGACGAGAAAGATCTGCTCTTTACCAGACGTTATATATTGGCAGAGGTTCAGTTTTCTTACAACATAAAGGGAAGAACTTGAAAAACATTTCGTGTTCTGAGATACTTGACTATACTAAACCTACATCTAAACATAAACACATTAAATATATATATATATTACACAAAACTTTTTCCGTCATAAAAATATGAAAACTATCCCTTGGCAGTAGTTTTATCAGTTAAATAAATTGTACATAAACCTTCGTCAGACTCGTCGGTTAGTACCTAACTTCGGTGGGAAGACCTCATGACCTTTTCTCCTCATAGTACGCTGGCCGTTATTAAATCCTACAAACTAACTGGCTGTCTTTATTGGGTGATCAACTCACTTGCTGGTCAATTCCCTGTATTGTTTATTGTGATCTTTTAGATTCGTCTTTCTAAACGCTTGTTTTACCCACCAGTTAGTTCCCTGGAACTAACATCAACAACACAGGCACAGTAAGAGAGTATCTGTCATTATTTCTCAACGAATGAAGATGTTAAAAGATATTTCTATTGGTGGTTGTGTAGTTTAACCCTGGTAATTGAAAGGCCTAAGGCCTATTTATAGAATCCTAATGTTTTTGAGTACTTCTATAACACATGAAAAGCATTTTGGAAAGGTCTTGTGGATGATGACTACCGTTACACAACGACCTTCCTGGAAATAAATGAGACTCAGGCGGATTCTCATAGAAAACGGGTATAGTTCAAGGGCAAGTTATTTTAAAACAATATTGCAAATACTAGACAAAGAAATATGAGAAAATAACCATAAGATTAGGTGGAGAGACGATACATACATTCACTTAAAATGACACATACCAGCCAAGTATAAAACACACTCTGAGTATCCGGTGAGTTTTCGTATCAAGATCAAAATCACAAAGTCATATCGCTCAGTTTTTAAGCGATGTAGTACAGTTAAGATAGATACGGAAGCTAAACTGTAAAGAAATTTACGAAATTTAAGGTCAAAAGACACTTAAAATTTGGGTAAGGACACGCCTAGAATTTAAGGGACTGAAGAGATTTTGGGGTTAGCATTGGAACTGAAAACGTGAAATTTACGGAATTCTTAATCGAACGAATCCAGAGGCTTTTAGGTAGTCAGTTGTAGTGATGTATTTCACTGTGTGAGGGTTTTGTTTTTGCTTATATCCGGATATGATGCACGCCAGGAACGGACACGGAAGTGGGGGGGGGAGGGAGGGGAGGTTACTGGGGACAGGGGTGTGGATGGGGGGTGGTGGTGGGAGAGAGGGGTTGCTCTTTCTACCGCCGTCGGGTGTCATTCATTCTCCGGAAACGTAATAATTGTGACAGTCAGCCTTTGCACTGACATTTCTGACTGTGGCGTCATAGTTTCACCGCACGCGTTTGCTGAATGTGATTTTCACCCTATCTATGACTGACTCTAAAGTCCGGGTGAGAGAATCGTTCCCTTTACATTAATGAGGAACCACATTAACAGGGGAAAATACGAGTGCATCTGCATGAAATACCGTATGAAATGAATCCAACAAAGTAAATAGATAGCTCGAGATTTCTATATTTCGGGAAAAAAAATGTCAACTACAGAGCCAAGATTGAAGATTTGGTCATAGTGAATGTGTACCAGAGCGAGAGATGTTAATCTCTAATATAGCATAGGTATATATATATATATATATATATATATATATATATATATATATATATATATATATATATATATATATATAGATAGATAGATAGATAGATAGATAGTTGTAACACCTACATAGGCAAGTCGATATTCCCTCATACTAGCAAGACGTAACTGGCAGTGTACATGCAAGATGAAGAACAAATATATATCAGGGTAGAGATATTATAACTAGGTTGGCTCATGACAATGTTCTGCCATACGAAGGTCGAGTTTGAGTACACGCCTTCACGGCGTCCACTCTCCGACCACAGCGTTCAAGGCCCCTGAGAACTCGCTCGTTCCCAACCCACCGGAACCTTTCGAACACGGCCTCTTTCAAAATAAGGCTTTGTTGAGGGTTTGCAACTCCCCGGTTAGCTGCAACATTACGTTGGATTACATTTGCATGTTGCTGATTTCCATTATGTGCTTCCAGCTACCTTAGGTACGTACCTCAATCCTCTAACAAGCACCCCTCATCTTCAACTAACTCGGAGCAAAGAAACTTTGTAGATTCTATAGAAAACACTAGTCAGCACCTCGCGCCTACCTAAAACCGCTGGAAGAATCTTTAATAACTAAGTCTCAAAACCTTCGGAAATCTGTACCACACCAATTGTTTGGTCTGAAAAAAAAAGAAAGGTCTTCGAAGCAAGGTGCGCTTTTAGATTATCAGTTTTAACTTGCCCTTAGCTTCGATTTTTTTTCTTCTTTTTCGTTCAGTGTTTATGAAGGACGAGTCGTCTGCCAGTGTCCTTAGGGCATAACGTACTTTCGCCGTGCATTTGTGGGGGTCCGATCGAACCACCCGTGCCAGTCTCCCTAACCCCTGGATACGGTCTTTTGAAGTGGGTGTCACCTTCCCTCTTAACCTGATCTGAGCCTCAACTCAAGGAGATTAATGTGATGTCCACCTCGCATGATTAATGTCTAACCTTCGATTAATACAAGGGTTAATACAACCTCACCCACGCCAAAGAAAAGGAGATTAATATGATGTTACAGTAAGACACGGTGACAGCTTACCTCTATCTTGGCGCCACTTCACAGTCAATCCGCACTCCTCAGTTGATCAGCCCCCAGCACTGGCGCCAACCGAAAGGAAGAGAGGAATTTACATTAAAGTTTCAGTTGTAAAAAGTTTCTCATAAGAATCCTATTCTTAGAAAGTTGCTCACAGGTTGTCTACCTAACTAGATTCCTTTTTTTTATTCCTAGAGCATAGCCTTGAGGTTGCGTTTAGAAGTTTACGTTCTCCAAAAACTGCTTTCAGGTTTACGTTCCAAGAATATTATTGTCAGGTTGGCGTTCTTAGAACTTTGTTCTTAGATATACGTTCTACCTGAGCTAAAGTTAGGGAAGCCTTAAACAGATCCAGCTTCACCAGCCTATGAAACAGATCCAGCTTCGTCAGAGTCCATGAAACAGATCCAGCTTCACCAGAGTCCATGAAACAGATCCAACTTTACTAAAAGCACTGATGACGCCCAGTGGCAGTGAAACGTCTCTACTGGCATCAGTAGGACGACGATGTCCTCCAGCAGCAGTGCCATTTCCGACAGTAGCAGTGATTACTACTACCTTTAGAAGTAGACGCATTACTTCCCAACAACAGTGAAACTTCCCAGCTGCAGTGATGGCAATTCCCTAATGGTGGATGAACATTTACTAACCTGCAGTGAAATTTCACGCAAACTTAAGTGAAGAAAAGAAACAGCCGTGGCAGTGAAACGCTCTCCGTAGTAGTGACCCTTCCCCATCAGCAGTGACATCCCCCACCGGCAGAGTCACTTCGTGTCACTTCCCCAAGCAGCTACGACACTTCGAACATCACTAGTAATTCCCCGAGGAGCAGTGAGATCTCCTGGTGTCACCAGCACATCCCCACGTAGGTGTGTGACACCCCCCCCCCCCTCCCCAAAGTAGCACCATCGCGAGCGGCATCAAGACTTCCTCCAGCAACTTGCCGACAGCACATGGAAAAAAGACAAAAAAAGACGCGACGCTCTCCTCCAAGGGCAACGGACACTTCGCAAAAAAAAACCAAATGACGCATCTAGAGGCCCCTTCCTTCCTGCGCATCCCCCTGCCGCACCCAAGACATCCTGCAGGAGTAGGAGACCCGACTCCTACGCTGTGTGACACATACACGCGCGTGCGCGCTTTCCAGGAACAAGAAAAGAACCCCGCTGTTACGCACCGTCCAGGAACATCCGCTGGATCCCGCTCCACAGTGCGCTGGAGAGCGTCCACGGAACCCGCCACTATAAATATTCGCGCTGACATCGTTCGCCGCCTCAGTCTTCGTCCAGCTATCGACTCGTGCAGGTCAGTTGAGAGCCTCCTCGCTGGAGTCCGACTGAATACGTTTGTGTATATTTGTGTTTTGAAGTATCTAAGATAACTGGATTTGGTGTCGCGAATCTTTCCCATGGCAAATTACTTTTTTTTTTAATAACTTTTTGACTTAATTTTATCGATGGCTTAATGAACCTTTGTGTAGTTTGTATGTTATGGGGTCGGCTAGGTTATGGAGTTAGTAACATGGATATTGTCCTTATCTTTGCGAGTAATGGCACGAAAGGGCGATTTCCAGCGGTGGCTCCGTGAACTGGGAAGTTGCGATCTCCAAAAGGTTGTGATGAGGAATGGAGTGACTTTGAAACTTCAGCAGAGTCTTGATGAACTAGAATGACTTAAAAAATTTGGCGAAGTCTTGGTGAACTGGAATGGCTCAGAAAATTTGGCGAAGTCCTGGTGAATTGGGAGAGGTGAGGAGATGTTGGCTAATCGTGTGGGGGGAGTGGGTCAATTGGTTTGGAAAGTGGCTTCCTAAGGAGATGACTTGACTCGGTGGCTTAGTATAATGAAGTGTGTCTTCATTAATTCCCTGAGCATTGTGGTACGACCCTTAAGCATTAGGTTAGATGCCTCACATCAATACAATATCACTAGGATTATTATACCTTCAAACACATCCATTTTCGCTCTTCCAGATAACGAACTCTCATTCCAAGCGTTCCTCAAAGCATCTAGAACCTTCGTCCTCTCACCCATGATATGACTCCTGAACGTGCAGGAGGGTGATAGGTATGCACGGGATGAAGCGCACTGGAGTGATGTGGTATACAAGGGGGAACGTGATGCCAGTGGACTGAACCAGGGTATTTGAAGCAGCCAGGGGTAACCAAGAAAGGGTATGTGGGGCCGGGTTGTGGATAGAGGGCTGTGGTTTCGGTGCATAACATACGAAAGTTCGAGAATGGATGTGAACGAATCAGGCCCTTTTTGATCTGTTCCTGGCGCTAACTCGGTAATATAAGAAACGACGAACAAGTACTATATATATATATATATATATATATATATATATATATATATATATATATATATATATATATACATATATATATATATATATATATATATATATAGATATATATATATTTTTTTTTTTTTCAAACTATTCGCCATTTCCCGCGTTAGCGAGGTAGCGTTAAGAACAGAGGACTGGGCCATTGAGGGAATATCCTCACCTGGCCCCCTTCTCTGTTCCTTCTTTTGGAAAATTAAAAAAAAAAATTGAGAGGGGAGGATTTCCAGCCCCCCGCTCCCTCCCCTTTTAGTCGCCTTCTACGACACGCAGGGAATACGTGGGAAGTATTCTTTCTCCCCTATCCCCAGGGATATATATATATATATATATATATATATATATATATATATATATATATATATATGTAGTTGTAACACCTACATATGCAAGTCGATATTCCCTCATACTAGCAAGACGTAACTGGCAGTGTACATGCAAGGTGAAGAACAAATATATATCAGGGTAGAGATATTATAACTAGGTTGGCTCATGACGATGTTCTGCCATACGAAGGTCGAGTTTGAGTACACGCCTTCACGGCGTCCACTCTCCGACCACAGTGTTCAAGGCCCCTGAGAACTCGCTCGTTCCCAACCCACCGGAACCTTTCGAACACGGCCTCTTTCAAAATAAGGCTTTGTTGAGGGTTTGCAACTCCCCGGTTAGCTGCAACATTACGTTGGATTACATTTGCATGTTGCTGATTTCCATTATGTGCTTCCAGCTACCTTAGGTACGTACCTCAATCCTCTAACAAGCACCTCTCATCTTCAACTAACTCGGAGAAAAAGAAACTTTGTAGATTCTATAGAAAACACTAGTCAGCACCTCGCGCCTACCTAAAACCGCTGGAAGAATCTTTAATAACTATGTCTCAAAACCTTCGGAAATCTGTACCACACCAATTGTTTGGTCTGAAAAAAAAAGAAAGGTCTTCGAAGCAAGGTGCGCTTTTAGATTATCAGTTTTAACTTGCCCTTAGCTTCGATTTTTTTCTTCTTTTTCGTTCAGTGTTTATGAAGGACGAGTCGTCTGCCAGTGTCCTTAGGGCATAACGTACTTTCGCCGTGCATTTGTGGGGGTCCGATCGAACCACCCGTGCCAGTCTCCCTAACCCCTGGATACGGTCTTTTGAAGTGGGTGTCACCTTCCCTCTTAACGAGATCTGAGCCTCAACTCAAGGGGATTAATGTGATGTCCACCTCGCATGATTAATGTCTAACCTTCGATTAATACAAGGGTTA
Organism: Panulirus ornatus; assembly: GCF_036320965.1. Classification (NCBI taxonomy): domain Eukaryota; kingdom Metazoa; phylum Arthropoda; class Malacostraca; order Decapoda; family Palinuridae; genus Panulirus; species Panulirus ornatus. The sequence continues at coordinate 5,092,488 of NC_092231.1, forward strand.
ATACAACCTCACCCACGCCAAAGAAAAGGAGATTAATATGATGTTACAGTAAGACACGGTGACAGCTTACCTCTATCTTGGCACCACTTCACAGTCAATCCGCACTCCTCAGTTGATCAGCCCCCAGCACTGGCGCCAACCGAAAGGAAGAGAGGAATTTACATTAAAGTTTCAGTTGTAAAAAGTTTCTCATAAGAATCCTATTCTTAGAAAGTTGCTCACAGGTTGTCTACCTAACTAGATTCCTTTTTTTTATTCCTAGAGCATAGCCTTGAGGTTGCGTTTAGAAGTTTACGTTCTCCAAAAACTGCTTTCAGGTTTACGTTCCAAGAATATTATTGTCAGGTTGGATTTCTTAGAACTTTGTTCTTAGATATACGTTCTACCTGAGCTAAAGTTAGGGAAGCCTTAAACAGATCCAGCTTCACCAGCCTATGAAACAGATCCAGCTTCGTCAGAGTCCATGAAACAGATCCAGCTTCACCAGAGTCCATGAAACAGATCCAACTTTACTAAAAGCACTGATGACGCCCAGTGGCAGTGAAACGTCTCTACTGGCATCAGTAGGACGACGATGTCCTCCAGCAGCAGTGCCATTTCCGACAGTAGCAGTGATTACTACTACCTTTAGAAGTAGACGCATTACTTCCCAACAACAGTGAAACTTCCCATCTGCAGTGATGGCAATTCCCTAATGGTGGATGAACATTTACTAACCTGCAGTGAAATTTCACGCAAACTTAAGTGAAGAAAAGAAACAGCCGTGGCAGTGAAACGCTCTCCGTAGTAGTGACCCTTACCCATCAGCAGTGACATCCCCCACCGGCAGAGTCACTTCGTGTCACTTCCCCAAGCAGCTACGACACTTCGAACATCACTAGTAATTCCCCGAGGAGCAGTGAGATCTCCTGGTGTCACCAGCACATCCCCACGTAGGTGTGTGACACCCCCCCCCCCAAAGTAGCACCATCGCGAGCGGCATCAAGACTTCCTCCAGCAACTTGCCGACAGCACATGGAAAAAAGACAAAAAAAGACGCGACGCTCTCCTCCAAGGGCAACGGACACTTCGCAAAAAAAAACCAAATGACGCATCTAGAGGCCCCTTCCTTCCTGCGCATCCCCCTGCCGCACCCAAGACATCCTGCAGGAGTAGGAGACCCGACTCCTACGCTGTGTGACACATACACACGCGTGCGCGCTTTCCAGGAACAAGAACAGAACCCCGCTGTTACGCACCGTCCAGGAACATCCGCTGGATCCCGCTCCACAGTGCGCTGGAGAGCGTCCACGGAACCCGCCACTATAAATATTCGCGCTGACATCGTTCGCCGCCTCAGTCTTCGTCCAGCTATCGACTCGTGCAGGTCAGTTGAGAGCCTCCTCGCTGGAGTCCGACTGAATACGTTTGTGTATATTTGTGTTTTGAAGTATCTAAGATAACTGGATTTGGTGTCGCGAATCTTTCCCATGGCAAATTACTTTTTTTTTAGGAACTTTTTGACTTAATTTTATCGATGGCTTAATGAACCTTTGTGTAGTTTGTATGTTATGGGGTCGGCTAGGTTATGGAGTTAGTAACATGGATATTGTCCTTATCTTTGCGAGTAATGGCACGAAAGGGCGATTTCCAGCGGTGGCTCCGTGAACTGGGAAGTTGCGATCTCCAAAAGGTTGTGATGAGGAATGGAGTGACTTTGAAACTTCAGCAGAGTCTTGATGAACTAGAATGACTTAAAAAATTTGGCGAAGTCTTGGTGAACTGGAATGGCTCAGAAAATCTGGCGAAGTCCTGGTGAATTGGGAGAGGTGAGGAGATGTTGGCTAATCGTGTGGGGGGAGTGGGTCAATTGGTTTGGAAAGTGGCTTCCTAAGGAGATGACTTGACTCGGTGGCTTAGTATAATGAAGTGTGTCTTCATTAATTCCCTGAGCATTGTGGTACGACCCTTAAGCATTAGGTTAGATGCCTCACATCAATACAATATCACTAGGATTATTATACCTTCAAACACATCCATTTTCGCTCTTCCAGATAACGAACTCTCATTCCAAGCGTTCCTCAAAGCATCTAGAACCTTCGTCCTCTCACCCATGATATGACTCCTGAACGTGCAGGAGGGTGATAGGTATGCACGGGATGAAGCGCACTGGAGTGATGTGGTATACAAGGGGGAACGTGATGCCAGTGGACTGAACCAGGGTATTTGAAGCAGCCAGGGGTAACCAAGAAAGGGTATGTGGGGCCGGGTTGTGGATAGAGGGCTGTGGTTTCGGTGCATAACATACGAAAGTTCGAGAATGGATGTGAACGAATCAGGCCCTTTTTGATCTGTTCCTGGCGCTAACTCGGTAATATAAGAAACGACGAACAAGTACTATATATATATATATATATATATATATATATATATATATATATATATATATATATATATATATATATATACACCTGATGGATGTTACACCATGAGTGAAGAGTTACTGTGACGAGGCTGTATCATTGGGAGTACAGTCTCCTCAAAGAACTTCTACCAAAGGACTCAACCTTTCCCTGCTGCTGGATGTAGCACAGCCCTAGACTGCATAAGCCTTTAGATAGATCCTGGGTAACACAACGAAACTTTCATGGAACATAGTCCTGGTATAGTTATAAAAAAGAAATAAATATTCTTTATCATATCATGTAATTCTTTCAATCTCATGAAAATCACGTTTCCAGGTGTGGTCTACGACAATGAGAACATTTGGGAGCATCGTGGTGGTGTTGGTGGGCCTGGTGGGACTGGTCGCTCCCCACTCCATGGAGTTTGGAAGCTGCAGAGCCATCAGGAGCTTCACGGACTTCGAACCCAAGAAGGTAAGTGTGATGATCCTCAATGTCTTTGCAAGTCAAGGCGGCACCCCATGTACGAAATCCACTCATGATTACAGTCATTTGGTTATTCAGTTATTTCAACTACTGACTGATTATATTGCTCCCTCTCCTCTTAATCACCTCATGTTGCTTTCTTTCCCTTCTTTGTCTCTTCCTGTCCGCGTGGGTACTGATGGCTCCTCCTCCCTTGCAGTTTGAGGGTCTTTGGCATGTGATCGAGATAACCAGCACCTCCAGCCGCTGCATGACCATGAACTTCACCCTGACGGATTCTGGCTTCATGGTGACGGAAGTGCGCCAGTTCTTCCTCTTCAACAAGTTCAACTTGGACCACACCTTCACCAACCGCGGCTTCTTCTTCATGACCGATTCCAGCAACCCAGCCAAGATGGTGGCCAACTGGAACTCAAGTGAGTTCCAAGTTTTACTCGCATTCTAGAAACCCTAGATTGCCAATTTCTTGGGTAGAACAGTATTGTTTTATTCTTTTTATACAGTGGAATGAGCCTTTAGCATGATATGACCCTTCAGTATGATGGTCAAGCCTTTGACCTGACCTTGAGGATCAGATCAAGTACTGGCCCATCATACATTCTGATGTATAACCCTTGTATTTGTTCTGATACTTCATCACCCTTGATGTTTTTCATCGTCACATTACAATCTGTTGACTTCCACCATAGTACCATCCCTTCACCGTAAGGGTCTGTCCTATCACCCTTCCACCCACCATTATCACGTCATCCCCCTCAATATCTTCACTCTCAGCCAAGCACCCATCACTCTCACCCCGGCCCTCTTGCAGATTTCTTAGGCAACGCTGATGTGACTGTGGTGGACACTGACTACACACAGTTTGCAGTGCTGTATGAGTGTCAATCACTGACTTTCTTGAGGCGAACATCAGCCGTCATTCTCAGCCGAACAAATAACCTGGATGGCGCCACAGTGGAAAGGGTGAGTATACTTTAGACCAAATATCATTGTGGCCCTTAATGCAACAGCCAGTAAGAGCTAATTTTGTTCTGACTGTAAACAATTGTAGTTCTAAGTATGACCATGACATTACAGCTTTTGATTTTATTACCAAGTTTATCATTACTTTCTTCTTTCTGGAAGGAGTTGAAGCAATGTACCCATAACTGTAATTCATTGTTTTCATTCATTTCAGTAGTTCTTCATATCAATAATATAATGAAAAAGGCAGATTCCATAACATGTATTTTTCACTACAAGCTGCACTACATGTTTCACGGAGTCAATCTCCCTCATCAAACAATTCATAAAGTTTTTTCAATCCCAACACCAACACACAGACTCTGTCTTGTCAACACCATGCTGAGGTATACACTGACCTGACCAGTAAAATGGAAAGTGGGATAGATGTGTAGCTGAGAGAGCAAAAGAGGGTGTGTTGAAATGTTTGGACATATGGAGAGAATGAGTGAGGAAAGACTGACAAAGAGGATTTATGTCAGAAGTGGGAGGAACAAGGAGAAGCAGGAGACCAAATTGGAGGTGGAAGGATCGAGTGAAAATTAATTTGAGTGATTGGGACCTGAACATACCGGAGGGTGAGAAGCGTGCAAGGAAAAGAGTGAATTGGAACGATGTGGTATACCGCAGTCAATGTGCAGTCAAAGGACTGAATCAGGACATGTGAAATGTCTGGGGTAAACCATGGAAAGGTCAGTGGGGCCTGGATGTGGATAAGGAGCTGTGGTTTCCAGGCATTACACATAACAGCTAGAGACTGAGTGTGAATGAATGTGGCCTTTATTGTTTGTTTTCCTGGCACTAATCTCACAAAAGCAGGGGGTAGCTATGCTGTTTCCTGTGAGGAATGGATGAAGGCAAGCAAGTATGAATATGTACATGTATATGTCTGTGTATGTGTATATATATGTATGTATATGTGTATATGTTGATATGTATATTTGCTGATAACCACAAGGAAAGTGAAACACAACAGGTTCCAAGTGCACTTTTGTATAATGATCACATCATCTGGGAAGGTACAAGAATGAGATAGAAGACTTAAAACAGTCAGTTTTATACTCTAAGAAGAGGTGAAGCTATGACACCATTGGTAGCCAAGTGTCCCCAGTTGGTGGTGTTCAGGTTACACCAACCCAAACCCCACCAACTAGAAAACTGTGACCTATTGCAATGTATATTCTTTCTTTCATTTTGCAAAGTAATACACATCAGGAAAAATACAGAAAATGCACATGGTTAAATATTTTTATGTACATATAAAGTGAAAACATATAAAAATATCTATAAAAAAGGACACTTTTGTGAGTAAGCTAATCTCTTCTGATGAATGCCTTTCCTTTCCTCAGGTGAAAAATGATCTACAGGAACTGGACATCAATGTGGCTAAACTTGACACAATCGAGCATGAAAACTGCAAGCAACCAGGAGAGGCTGACTTTGACCTCAGCGAGGACAGCCTGACAAACCTATTCACTACTGGCAAACTAGGTGGCAGCAATAGCCAATCCAACAAGGACTCGACCACCACAAACATCCAAACGGACGTTGAAGTCGTCACTGCTGACAATAAAGACAATGAGATACTTAATGCAAGGCGCTGATGGTGACATTCTGGATCCAGCCAGGTGAAGGATGTGACAAGAAGGGTTTATAAGCGACATTACAGGTCATATTGTCACCATAACTTTTTTTCCTACAATCTACAATCTTTACAGTAAATTTGTGTATGTTTACACCTGGAAATACAGCACCTTATGGAAGCATCATTCCACCTGTAAAATAATTACCATATGATCTCATGACGACAAAATGTAAGAAGCTATGTTCTTCATTACTGAAGACTGATGTGCAGAGTAAGAACATGAAATCTCACAGTTTATTTTCCTCTCCCCACCTCTTTATTCTAACTCTGTAATTATCTCATCACTCATACTTGGACAGATTTTCAGTAAAAATACACTTAACGGATATGTATAGCCTACAATTGCTAATGTTATGGAAAGACTAAGACTATTCATGAAACATAAGTAGATGATTTTCCAACAATCAGATTAATTTTGTGAGGGGAAGGAAGGTGACTGACATGGGCAAGTACCCAAGCCTTTCCATTATACATCACATAACGTTAGTTATGAGAGTTCAGATTCTCTAAAATGAAGATTGAGCAATTAGTGTTTGGCCATTCATGAAATATATCTTTGACTTCTCTTTTAAACCTTCTTGCTGGTCACCGCTAAACATCTGTAAATAAAAATGGGGCAATTTTTTGTGAAACATTGTAAAGAGGTATTGCTATGAGACTTTTGAATATTCAGTGAAGTATGAGCTAACTTTGTAAACATTTAATGTATTTGGTAACATTTGATTACACATTACAATGACCCCCAAAATCAAGTAAATGAGATTTGAATGTAGTAACTGTGATAGAGATATGTCAATATCCAACCACCCAGCTGTAAGGTATTGCATATATAAGCATTTAGTAGCATTTCAGTTCACGTGACCCTGCAACCCTGATAACCAATCTCAAATGTCTCCAATTATTCTTCAGGTGTAGAACTTCATTATATCCACTCACAATACCATCAAATACTGTTTACTTAGGCAGTATTAGTAGTATTTCAATATTCATGACCAAGTGACCTTGATATAAAAAAATCAATTACATTATCAAACTTTGGAAATTCAAGGACCCTCCTTGATCTCTGCACTATCCAGAAAAGTCTACAAAATACATCCACCTAGTCCAAGGGCACACTTAATAGCTGTTCATTTACCTTTCTCACAACATTTGAGCAAATCCATCTTAACCTTATGCTAATTAGTACCACTGGTACCAGGAGAACTTAAAAGATGCTTTGGTGGCATGGGGGCAAAACACATGTAACACAAAATACTGTAGGACTCCCTCACTATAGATTGTAAACATGCACTGAGGACTGCAAGGGAAGATGCATACCCATGCCACATTTATGTGTGCTTCTCGTACAATGCTGGTAAGGCAACACCAATGTACTGCTAGCCAAATGATAACTGCACTAAATTCAAACATAAATGCTGTTCAATTAAAGAAGCTATAAACGGACCATGTGCATTATTCTAAAAATGGTATAAATCAAGAAGTTCCTGTCTCTCCACAAGAGGTAAAATTATGATATACTTTACTTTATCTTTTCAAATATAAAAGCCTTTCAATATGTTAAATATTTTTTGGAAAATAAAAAAGTTTCTTGGACAATATAATTCCCTGAAATGTTTTCGTTTAATGCTATGATTTTTCTCCAAAAATAGATTTACTTGTAAATCTCATTATAAGGCTAATTCCTAATGCTTATTATGATTTAGGGATTGAAATATTGTTTGGGGTCTATTAAGTCCTGTAATCAAGCATTTACACGATTACAAAATATTTTGTGTGAATTAGCTTCTTAGTTGTTTTGTATCCATCACCCAAAGGAAGATTTATGAAGACTTTTAGATACATCATATTTCAAATTTGAAACAAAGCTTTTTGGCCTAAATCAAACCTAAATTATCATAACATGCATCTTTTACTAATTTTCTCTGGGAAACAGATGTTCTTCAAACCCTCAGGGAAGGGTCTATTTTTCATGCCAAACACAAATGTGGGATGGTAATATTGTTTGGAGGAGGCCTTAAGTCCTGTAATTAAGCATTTAAATGAATTTAAAAGAATTTCATGTAAAACTGTATCGTAATCATTTGATATCTGCTGACCTGAAGCACCTTTATGATACATTTTACACTATCATATCAAGTATAGATTTTACATACATTCTATTTCAAATTTGAAATAATTTTTTTTTCTTAAAAAGTACCCTGTATTTTTTGCTGTTTTTCTTCAAAAGTCAAACAAGAGCCTACTCTTCAAGCTGAATACAAATCTAGGGTTGAAATATTGCTTAGGAGCCATTAAGTCATAAAATTAAGATTTACGTGATACCACGAGTAAAGATATCAAGGGATTACCTTCAAAATTATTTGGTATCTGTTGACCTGAGGAAGCTTTTAGTTCTATCCATCTATATATATCTCTAATGCCTGTTCCCTCCAGGGACTCCTATCAAGAGGGTGGCCATGGAAAAAGAGTTTCCACTTATTCCTGTCCTTTCATGCCTCCCTCACTTACACTATTCCACACATCCTACCATTTCTCTCCCTCCAGTATTCTTCCACTCTATTTCCCTATGTCACTAGCATTCTTCCTCTCATGCCAACCCCTTTAATCACACTGTCATACATTCTCCTTATCTCCCCATCTTGCATTCTTCCCACAAGCCCAAACCACTTTAAAGTATTATGTTTTACCCACTCTACCACTCCATACCCCCTTACCCCTGCATTCTCTGCAATCCAATTCCCTCATACACCCCTTATTTCTTTCTTCATTTTATCAAGTCATACCAAATGCTCCTCTAAAATAATGTATTTCCACCAGATGCTCCTCTCAAATAGTTTATTTCCACATCATGGATTCTCAACTTCAGTGACTCATTCCATACCCATGTTTTGGCTGCAGAGGTCAGGGTTGGGAAGGCTATTCTGTCCTTTAATCATTTCTTCACTCCCATACTTACATATCTATCCTTCACTGTTCTATTAAGGGAACCAATGACTCTTCTACCCTGTACTGCTCTCTCCCTCATCACACCTTCCATATCACCAAATTTACCCAAGATAGCTCCCAAATACTTAAATTTTGTCACCCCTTCAATTCTTTCTCACCCCGTGTCCATAACAAAGTTCAGGGCACTTCCCTCTCTCACTTTATAGGGCTTTGCAAAATCTTTACTTTTGCTTTGTTTTCCTTCAAACACTATCACTTTACTTTTATTCTCATCAACCTTTATTTGCCTACACCTAAACACATCATAAAACACACTTACAACTTTCTGCAACTCCTCTTTATTCTCAGCAAACAAAGTATCATCCACAAACAGGCTTGTCACTAACCACCATACCTCAACATCACAATCCACCTCTGCACCCCCTTTCCATACTTTTGCTTTCTTCTCTCTTATCACTCCATCCATATAGATATGTTAAAAGGCCACAAAGATATCTTACAGCCTAGCTTCAAACCTACATGTATACCAAAACTTTTGCTCAACTTTCCACCCACTCTTACACATACATGTGACTCTCTACAGAAATCATCTAACTGTTGTCTCCCAACCTCAAATACCCTCAAACATCCCATATACACTCAACTCTGTCATATGCTTTCTCCAGATCCAAAATAGCTGCTGAAGCTTCTAACATTTCTCTTCATATTTTTCCACAGTCACTCTCACCCGAAAAATCTAATCCACACATCATTTACCTTTCCTAAATCCATTCTGTTACTTTCATCACTATGTCACCTTGCTCCTTACTTATTCTGCGCTGTTAACTTCCGTCACTCTGTCAATCAACACTCTTGCATACACTTTTCTATGTATACTTAACAGCCTTATTCCCCTATAATTGCTAAATACATCCTTAGCACCTTTTTTTCCTCTAATGAAGGAACAATAGCTTTCACTTAATCCTCAGGCACAATCTTATTCTTCCATGCTTAATTACATATCAAATATATCCAGTCTATCACACTTTCTCCTCCACATCTCAACATTTCAGCAGTACTTCCATCTACTTTGGGTGTCTTTCCTTCCTTCAACCTCATTATTGTACTTTTTACATCCTTCTTGCTATAAGCCCCTGCATTGGTATCTTTTTCCTCCCATTCTCCATATCCATGCATGAAATCTCCCACATTTATCAACTCTTCAAAATACTCTTTTCATCTTCCTTTACTTCCTCCTTTTCATTAACTACTCCCCTTCCTTACTTCTCACATTTACATTTCCACTCTTACATCCATCTCTTCCTGTTTTCACCTCCTCCCAGGATAATTCATTATTTTCCCCTATACTCTTCACTCAACTTTCGTCTAAAATCTTTATCTACTCTTTCTTTGTTTTCTTCTAGCAACTGAATCCTGGTGGTTTTCTCTTACACATCTTATATTCTTCCCTCCTTCTTTGCTTAATTTCCATTGGTACATTCCTTTCAAGCAATCAACCATATGCCTTTTTCTTCTCTTCCACAGCTTTTCTAATCTCATCCAACCATCATGCATTTCCACTTATATTCTTATTTCTCACAACCTTATATCCTACTAATAATTTTACAACCTTTAATAGTCTTTCTCGAAACATTTCGAACGTCTTATTCACAAATGACTGCATCTCTACATTTGTTGCACTTTCATCTAAACTTTTTGTCTTACTATATACAGTATTATCAATTTAAACATAGATTTTAAATACATTCTGTTTCAATTCTGAGTCAAAAAGTTTTTGACCTAAAAAATAACCTGAACTATCATCTGCATTTTGTCCCCCACATGAAGCATGGGGTGATCCTTGGTAGCCTTGAATCCTGATGGTCTTCTCGTCATGGAAATGTATGTTCTTGAAAGCTTTCTTTTCTAATATAATCTGGTTTCGTGCATATCAAAAACCAGCTTAACTGAATAACTGCCCTCTTCGATAACAGTCTTGAAGGTTCTTGGGAAATTTTCAGCAGCAAAGAGCAAAAGCAAAAGCAACCTTATCAGTCATCTCAATGTTGTGGTAATTGTAGCCTCTCCTAAAATTTGCAAACCAACCAGAACTTGCTTGAAATGTTTTCAATGCTCCTTCTTCTGCTGCTAATGTTATTCACTTATATCACAAGCATGCTGATGAGACAATCTACTTTAAAGTTTCATTTCAATTCATGTGCTTAACATTTGTTCCATTCTCTTCCATAATCAAACTTCAGGAATACGAGGTCTTAGATGAACTTGTTTAATGTTCCAATCCTGGCACTCTCCTTAATCTCTGCACTATCCTAAATAGTCTGTAAAGTAGATTCACTAAGTCTGAGGGTACGCTTAATAGCTGTAAGTTCAACTCTTACATAACATAGAGCACATCCATCTCAACCTCATTGGTAATGGTCTTATGCTTCTTAGCACTACTGGTACCATAACTTAAAAGACACTTTGGTGACAAGATGCATAGAGCAAAGCACATGCAATATACAGTATACTGCAGCACTCTATGACTATAGACTATATCCATGCATAGACGACTGCAAGGCAAACAGAGGCATACCCACACCACACATATGCATGGTTTTTGAAAGAGCGCTGCCAATGCCATATGACCACCCTACCAGCTCAGTAACAACCACATTATTTCAAACATAAGTGCATGAAACTTAAGAGAAAAGGGTAAGTGGACAGAGTGCATTATTATAAAAATGGCAAATATCTAGAGGTTCCTCTATTTCAGCCTAGGGAAGACATATGACATATTTTACATCATAATTTCGAGTATTAAAGCTTTCAATATGTTAAATTTACAATTTGATATAAAAAAGTTTTTAGGCCAATAAAATTGCTTGAACTATTTACTGCATTATTTGCTGTATATTCCAAAAGCATAATTCCTCGTAAATTTCATTATAGGGCCTGTTTCAAATACACATTATGATTCAGGCTTAAAGAATTCTTTGGAGGCTTTAAGTCCTGTAATTTCAACCTTCAAATGATTACAGGATTTAAGAAGTTTAAGTGTAGGTAGTAGTTGGTATGCAGCCAACGACCAAGGGAGTGCTATCCATCTGGAAGTCAGGAGGCTTAACGACATCTGCTTAGTGAGCCAGCACTTAAGGGCTGTCAAGCTGCACTCCTTTGACCAAAGTAATTGTCTTTTCTTTCTGCCTTGCTAACATGTGGACTAGGTATGTTTGAAGAAATAGTGGTTCCAACAATGTTATATGGTTGTGAGGCTTGGGCTATAGATAGGGTTGAGAGGAGTAGGGTGGATGTGTTGGAAATGAGATGTTTGAGGACAAAATGTGGTGTGAGGTGGTTTGATCGAGTTAGTAATGTCAACAAATATTCAATCTTTCCTTATCATATGTAACATTTGACAACACTTAACTCACACAGCTCATTCTTCGTAACTCTAGATTTTCCTGTGGTAAGCACTATGCGCTAGCCCTGCCTTTTGACAAAATGGTAGGAGCAGTAGACAGAAGTAGTAGGTAGGAAGATTTAGGCAGGAACATTAGGTAGTAACATTAAGTAGTAGTAGTAGTAGGTAAGAGAAATAGATAGAAGTAGTCATCTGGAATATTAGGTAGGAGCCTCTGCAAACACTGTACTAGACTTGCCCTCTGCCAGTGGCCTGTTAAGGGTGAGGCACTGAAGGCTAAGAAGAGGCACTGGAGTTCTTCAGCTATGGATACTTTGCTGCCATGGCCACTCCTTTGAGGGAGTTCCAATTGGAACAGGCATCAGAGATATAGATAGATACATATATCCTGAACTATTACACACATTTTTGCTATTTTCTATCAGAAAATAGATTTGCTTCATAACCTTAAGGACCTATTTTTCATGATGAATGCAAATCGGAGGTTGAAATACTGTTTAAGGGCCACTAAGTCCAGTAATTAAGATTAAAGTGTGAACTGGATTAAAGAATTTCATGGGAATTTGTTTTATGATCATTTCGTAACTGTAGGCCAGAGGAAGCTTTGTCATATTCTACCTTACCACCAACCAATGAAGACTGTGAATAAGCTCTATTTCAATTATGAAACAAAAAATCTTTTACCTAAAAATACTCTGAACTGTTATCCAGGTTTTGCCCCATGAAGCAGCATGAGGTGGCCTTTGGCAGCTTAGAATCCTGGTGGTCTTCTCTTCAGAGGAGTTGCACATTCTTGAAGGCATTACCTTCCAAAATTATCCAGTCTTGTCCATGTTAAAAATCTAATTAGTTGAATAAGTGGCTTCTTCATTAATGATCTTGGGGGTTCCTGGGAAATTTTGGCAATCCAGACATCAGCAAAAGCAGCCTCCCCAGTCATCTTGATTTTCAGCTAATTGTATTCTTTCCTAAATTTACAAACACCACAACGTGCTTGAAATGTCTTTAACACTCCATGTTCCGCTGCTAAGTCATCATACATACTCTGAGCCTATGCCTTTATCAAAAGCATACTGAGAAGAATAATCTTACGAATTTGGTGTTCAATTCATATGCTCAACATCTATTGCATTCTCTCCGTAACTGAACTTCAGGAACATGAGGTCTAAGCTGCAACTGATTAATGTCCCAAACTTGGCACTCTCCTTGATCTCTGCACTATCCTAAATACTCTGTAAAGTAGATTCACTAAATGCAAGATTAAACTGAACAGCTGTTCATTCACCTCATTACAACTGAGCAGTTCCATTCCAACCTCAATAGTGATACCTTACACTTCTTAGCACCACAGCTGCGAAGTCATCAGATATACTTCCGGACTTTGCATCTTTTGTTAACTTGCTTTGGAAAATAGATTTGCTTCAAAACCCCATGAAAGTGCCTATTTTTCATGCTAAATGTGAATCTAGGGTTGAAATGTTATTTGTGGACCAATATGTCCCATAATTATGCATTTAAATGATTGCAGGATTGAAGAATTACATGGGAATTTGCTTCATGATTATTTGGTGAGAAAGTCTGAGTGTACTTGATCCATTCCAAGTAAATGAGAGACAGAAAACGAATGAAACTGGTAAAGCGGAATTTAAAAGTGGTAAAATCTATTTATATAAAATAAAAAATCAATACACTAATGCAACTCATGAAATACTATACTGTATTTGGTAAAGACTGGCTGGACAACCCTAAAGAGTATGGCTGAACAACCTTCATGTTTATCAATGCAAATATGAAATCATGTGAACTTGTACTAACAAACATTTACAAATATGTTTCTCATTGTCAAGAAAATACATAATAATATAAAAAACATCCTTTACAAACCTCTACCACTGTTCATACCTTGATTATATATTGCTAACATTTCTTTCCAGGTGAATATCATTACTGGAAGGACTCAGCTTAGAACACCTCAAGTTCCAACATTTCAGACTTACAATGCCTTAGAATTAGGGGTGGTGTATTGACATGACACTGCTTCAACTTGAGACATGCTGGAAAACAAAATTATTCTTTATGTATACATTTTTGATATCTAAAAGAATACTTTCATATAATAATGAAATTTATAAACATAATTTGAGGTACTTGCATACTTATTAGGTATTTATTAATCATGTCACAGCAAAATACCACACATTGTATTCCACCAGCTGGGGAAATACATTTATTTGTATTCACTATCATCTCACTACTTACCACAACCATAGTAAGTGTAGGCATTTTAGTAAGTCAGAAAGGAATGCTAGATATACTCATGGAATATAGGACATAAGACTATCATTCTTGAGGTAAAATCACAGATGCTGAAGGAGTTTAATACTGATCAGAAGCTCAGGGTTACACCCATGTCTGTAGGTCTCCCTCAGTCTTTTTCCTTACTGTTTTTAAAGTTGGTCTATTACATTTTGAGTGATCGGGGCCTAAACATGCAGGAGGGTGAAAGGCGTGCAAGGAATAGAGTGAATTGGAACGATGTGGTATACCGAGGACGACGTGCTGTCAATGGATTGAACCAGGGCATGTGAAGCGTCTGGGGTAAACCATGGAAAGTTTTGTAGGGCCTGGATGTGGAAAGGGAGCTGTGGTTTCAGTGCATTATACATGACAGCTAGAGACTGAGTGTGAACGAATGTGGCCTTTGTTGCCTTTTCCTAGCACTACCTCGCGCACATGCGGGGGGAGGGCTTTTTCATTTTCATGTGTGGCGGGGTGGAGACTGGAATGAATAAGGGTAGACAGTATGAATTATGTACATGTGTATATATGTATATGTCTGTGTGTGTATATATGTGTATACGTTGAGATGTATAGGTATGTATATGTGTGTGTGTGGACGTCTATGTATATACATGTGTATGTGGGTGGGTTGGGCCATTCTTTCGTCTGTTTCCTTGCGCTACCTCGCTAACGTGGGAGACAGCGACAAAGTATAATGAAATAAAAAAATAAAATATATATATATATATATATACAGGAGAGAAAGAATACTTCCCACGTATTCCCTGCGTGTCAGAGAAGGTGACTAAAAGGGGAGGGAGCGGGGGGCTGGAAATCCTCCCCTTCCTGTTTTTACTTTTCAAAAAAACAAATAGAGAAGGGGGCCAAGTGAGGATATTCCCTCTTAGGCTCAGTCTTCTGTTCTTAACACTACCTCGCTAAAGTGAGGAATAGCAAATATGTGGCCTTTTTTTTGTCTAATTTTCTGGCGCTACCTCACTGAAGCATGGGGTAGCAAAGCTGTTTCCTGTGGGGCAGGGTAGATCCAGGAATGGATGAAGGCAAGCAGGTATGAATATGTACATGTGCAATTCTCAAACATAACTTAAGCACTCCCACATAAGCAGCATATGTCAAAAATCCCCTGATCTCGCTAAAAATATAACATAGGCAAAGGCTTACAAGAAAACTTTGAATCATGGTGTTACTATTCCCTCTATCAAACATGGTATAAGAAAGCATGGAAGAGACAATACCCTTTAAGTGTTCAATGTGATCAGCCGGTAAGACAAAATTAGCAGTTAAGATGCAGGGTTCCTTTCTTCATAACACACAAACTATCTTTCTCACAACACATAGGAGTAAATAACAATTTCCTCTGAATCTACAAAAAGCCATTTTAAAGTGGCTCTCAATTCCAACAGATATTTTGTAACTAATGGACCTTGACTCTACAGACGTACAAACAGGTATTCGCTACAAACTGCGAGGTTTTTGTTTGATGATTAGGGCATCTAGCGAATTTTAGGTCAGCTTGGTTTGGTTTGAAATCGTTTTTCATGTCTTCTGATTGATTCTGACCTTCATTACTACCGAAAATCAATTTTCTTTTTATTTCCTCCAACTAATCCATCGGTTTCCATGTGGATGTCAAAAAACTGTAATTTTGCTGAATTTCCTCCTGTTTAAAACAGCCTGTACCATGCACTGGGCTTTACTGTAGACATCAATTCACCGTTTAATTCGCCACGTTTCTGTTTTACCGACAATTTCTCATTCTTGTCTTTACTTCTACCATTAATTAAATCATTTTGATCCCCCTATTCCGAATTACACCAGAAAATACCTGACATGAGAATCTCTCCGAGTCCATGGTCAACAACATAAACAAAGCGTTCGAATTCCGACCCAGACCTCGGAATATTTTCTCCGAAAACACATACACAATATATATATATATATATATATTCTTTTTTTTTCTTTTAAACTATTCGCCATTTCCCGCGTTAGCGAGGTAGCATTAAGAACAGAGGACTGGGCCTTTGAGGGAATACCCTCACCTGGCCCCCTTCTCTGTTCCGTCTTTTGGAAAATTAAAAAAAAAACGAGAGGGGAGGATTTCCAGCCCCCCGCTCCCACCCCTTTTAGTCGCCTTCTACGACACGCAGGGAATACGTGGGAAGTATTCTTAATCCCCTATCCCCAGGGATTATATATATATATATATATATATATATATATATATATATATATATATATATATATATCATGTTTCGCCCATGCTTGAGGTAGCACCAGGAACAGACGACGAAAAGGCCACATTCGTTCACACAGCCTCTATCAGTCGTCTGATACACCGAAATCACACCTCCCTATCCACATCCAGGGCCCCACAGACCTTTCCATGGTTTATCCCAGAGGTTTCACATTCCCTGGTTCAGTCCATTGAGAGAACGTCAACCCTTGTATACCAAATCGATGCATTTTACTCATTCCTGTGCAAACCCTTCAGCCTTCTGTATGTTCAGGCCCCGATGGCTCAAAATCTTTTTCACCACATCCTTCCATCTCCAGTTGGTCTCCTCCTTCTCCGTGTTCCCTCCACTTCTAACACATATATCCTCTTTGTCAACCTTTCCTTGCTCATTCCCTCCAAATGCTCACACCATTTCAACACCCTCTTCTGCTTTCTCAGCTTCTGTTTTCCATGGATTTTGCAGTTTATCCATTGCAGAAGAAGATGAAAGAGATAGAAAATTATGCACTTCTAGGATTTTCCTTTTTTTTTCTTTTGACCTGTTTGGCCTCCTCCTACACCGCTCGAATGGAAGTAATTTCCGTTACTGTACTTACGTACGTTTCTTCTCACTGTCGCTCCCTTTTGTTCTCTCGTTCTCCCTACACTGTACACCTTCCAAAACATATTCTTATATTATCTGCACTTCCCTAATAGTCTTTATCCCATCTGTCATCTGCCTTCTTTCTTAGCACTCTCATCTTTCTCTTGACCTAACGCCACTATCTCTTATACTCCTCCCATGCACTTGCCCCATTTCCTTGCAGATATCCGTGCATACAGTACCCACTTTTTTTTGTTTTCGCTCGCGATTTACTTCTTGATTCCACAACTCGGTACGCTCTCTCAAACTTCCACATCCCACCTTCAGCATGTCGTATACTTCACCCATACAATGAGGTACTGCTTCCCTAAGTATCCTGCACTGTTCTCCCACTCTTCTGGCTTCATTTACTCTCATCTTATGCCATTCTTCATTCGGGCTCTCTCAGTATTCTGCAAAGAAGCCACTTTTTCAAGCTCGTTCATTTTCATCTCATCTTTCATGCAGGGTTGTCCTTCCCTTAATCTAACAAGTTTTCGCACTCGCCTCCGCCAAGAGATAATCAGACATTCCACCTGCTTCGCCTTTCGGCACATTTACATCCAGCAACCTCTCCTTTGCACGCCCTTCGGTCAGGGCGGCACAGTCCATTCACTGCCGTTGACACCCCCCAGTCCCACTCACCCACATCTAACGTGTATTCCCAATCAACACTCCACTTTCAAGCACACCGTTCGACAGGCTTTTACCCAGTTTCATTTACACCAGTTACCCCTACGTATTACAATAATTCAACCTTCCCCCGAGCACTATGATTCAACCTCGGAACAAAATTCACCTCCTCCTAAGATGCATTCCTCTTCACTGTCACTACCCGAGGCATATGAGTTCCTCCAACCCCGACACACCTTTCGTAGTCTACTATCAAGCAAACCCAAATCAGCCTCGAATCCTTGAACTTCCGTACCTCCTCACACTCTCATTACTCAGACATACTCCATCAAAAGACACTTCTCTCTCTCTCTCTCTCTCTCTCTCTCTCTCTCTCTCTCTCTCTCTCTCTCTCTCTCTCTCTCTCTCTCTCTCTCTCTTTCTTCTTTCACTCTTGTCCTCTCACTAACCCCGAACTTTAACCCCTGAATATTCCTGCACCACCACTCTACCTGCACCCTTCCACTATGCTTCCCTCGAGACCATAGCATCCAGGCTCTTCTCATCAACCATACCTTACCACCTGCGTGCCCTCCTTTCCTCCTGTTTACAACCAGCCCGAACCTTCGAGAAGGAAATCCTTGCTTGGCTACTTCTTCTGTTCTTGTTTTAAAGAAAGGGGTGATTTAGGAAGAGGGGGTTCCCAGCGACAAAGCAAAATAAATGAATATATATATATATATATATATATATATATATATATATATATATATATATATATATATATATATATATATATATATATATGATTGCAGGATGCTGTAATCACTGAATTTCAAATGTATCAATTTCAAACTCTGTTGACAGAGGAAGTATCAGGTTAATCTGCGAGCAGCAGTTGTGGTCAAACCACGATGACTGCTGCCTTGTCGAGACGGACGCTTGTTTACAAACTATTCCCCAAAGCTTTTAATGCAGATCTCGGGACAAAATTCCCTCCCTCGTGATGGGCAGTTGAAGGTTTAGGGGAAGCACAGAGCCTCGCTCGAGTGCACCACCGACTTGTGTCGGAACTCTCACCCGCTCCCTGAGCGCTTATCGACCTTCTGGACATTGCCCCCCCCCCCCTCTCGGTACGCATGATAGTGCTCCGCCACCGAGACAATTAATGGGGGTAGTCTTGATGATTAAGCTCCCATCTTCGGCCGTAGTGACAGGACAAAGAAAGCACTGAGTAATGGCTCGACTTCAAACCGAAGTGGGAATGCGTTCTCCAGGGTCGTTTATCAATATGTCCGCCGGGCGGGCGATCGCTAGGCGTCCACACCCTTATTGCCAGGGTAGCGTAAGGGCGAGTTCAGCCTACGGCCTGATTCGGAGTTGAGAATGCAGGCGAAAGTAATCTATTCAGCTGGTTAAATAGAGGATGATTTAGCATCTCCCTCCTCCCCCTCTCCTCCATTGGATTCTTATCATCGAATGCATGTGATGGTTTGTTGCAACTGTGGTGTCCAGAGTTGCCAACTTCTATCTTTTTTTTTCTTATTTCCTTGAAAAAGACGGTACGATAATTGAGCGTGACGGTACGATCCTCGAGCACAACGGTGCGACCCCTTGAGCATGACGGTACGATCCTTGAGCGTGAGGGTACAGGTAACTGAACGTGACGGTACGATCCTTGAACACTACGGTACGATCCTTGAGCATTACAGTGCGACAGTACGGTACGATCCTTGAGCACTACGGTACGACCGTAGGGTACGATCCTTGAGGAGTACCGTCGTACCGTTGTGCTCAAAGGAAGTTTAGATACGCCATGTTCAGTGTTCCGTGTGTGATGTGTATGTGATATAGTCAAATTCCTATAGCTATGAGGTTCTAACTTGATGTATAGCAGAGTGTCTATATATATATAAGCCATAGTTGTTTCTTTAATGGCTTTTAGATGGTTGCCTTTAACTGAGAGAGAGAGAGAGAGAGAGAGAGAGAGAGAGAGAGAGAGAGAGAGAGAGAGAGAGAGAGAGAGAGAGAGTCGCTGGCTGGAGAGTTGTTACGTCTTACATTCTGACGAAGGACGAGGGTTCGACTCCTATCCTCCCGAGGGTGCAGAGCGCCTCTCTCTCTCTCTCTCTCTCTCTCTCTCTCTCTCTCTCTCTCTCTCTCTCTCTCTCCACGGGTCGTATGCAATCGTGGTTGAGGACGACGGTACGACCTCTGAGCACGACGATGGGACGACTCCACGATCGCAGTGGCACGACCCGTGAGCACGACGGTGTGTAAATCCTTAACCAGCACGAGGCCAGTACGACCCTTGATCACCACGACGGTACGACCCTCGAGCAACACCACGACGATGGCACAAACCCTTGAGCACGAAGGTACGACCCTTGACCACCACCACAACGACGGAGGTACGACCCTAGATCACCACGACGACGACGGAGGTACGACCCTTGATCACCACCACGACGACGGAGGTACGACCCTTGGAGAGACACGAGGCCGGCCAAGCCCTTCAACACAACGACCTGACGACCCATGGGAGCATACGTACATAATTCCCAACCTACCCTTAACATTCTCTCGGTCCTCTTTTGCGAGCCAGGATTTGCTTATTACGAAACATAGTGTCTCGTCCGGTCCCACGAAAACTCCTTTTTTTTATAAACCATCTCGCCTTCTTTTTATTTTTTTTTTTAGTCTCCAATCTCTCCAATCTAATGCGAAACCCGGGTATAGTTGTCATATTTTGATGATGGGGAGATTAGTCTAAATCCGGTTCAGTCCGGCGAGCGTCTTGATAGTAGGGAGATAAAGGAAAGAAAAAATGAAACAAAAAAAAGAAGAGAAATATAAATTGA
The DNA here is from genome assembly GCF_036320965.1 of Panulirus ornatus. Classification (NCBI taxonomy): domain Eukaryota; kingdom Metazoa; phylum Arthropoda; class Malacostraca; order Decapoda; family Palinuridae; genus Panulirus; species Panulirus ornatus. Next base: position 5,112,986 of record NC_092231.1, read on the forward strand.
TTAATCTGTTCTGCAGATTAGATCGAGCGACGTCCAGTCACCTTGCCCCGTTATCGGAGATGATTGGAAACCTGACTCGAGTCTATGCAAAAACAGTCATCATTATTTTTCTTATATATATATATATATATATATATATATATATATATATATATATATATATATATATATATATATATATATATATATATATATATATATATATATATATATATATATATATATATATATATATATATATGCATATATATATATATATATATATATATATATATATATATTTTTTTTTTATACTAATCGCCATTTCCCACATTAGCGAGGTAGCGTTAAGAACAGAGGATGAGGACTGGGCCTTTGAGGGAATATCCTCACCTGGCCCCTTTCTCTGTTTCTTCTTTTGGAAAAAAAAAAAAATGAGGGGAGGATTTCCAGCCTCCCGCTCCCTTCCCTTTTAGTCGCCTTCTACGACACGCAGGGAATACGTGGGAAGTATTCTTTCTCTCCTATCCCCAGGGATATATATATATATATATATATATATATATATATATATATATATATATATATATATATATATATATATTTATTTTATATATCTTATTATACTTTGTCGCTGTCTCCCGCGTTTGCGAGGTAGCGCAAGGAAACAGACTAAAGAAATGGCCCAACCCCCCCCCCCCCCCCCATACACATGTATATACATACGTCCACACACGCAAAGCTGTGTAGGTATGTATATTTGCGTGTGTGGACGTATGTATATACATGTGTATGGGGGGGGGGTTGGGCCATTTCTTTCGTCTGTTTCCTTGCGCTACCTCGCAAACGCGGGAGACAGCGACAAAGTATAATAAAATATATAAGATAAATAAATATATATATATATATATATATATATATATATATATATATATATATATATATATATATATATATATATATATAGACAGATAGATAGATAGATAGATCACTGTCATGGATTTCAATAAAACAGAAAATAAAGATGCAGTAAAAAGGGTGCCGATGGCATGTTGGCATGTTGGGCGACAGTCGTCCTGGGTTTCGAACAGATATAAACAACGCCTGGTGGATGGGAACGGATTGATGGCCGACAACCAAAACAAGGGGCTGCCGGATGGGAACGAAATGTACAGAGATAAGGTGGCCAGAAAGTTGCTACTGGGGATATGCAGATAACCTCTTGTGTCCATAAGATAAAGATAGCCTTCGCTGTCTCTCTATGGGCAGAGCCTTGTATATACCGATCCGTATAGTGGTGCTGTGTTGTAGGTTGTGGAGAGGTTGTGATCGTAATATGCTGGTCATGCTACAATATCCTCTCCTCTCTCGACTGCCCCACTACGTTCATGTGGTCGTCTCATTCGTTGTAGATGGTGTAGTGTTGTTGTTGTTGTTGTTGTTGTTGTTGTTACTTTTTGTACAATTACTACGGCTTAGATTTTTGTCGTTGTTACTTGTGATTGGTGCTGTTCTTGCTCCTTGATTTTGTCACAGCCACTGCCCGTGATGTATCACCTTATTGTTGCTTTTGCTACAACAATCACAACTACAACCCCCCCCCCCACCCCCACGCCGTCTCCACTACGACTAAAACATGGACGTTCGTCACCACCACTACCACAACAATCACAACCACACATCCCCCACCGTCACCATGACCACCACATACATCAGCTACAACCATGTCAACTATCACTACGACAACTCATAACTCACAGCCACCATAACAACAATACCTTACACCCACAGCCACAGACCAAAATTTTTGACGGGAGACTATGATGGTGTGGTAGTCAAAGGCTTGGCAGGGGAGACTATCTTGGTTTGGCAATCGATGGTTTGAAAGGGGGACTATCTTGGTGTGGCACTCTGAGCTTTGAAGGGGAACCTATTATAATGTTGCAGTCAAGGATTTGGAGGGGACACTATCATAATGTCGCAGTCAAGGGTTTGGAGGGGACACTATCATAATGTCGCAGTCAAGGGTTTGGAAGGGATACTATCATAATGTCGCAGTCAAGGGTTTGGAGGGGACACTATCATAATGTCGCAGACAAGGGTTTGGAGGGGACACTATCATAATGTCGCAGTCAAGGGTTTGGAGGGGAAACTATCATAATGTCGCAGTCAAGGGTTTAGAGGGGAAACTATCATAATGTCGCAGTCAAGGGTTTAGAGGGGAAACTATCATAATGTGGCAGTCAAGATTATGTAGAGGGACAGTTTTTTTTTTTTTTTTTTTGATGTGGCAGTTAAGGCTTTCCAAGGGAGACTATTTTGTGGAGCGCTCAAGGATTTGTATCCAAAAATAAGTAAAAAAAAAAACAAACAAACAATAACTTGCATCCAAATTATACATATATAATAGAGTTACTAGAATCCAAAGATACATCTAATAAACTTGAACCACAGATACATTATTCACTGTCTTGTGCTTGAGGCTGCTCATAATTAGATATTGATAAGTCTAAACCTTGGTTTATCAAACACCGCGACGTGGGAGACTCCACTGTGTAGTGGTAAATAATACTATTGGTCGTGAGTCAACACGGGCCCAAGTGGGTTCCAATCCTGACTTCATTTAACTGCTCAATTGATTGTCATAAACACGACTAAACGATATTTTAACACCAGACTTTGTATTCAGCATGAAAAATACTTCCTATAATGAATTTTTAAAGGAAATCTATTTTTCTGAGAAAAATGCAAAAAATTGAAGGCATTTTTTAGCTCAAAAAACTTTTTGTTTCAAAATTCAAAATTGAAATATTCAAACACTTCTATACTTGAAGTAATCATGAAAAATATATCATATTGCTCTTTTACACCGATACATACCCAATAAATACGATGCAATGGAGCAGAAAATATTTGAAATTGACTTCATTTAACTGCTTAATTGATTGTCATAAAGACGACTAAACGATATTTTAACACCAGATCTGTATTCAGCATGAAAAATACTTATTATAATGAATTTTAATAGGAAGTCTATTTTTCAGAGAAAAGGCCAAAAATTGAAGGTATTAGTTCAGTGTATTTTTTAGCTCAAAAAACTTTTTGTTTCAAAATTCAAAGATGAAATATTCAAACACTTCTATACTTGAAGTAATCATGAAAAATATATCATATTGCTCTTTTACACCGATACATACCCAATAAATACGATGCAATGGAGCAGAAAATATTTGAAATTGACTTCATTTAACTGCTTAACTGATTGTCATAAAGACGACTAAACGATATTTTAACACCAGATTTATATTCAGCATGAAAAATACTTCCTATAATGAATTTTTAAAGGAAATCTATTTTTCTGAGAAAAATGCCAAAAATTGAAGGTATTAGTTCAGGGTATTTTTTAGCTCAAAAAACTTTTTGTTTCAAAATTCAAAATTGAAATATTCAAACACTTCTATACTTGAAGTAATCATGGAAAATATATCATATTGCTCTTTTACACCGATACATACCCAATAAATACTAAGCAAATGGAGAAGAAAATATTTGAAATTGACTTCATTTAACTGCTTAATTGATTGTCATAAAGACGACTAAACGATATTTTAACACCAGATTTGTATTCAGCATGAAAAATACTTCTTATAATGAATTTTTAAAGGAAATCTATTTTTCTGAGAAAAATGCCAAAAATTGAAGGTATTAGTTCAGGGTATTTTTTAGCTCAAAAAACTTTTTGTTTCAAAATTCAAAGATGAAATATTCAAACACTTCTATACTTGAAGTAAAAATGGAAAATATGTCATATTGCTAATTTACATCAATACATACCCAATAATTTCGATGCAATGGAGCAAAAAATATTTGAAATTGACTTCATTTAACTGCTTAATTGATTGTCATAAAGACAACTAAACGATATTTTAACACCAGACTTGTATTCAGCATGAAAAATACTTCTTATAATGAATTCTTAAAGGAAATCTATTTTTCTGAGAAAAATGCCAAAAATTGAAGGTATTAGTTCAGGGTATTTTTTAGCTCAAAAAACTTTTTGTTTCAAAATTCAAAGATGAAATATTCAAACACTTCTATACTTGAAGTAATCATGGAAAATATATCATATTGCTCTTTTACACCGATATTTACCCAATTAAATACGATGCAATGGAGCAGAAATAATTTGAAATTGACTTCATTTAACTGCTTAATTGATTGTCATAAAGACGACTAAACGATATTTTAACACCAGATTTGTATTCAGCATGAAAAATACTTCTTATAATGAATTTTTAAAGGAAATCTATTTTTCTGAGAAAATGCCAAAAATTGAAGGTATTAGTTCAGGGTATTTTTTAGCTCAAAAAACTTTTTGTTTCAAAATTCAAAGATGAAATATTCAAACACTTCTATACTTGAAGTAATCATGGAAAATATATCATATTGCTCTTTTACACCGATACATACCCAATAAATACGATGCAATGGAGCAGAAAATATTTGAAATTGACTTCATTTAACTGCTTAACTGATTGTCATAAAGACGACTAAACGATATTTTAACACCAGATTTGTATTCAGCATGAAAAATACTTCTTATAATGATTTTTAAAGGAAATCAATTTTCTGAGAAAAATGCCAAAAATTGAAGGTATTAGTTCAGGGTATTTTTTAGCTCAAAAAACTTTTTGTTTCAAAATTCAAAGATGAAATATTCAAACACTTCTATACTTGAAGTAATCATGGAAAATATATCATATTGCTCTTTTACACCGATACATACCCAATAAATACGATGCAATGGAGCAGAAAATATTTGAAATTGACTTCATTTAACTGCTTAATTGATTGTCATAAAGACGACTAAACGATATTTTAACACCAGATTTGTATTCAGCATGAAAAATACTTCTTATAATGAATTTTTAAAGGAAATCTATTTTTCTGAGAAAAATGCCAAAAATTGAAGGTATTAGTTCAGGGTATTTTTTAGCTCAAAAAACTTTTTGTTTCAAAATTCAAAGATGAAATATTCAAACACTTCTATACTTGAAGTAATCATGGAAAATATATCATATTGCTCTTTTACACCGATACATACCCAATTAAATACGATGCAATGGAGCAGAAAATATTTTATTTGAAATTGACTTCATTTAACTGCTTAATTGATTGTCATAAAGACGACTAAACGATATTTTAACACCAGATTTGTATTCAGCATGAAAAATACTTCTTATAATGAATTTTTAAAGGAAATCTAATTTTCTGAGAAAAATGCCAAAAATTGAAGGTATTAGTTCAGGGTATTTTTTAGCTCAAAAAACTTTTTGTTTCAAAATTCAAAGATGAAATATTCAAACACTTCTATACTTGAAGTAATCATGGAAAATATATCATATTGCTCTTTTACACCGATACATACCCAATAAATACGATGCAATGGAGCAGAAAATATTTGAAATTGACTTCATTTAACTGCTTAATTGATTGTCATAAAGACGACTAAACGATATTTTAACACCAGATTTGTATTCAGCATGAAAAATACTTCTTATAATGAATTTTTAAAGGAAATCTAATTTTCTGAGAAAAATGCAAAAAATTGAAAGTATTAGTTCAGGGTATTTTTTAGCTCAAAAAACTTTTTGTTTCAAAATTCAAAGATGAAATATTCAAACACTTCTATACTTGAAGTAATCATGGAAAATATATCATATTGCTCTTTTACACCGATACATACCCAATAAATACGATGCAATGGAGCAGAAAATATTTGAAATTGACTTCATTTAACTGCTTAATTGATTGTCATAAAGACGACTAAACGATATTTTAACACCAGATTTGTATTCAGCATGAAAAATACTTCTTATAATGAATTTTTAAAGGAAATCTATTTTTCTGAGAAAAATGCCAAAAATTGAAGGTATTAGTTCAGGGTATTTTTTAGCTCAAAAAACTTTTTGTTTCAAAATTCAAAGATGAAATATTCAAACACTTCTATACTTGAAGTAATCATGGAAAATATATCATATTGCTCTTTTACACCGATACATACCCAATAAATACGATGCAATGGAGCAGAAAATATTTGAAATTGACTTCATTTAACTGCTTAATTGATTGTCATAAAGACGACTAAACGATATTTTAACACCAGATTTGTATTCAGCATGAAAAATACTTCTTATAATGAATTTTTAAAGGAAATCTAATTTTCTGAGAAAAATGCAAAAATTGAAGGTATTAGTTCAGGGTATTTTTTAGCTCAAAAAACTTTTTGTTTCAAAATTGAAAGATGAAATATTCAAACACTTCTATACTTGAAGTAATCATGGAAAATATATCATATTGCTCTTTTACACCGATACATACCCAATAAATACGATGCAATGGAGCAGAAAATATTTGAAATTGACTTCATTTAACTGCTTAATTGATTGTCATAAAGACGACTAAACGATATTTTAACACCAGATTTGTATTCAGCATGAAAAATACTTCTTATAATGAATTTTTAAAGGAAATCTATTTTTCTGAGAAAAATGCCAAAAATTGAAGGTATTAGTTCAGGGTATTTTTTAGCTCAAAAAACTTTTTGTTTCAAAATTCAAAGATGAAATATTCAAACACTTCTATACTTGAAGTAATCATGGAAAATATATCATATTGCTCTTTTACACCGATACATACCCAATAAATACGATGCAATGGAGCAGAAAATATTTGAAATTGACTTCATTTAACTGCTTAATTGATTGTCATAAAGACAACTAAACGATATTTTAACACCAGATTTGTATTCAGCATGAAAAATACTTCTTATAATGAATTTTTAAAGGAAATCTATTTTTCTGAGAAAATGCCAAAAATTGAAGGTATTAGTTCAGGGTATTTTTTAGCTCAAAAAACTTTTTGTTTCAAAATTCAAAGATGAAATATTCAAACACTTCTATACTTGAAGTAATCATGGAAAATATATCATATTGCTCTTTTACACCGATACATACCCAATAAATACGATGCAATGGAGCAGAAAATATTTGAAATTGACTTCATTTAACTGCTTAACTGATTGTCATAAAGACGACTAAACGATATTTTAACACCAGATTTGTATTCAGCATGAAAAATACTTCCTATAATGAATTTTTAAAGGAAATCTATTTTTCTGAGAAAAATGCCAAAAATTGAAGGTATTAGTTCAGGGTATTTTTTAGCTCAAAAAACTTTTTGTTTCAAAATTCAAAGATGAAATATTCAAACACTTCTATACTTGAAGTAATCATGGAAAATATATCATATTGCTCTTTTACACCGATATTTACCCAATTAAATACGATGCAATGGAGCAGAAAATATTTGAAATTGACTTCATTTAACTGCTTAATTGATTGTCATAAAGACGACTAAACGATATTTTAACACCAGATTTGTATTCAGCATGAAAAATACTTCTTATAATAAATTTTTAAAGGAAATCTAATTTTCTGAGGAAAATGCGAAAAATTGAAGGTATTAGTTCAGGGTATTTTTTAGCTCAAAAAACTTTTTGTTTCAAAATTCAAAGATGAAATATTCAAACACTTCTATACTTGAAGTAATCATGGAAAATATATCACATTGCTCTTTTACACCGATACATACTCAATAAATACGATGCAATGGAGCAGAAAATATTTGAAATTGACTTCATTTAACTGCTTAATTGATTGTCATAAAGACAACTAAACAATATTTTAACACCAGATTTGTATTCAGCATGAAAAATACTTCTTATAATGGATTTTTCAAGGAAATCTATTTTTCTGAGAAAAATGCCAAAAATTGAAGGTATTAGTTCAGGGTATTTTTTAGCTCAAAAAACTTTTTGTTTCAAAATTCAAAGATGAAATATTCAAACACTTCTATACTTGAAGTAATCATGGAAAATATATCATATTGCTCTTTTACACTGATACATACCCAATAAATACGATGCAATGGAGCAGAAAATATTTGAAATTGACTTCATTTAACTGCTTAATTGATTGTCATAAAGACGACTAAACGATATTTTAACACCAGATTTGTATTCAGCATGAAAAATACTTCTTATAATGAATTTTTAAAGGAAATCTATTTTTCTGAGAAAAATGCCAAAAATTGAAGGTATTAGTTCAGGGTATTTTTTAGCTCAAAAAACTTTTTGTTTCAAAATTCAAAGATGAAATATTCAAACACTTCTATACTTGAAGTAATCATGGAAAATATATCATATTGCTCTTTTACACCGATACATACCCAATTAAATACGATGCAATGGAGCAGAAAATATTTGAAATTGACTTCATTTAACTGCTTAATTGATTGTCATAAAGACGACTAAACGATATTTTAACACCAGATTTGTATTCAGCATGAAAAATACTTCTTATAATGAATTTTTAAAGGAAATCTATTTTTCTGAGAAAAATGCCAAAAATTGAAGGTATTAGTTCAGGGTATTTTTTAGCTCAAAAAACTTTTTGTTTCAAAATTCAAAGATGAAATATTCAAACACTTCTATACTTGAAGTAATAATGGAAAATATATCATATTGCTAATTTACACCAATACATACCCAATAATTTCGATGCAATGGAGCAGAAAATATTTGAAATTGACTTCATTTAACTGCTCAATTGATTGTCATAAAGACAACTAAACGATATTTTAACACCAGACTTGTATTCAGCATGAAAAATACTTCTTATAATGAATTCTTAAAGGAAATCTATTTTTCTGAGAAAAATGCCAAAAATTGAAGGTATTAGTTCAGGGTATTTTTTAGCTCAAAAAACTTTTTGTTTCAAAATTCAAAGATGAAATATTCAAACACTTCTATACTTGAAGTAATCATGGAAAATATATCATATTGCTCTTTTACACCGATACATACCCAATTAAATACGATGCAATGGAGCAGAAAATATTTGAAATTGACTTCATTTAACTGCTTAATTGATTGTCATAAAGACGACTAAACGATATTTTAACACCAGATTTGTATTCAGCATGAAAAATACTTCTTATAATAAATTTTTAAAGGAAATCTAATTTTCTGAGGAAAATGCGAAAAATTGAAGGTATTAGTTCAGGGTATTTTTTAGCTCAAAAAACTTTTTGTTTCAAAATTCAAAGATGAAATATTCAAACACTTCTATACTTGAAGTAACCATGGAAAACATATCACATTGCTCTTTTACACCGATACATACTCAATAAATACGATGCAATGGAGCAGAAAATACTTGAAATTGACTTCATTTAACTGCTTAATTGATTGTCATAAAGACAACTAAACAATATTTTAACACCAGATTTGTATTCAGCATGAAAAGTACTTCTTATAATGGATTTTTCAAGGAAATCTATTTTTCTGAGAAAAATGCCAAAAATTGAAGGGTATTTTTAGCTCAAAAACTTTTTGTTTCAAAATTCAAAGATGAAATATTCAAACACTTCTATACTTGAAGTAATCATGGAAAATATTTCATATTGCTCTTTTACACTGATACATACCTAATAAATACGATGCAATGGAGCAGAAAATATTTGAAATTGACTTCATTTAACTGCTTAATTGATTGTCATAAAGACGACTAAACGATATTTTAACACCAGATTTGTATTCAGCATGAAAAATACTTCTTATAATGAATTTTTAAAGGAAATCTATTTTTCTGAGAAAAATGCCAAAAATTGAAGTATTAGTTCAGGGTATTTTTTAGCTCAAAAAACTTTTTGTTTCAAAATTCAAAGATGAAATATTCAAACACTTCTATACTTGAAGTAATAATGGAAAATATATCATATTGCTCTTTTACACCGATACATACCCAATAAATACGATGCAATGGAGCAGAAAATATTTGAAATTGACTTCATTTAACTGCTTAATTGATTGTCATAAAGACGACTAAACGATATTTTAACACCAGATTTGTATTCAGCATGAAAAATACTTCTTATAATGAATTTTTAAAGGAAATCTATTTTTCTGAGAAAAATGCCAAAAATTGAAGGGTATTTTTTAGCTCAAAAAATTTTTGTTTCAAGATTCAAAGATAAAATATTCAAACACTTCTATACTTGAAGTAATCATGGAAAATATATCATATTGCTCTTTTACACCGATAAATACCTAATAAATACGATGCAATGTAATAGAATATATTTGAAATTGACTTCATTTAACTGCTTAATTGATTGTCATAAAGACGACTAAACGATATTTTAACATCAGATTTGTATTCAGCATAAAAAACTTTTTATAATGATTTTTAAAGATAATCTATTTTTCTGAGAAAAATGCCAGAAATTGAAGGTATTAGTTCAGGGTATTTTCTAGCTCAAAAAACTTTTTGTTTCAAAATTCAAAGATGAAATATTAAAAAAATTCTATACTTGAAGTAATCATGGCAAATATATCATATTGCTCTTTTACACCGATACATACTCAATAAATACGATGCAATGGAGCAGAAAATATTTGAAATTGACTTCATTTAACTGCTTAATTGATTGTCATAAAGACAAGTAAACGATATTTTAACACCAGATTTGTATTCAGCATGAAAAATACTTCTTATAATGGATTTTTAAAGGAAATCTATTTTTCTGAGAAAAATGCCAAAAATTTTTTAGCTCAAAAAACTTTTTGTTTCAAAAATCAAAGATAAAATATTAAAACACTTCTATACTTGAAGTAATCATGGAAAATATTTCATATTGCTCTTTTACACCGATACATACACAATAGATACGATGCAATGGAGCAGAAAATATTTGAAATTGACTTCATTTAACTGCTTAATTGATTGTCATAAAGACAACTAAACGCTATTTTAATACCAGATTTGTATTCAGCATGAAAAATACTTCTTATAATGAATTTTTAAAGAAAATCCATTTTTCTGAGAAAAATACCAAAAATTGAAGGGATTCAGGGTATTTTTTAGCTCAAAAAACTTTTTGTTTCAAAATTGAAAGATGAAATATTCAAACACTTTTATACTTGAATTAATCATGGAAAATATATCATATTGCTCTTTTACACTGATATATACCCAATAAATACGATGCAATGGAGCAGAAAATATTTGAAAATGACTTCATTTAACTGCTTAACTGATTGTCATAAAGACGACTAAACGATATTTTAACACCAGATTTGTACTCAGCATGAAAAATACTTCTTATAATGAATTTTTAAAGGAAATCTATTTTTCTGAGGAAAATGCCAAAAATTGAAGGTATTAGTTCAGGGTATTTTTTAGCTCAAAAAACATTTTGTTTCAAAATTCAAAGATGAAATATTCAAACACTTCTATACTTGAAGTAATAATGGAAAATATATCATATTGCTCCTTTACACCGATACATACCCAATAAATACGATGCAATGGAGCAGAAAATATTTGAAATTGACTTCATTTAACTGCTTAATTGATTGTTATAAAGACGACTAAACGATATTTTAACACCAGATTTGTATTCAGCATGAAAAATACTTCTTATAATGAATTTTTAAAGGATATCTATTTTTCTGAGGAAAATGCCAAAAATTGAAGGTATTAGTTCAGGGTATTTTTTAGCTCAAAAACCATTTTGTTTCAAAATTCAAAGATGAAATATTAAAACACTTCTATACTTGAAGTAATCATGGAAAATATATCATATTGCTCTTTTACACCGATACATACCCAATAAATACGATGCAATGGAGGAGAAAATATTTGAAACTGACTTCATTTAACTGCTTAACTGATTGTCATAAAGACGACTAAACGATATTTTAACACCAGATTTATATTCAGCATGAAAAATACTTCTTATAATGGATTTTTAAAGGAAATCTATTTTTCTGAGAAAAATGCCAAAAATTTAAGGTTCAGGGTATTTTTTAGGTCAAAAAACTTTTTGTTTTAAAATTCAAAGATGAAAGATTCAAACACTTTTATATTTGAAGTAATCATGGAAAATATATCATATTGCTCTTTTACACCGATACATACCCAATAAATACGATGCAATAGAGCAGAAAATATTTGAAATTGACTTCATTTAACTGCTTAATTGATTGTCATAAACACGACTAAACGATATTTTAACACCAGATTTGTATTCAGCATGAAAAATACTTCTCATAGTGAATTTTTAAAGGAAATCTATTTTCTGAGAAAAATGCCAAAAATTGAAGGTTAATATTAGTTCAGGGTATTTTTTAGCTCAAAAAACTTTTTGTTTCAAAATTCAAAGATGAAATGTTCAAACACTTCTATACTTAAAGTAATCATGGAAAATATTTCATATTGCTCTTTTACACCGATACATAACCCACACCCAACCCATGTGTTCATCCTCCTCCTCCTCCTCCTCCTCCTCCTCCCCCACCCTCCACTCGGGGCTGGTCAATAATTGGGTACCTTGTTTAGGCAGGTTTGTGTGTGTGTGTGTGTGTGTGTGTGTGTGTGTGTGTGTGTGTGTGTGTGTGTGTGTGTGTGTGTGTGCACAAAAGTAAAGACCGTCCTAATATACCGTAAAAGGTTACAGGAGACGAGGCAAATAGTAATCATAAACAGTAATCACAAATAGTAATCATAAGCAGTAATAACAAATAGTAATCATAAACAGTAATCACAAAAAGTAATCATAAATGATATTCACAAATAGAAATCATAAACAGTAATCAGAAATAGTAATCATAAGCAGTAATCACGAATAGTAATCAAAGGCAGCAATCACAAAATCACAATAACCACAAATAGTAATCACCGTTAGAAGGTGGCAGTAAACCAGCTCGATCAAGTGACAGCGACGCAATCAGGAAACACCATAGATGGTGTCAAGCTCCCCTCCCTGGCCTCTCTCTCTCTCTCTCTCTCTCTCTCTCCCCATGGTTATCATTACGTTCTTATCTCTCTTTGCCTTCCAATTCCTACGATTTCTAATTCTTTTCCTTTTTCCTCCCTTGGTATTTTTTTCTACTCATCCAGTTTCCTTAAGGATACCCTAATCTCATATTCCCATTTTCTTCATATCCTCGCGGATACCTCAGAGGCCGTCGAAGGGAATAGATAAATATTGGTAAATAGAACATAAATATATCTATAAGAATATAAAAAAGGATAAGATAACAAAAAGAAAATTTAAGATAGAAATGCAATTAGATTTATCATTTAGATGATGTAGCATAAACACGCACAGACATAGTCTTGGGCTGTTTACTCGACCCCTCGGCGAGGCAAGCCAGTGACTGACATATGAACAGAGGAGCCGGACAGTAATGGACATGATTCAAAAACATTTACATCTCAGGTTCCTTTGTTGATCTCGGCGTCGGTCTGTTACGACAGCTGGAGAGACAAAAAAAAAAAAGACAAAAAAAAAGAAAATGGTAGTGTACTCGCTCATGGTCGTCTTTCCTGTGTAATGACTATAGTTTTAGAAGTCTTGGGAGGGGGGGGGGATTTGAAATTACACGACACAGTTATAACAACGTCTGGGGAGACACAAGAGACAAATATTTGTCAGTTGATATACATCGAAGAGACCAAGCTAGCACGCCATTTGGTAAATATTGTGATACTTTACAATATATATATATATATATATATATATATATATATATATATATATATATATATATATATATATACACACACACAGGTAGATAGACGATAGATAAATATATAGATATAGATATGCATAGTTTTTTTTTACATAAATATATGTATATATATGGTAACCTATGAATATTCCGTTCTAGTATGAAATAGAGAAAAAGTAAAAGAACGTCGTCCAGCAAAACTCTGGATCACGTTGTAAGAAAGGATCGGTTCCGTATCATGGCTGGTCTCATGACAAAAGTTTTCACACTTCTTGTGCGTCCAGTTCGTCCTCCCCGTCACATACACACTCCTGGATGGTCTCCTGGATGGACAGCAAGGTACCAATTATATCTACATAGGTGTCGTGTTTCACGATACCTCGGAAGTACCTCAGCACGAAGAGCTCGTCCTGGCTCCAGTGTTGGACTATTCGTCGAGTCCAGTTGACGTAGTGGCCGCTCATGGAAACCCAGCCGATGCGTTTGAAAGGAAGCAGCATCCACATGTCCACGAAGAAGGACACGACGCTCACAATGATGAGGACCACGAAGTATACGAACAACATGATGTATATCTTCTCATACCACCAGTTCAGAGGCAGAGAGCAGCCATAGACCTCGGTGTTGCTGAGGGCGATCTGCATGGTAGGAGTGATTGTGCATCTTGATGTGGGGGGGAACACGCGAGAGAAGACATGCCTATAGGTACTCATGTCGCGGGTGTAGGGGAAGTGGAGGATGCTGTTGTAGAAGGTATTCTGAGATGCACTGTCCAGGAGGAATATTGCCAAAAGATCTGCCAGCAGGCAAGTCACGGAAACCTTCAGGGAGGATGCTAACTGCCCACCGTGAGAGCCGATGTTCTCATAGCAGTATTTCAGCGATTTCTCATCAACGACAGATACATCCTCACGGCTGAGGCTCTTCAAGAATACCTCCAAACCCCGATGGCTGACAAATTTCCGGACAAGATGTGGCAGGAACATGATCACGCAGACAGCAAACAATATGTAAGGATGCCAGGGGTAAGACAGGATAGATCCCTTCCTGTCCTCCTCGTCGAGATCAATGTAAGAATAGTGGAGGCAGATTTCTCCTCTGATGGGGTCACTCACTTCCTCCAGCCCTCCTCCAAGGCTTTTGCAGGAGATTATTTCGTCTGAGAAGTATCCATGGTAGACGGCGAAGAACACTCCCCACAACAGGAAGAAAGTCAGGGGGAAGTGTGCGAAGAGTGCCCAGCTATCTTGAGGGCTGGGGTACCGTGCTCTCCTGAAGACAAATCTTCTGAAGAAACCTCGTACTTTGTCTACGATGCTGGAGCTGGGGAATCTGCGTGCCATTATATGAAGTCTTATTGCACAGGAGATTCTTTGATTTTGATTTGTGAAGGATGGGTTGCCTCTCTACATGCCTTAATATCCAAGATGTGAGCAATATTTATAGTTAAGACGAAAACCAAAGACAGGGGCAACATCTAAGAATACCTAATAGTGAAGTTAATGAAGTGTCCTCGTAATTTTGCATGATAAGAGATAGTGGAGTTACATTGCAACTGTATTACTGTAAATCCGAGGTGAAGCGGGTACATAGTTCCTTGTACCCGTGTGATCACCTGTAGTGAGGATAGTGTTCCTGTTGTCAACAGTAGTGAAGATATCAAAAGTGAAGATATCAGGGGTATATAGTGAAGATATCAAGGGGTATATAGTGAAGATATCAAGGGGTATATAGTTCCCCCTGTGCTCCTATTGTCAGCAATAGTGAGGATATTAAAACGGCGTAGTTAAGGGGTATATAGCTCCCCCTGTACTCCTGTTGTCAACAGTAGTGAGGATATTAAAACGGCGTAGTTACAGGGTATATAGCTCCCCTGTACTCCTGTTGTCAACAGTAGTGAGGATATTAAAACGGCGTAGTTAAGGGGTATATAGCTCCCCCTGTACTCCTGTTATCAACAATAGTGAGGATATTAAAACGGCGTAGTTAAGGGGTATATAGCTCCCCCTGTACTCCTGTTGTCAACAGTAGTGAGGATATTAAAACGGCGTAGTTAAGGGTATATAGCTCCCCCTGTACTCCTGTTGTCAACAGTAGTGAGGATATCAAAACGGCGTAGTTAAGGGTATATAGCTCCCCCTGTACTCCTGTTGTCAACAGTAGTGAGGATATCAAAACGGCGTAGTTAAGGGATGTATAGCTCCCCTGTACTCCTGTTGTCAACAGTAGTGAGGATATTAAAACGGCGTAGTTAAGGGATATATAGCTCCCCTGTACTCCTGTTGTCAACAGTAGTAAGATATTAAAACGGCGTAGTTAAGGGGTGTATAGCTTCCCCTGTACTCCTGTTGTCAACAGTAGTGAGGATATCAAAACGGCGTAGTTAAGGGGCATATAGCTTCCCCTGTACTCCTGTTGTCAACAGTAGTGAGGATATCAAAACGGCGTAGTTAAGGGTCATATAGCTTCCCCTGTACTCCTGTTGTCAACAGTAGTGAGGATATTAAAACGGCGTAGTTAAGGGGTATACAGCTCCCCCTGTGCTCCTGTTGTCAACAGTATTGAGGAATTTAAAAAGGCGTAGTTAAGAGGTACATAGCTCCCCCTGTACTCCTGTTCTCAACAGTACTGAGGATATTAAAACGGCGTAGTTAAGGGTATATAGCTCCCCTGTACTCCTGTTGTCAACAGTAGTGAGGATATCAAAACGGCGTAGTTAAGGGGTATATAGCTACCCCTGTACTCCTGTTATCAACAGTAGTGAGGATATTAAAACGGCGCAGTTAAGGGGTATATATGTCCTCTTGTGCTACTGTTGTCAACAGTAGTGAGGATTTTAGAACGGCTTTGTTAAGGGATATATAGTTCCCCCTGTGCTCCTGTTGTCAACAGTAGTGAGGATATAAAAACGGCGTAGTTAAGGGGTATATAGCTCCCCTGTACTCCTGTTGTCAACAGTAGTGAGGATATCAAAACGGCGTAGTTAAGGGGCATATAGCTCCCCCTGTACTCCTGTTGTCAACAGAAGTGAGGATATTAAAACGGCGAAGTTAAGGGATATAAAGCTCCCCTGTACACCTGTTGTCAACAGAAGTGAGGATATTAAAACAGTGTAGGTAAGGGGTATATAGCTCCCCCTGTACTCCTGTTGTCAACAGTAGTGAGGATATCAAAACGGCGTAGTTAAGGGGCATATAGCTTCCCTTTTCTCCTGTTGTCAACAGTAGTGAGGATATCAAAACGGCGTAGTTAAGGGGCATATAGCTTCCCCTGTACTCCTGTTGTCAACAGTAGTGAGGATATTAAAACGGCGTAGTTAAGGGATATAAAGCTCCCCTGTACACCTGTTTTCAATAGTAGTGAGGATATTAAAACGGCGTAGTTAAGGGGCATATAGCTTCCCCTGTACTCATGTCGTCAACAGTAGTGAGGATATCAAAACGGCGTATTTAAGGGGCATATAGCTTCCCCTGTACTCCTGTTGTCAACAGTAGTGAGGATATCAAAACGGCGTGGTTAAGGGGCATATAGCTCCCCTTGTACTCCTGCTGTCAACAGTAGTGAGGATATCAAAACGGCGTAGTTAAGGGGCTTATAGCTTCCCCTGTTGTCAACAGTAGTGAGGATATCAAAACGGCGTAGTTAAGGGGCACATAGCTTCCCCTGTACTCCTTTGTCAACAGTAGTGAGGATATCAAAATGGCGTGGTTAAGGGTCATATAGCTCCCCTTGTACTCCTGTTGTCAACAGTAGTGAGGATATCAAAACGGCGTAGTTAAGGGGCATATAGCTTCCCCTGTACTCTTGTTGTCAACAGTAGTGTATATCAAAACGGCGTGCTAAAGGGGCATATAGCTCCCCTTGTACTCCTGTTGTCAACAGTAGTGAGGATATCAAAACGGCGTAGTTAAGGGGCATATAGCTTCCCCTGTACTCCTGTTGTCAACAGTAGTGAGATATCAAAACGGCGTGGTTAAGGGGCATATAGCTCCCCTTGTACTCCTGTTGTCAACAGTAGTGAGGATATTAAAACGGCGTAGTTAAGGGGTATATAGTTCCCCCTGTGCTCTTGTTGTCAACAGTAGTGAGGATATCAAAACGGCGTAGTTAAGGGGTATATAGTTCCCCTGTGCTCTTGTTGTCAACAGTAGTGAGGATATTAAAACGAGTAGTAAAAGGGGTATATTCCCCCCCCCCCCCTCCCCCCTCGGCACACCAGTTGCCAACACAGCGCAGTGAGGATAGTGTATAGAATCTGAACGTAATAATGATGCGCCCTAGGGAATGGGGTATATAGGTCCCCCTTGTGTTGCTGCTGTTGTGAACAGTAGTGAGGATACACAAGAGATGGTGTCGACACAAGGGGGCGTTCGCAACACTCTCACAGTCACGGAAGACAATGTGCGACACAAGACAGACCCGGACGCTTCCACCGTGGGAACAACGATTCCCTCGAAATCCTCCACAGCATATCATACTCCCCCCCCCTCACCTCCCTTATCTGGGCTCTCTGCGGGCCTTCCTCACCACACCACACAACACCACGCCCGACCCACCCCACCCCTTGAGGGGCCCGGGGAACGCAACGACTGCCTCCACGAGGAACGACGAGCCGGGGTTCACTTCAGAGACATTCATAGAGACTCCGAAGTGCCCAGGTGTACAGACCTGGAGGGCTGGAACACGGCAGGAACGTGTGAGGCATCAGGTACGAGGCCACTACAGAGAACATGGACAGTTCAGCAGCGGTCCACGTCACCAGAGGGCGGGGCGATCACACCTTCCCGCCTAAGGGGAAGTTGAAGACGCCAGACACAACTGCAGCGTATTACCCTACGCCCCAGACACGGGCGGACGTCCCCACCAGCCTTCAGCACTGCAACGGACGGACCATTATGTAAGATGAACGCCCGGCTTGGCATCGAAATCTACAGACACAAGCATTTTGGCGAGTAGTTCAACAGTTAGAAGCATCTTAGCGAGGAGTTCAACGACTGGAAACATTTTCACGAGGAGTTCAACGACTGCAAGCATTTTGGCATGGGGTTCAACTACTGCAATGAAGCAACCCATGGTAACATCACTCAACTGAACACAAAAAGGAAAAGAAAGATGGAAAGACAGATTTTGAAATATAGGGAGGGTGATAGAAGGTAAACTGAATGACAACACGAATCTCCCCTCACGAACGTCAGTAGAGAGGGGAAGACGTCGTATACACAACTAGAATAGCTGAATAACAACAGGAACCTGCATACGAACGTCAGTAGAGAGGGGAAGACGTCGTATACAAGACCACAATAGCCGAATAACAACAAGATCCACCCCTCAAGAACGTCAGTAGAGAGGGGAAGACGTAGTATACAAGGCCAGAATAGCTGAATAACAACACGAATCCCCTTCCTTTCACGTAGAACTCCTACCCGGTAAGGTATAAATAAGTAATTACACGTCCTCAACACCATAATGAGTGGTGAAGTGGAGTAAAAAAAAAAAATGGACATCTCCACTTATATAAATGCAACTTCCTCCCTTCCTCTTAAGTCGATCCGACAAGGGGGCCATCAATCGCCTTGTTTCACTTGACGTCAACATACACACACACACACACACACACACACACACACAGACACATATACACACACGGACTATATCCGCCGCCCCATCCC
This sequence comes from Panulirus ornatus, assembly GCF_036320965.1. NCBI lineage: Eukaryota > Metazoa > Arthropoda > Malacostraca > Decapoda > Palinuridae > Panulirus > Panulirus ornatus. The sequence goes on from NC_092231.1 coordinate 5,132,273, forward strand.
ATAACCAGGTATTCCCCCCCCCCCCCCCCTCACGGGGATGGAGGGGCTGGACACTTGGAGACATTGGCATATGATGGTAAATAAGTTTAGTGTGTGAGGTAAAAACAACAAGGTGCACTTACATAAATGTGCACGTCCGGCCTTCACTTACATACGCCATACAACGTGCATGGATTGTGTATGTGTGTGTGTGTGTGTGTGTGTATGTCTGTGTGTGCGTTATATATATATATATATATATATATATATATATATATATATATATATATATATATATATATATATATATATATATATATATATTCATGAAGAATGTGTGGAAGTCGAGAACATTATCTCGGAAAGCAAAAATGGGTATGTTTGAAGGAATAGTGGTTCCAACAATGTTGTATGGTTGCGAGGCGTGGGCTATGGATAGAGTGGTGCGCAGGAGGATGGATGTGCTGGAAATGAGATGTTTGAGGACAATGTGTGGTGTGAGGTGGTTTGATCGAGTGAGTAACGTAAGGGTAAGAGAGATGTGTGGAAATAAAAAGAGCGTGGTTGAGAGAGCAGAAGAGGGTGTTTTGAAGTGGTTTGGGCACATGGAGAGGATGAGTGAGGAAAGATTGACCAAGAGGATATATGTGTCGGAGGTGGAGGGAACAAGGAGAAGAGGGAGACCAAATTGGAGGTGGAAAGATGGAGTGAAAAAGATTTTGTGTGATCGGGGCCTGAACATGCAGGAGGGTGAAAGGAGGGCAAGGAACAGAGTGAATTGGAGCGATGTGGTATACCGGGGCTGACGTGCTGTCAGTGGATTGAATCAAGGCATGTGAAGCGTCTGGGGTAAACCATGGAAAGCTGTGTAGGTATGTATATTTGCGTGTGTGGACGTATGTATATACATGTGTATGGGGGGGGGGGGGGTTGGGCCATTTCTTTCGTCTGTTTCCTTGCGCTACCTCGCAAACGCGGGAGACAGCGACAAAGTATAAAAAAAAAAAAAAAAAAAAAATATTTTCATATATATACAGGTAGATAGACGATAGATAAATAGATAGATATAGATAGATATGCAGTTTTTTTTTACATATATATATGTATATATATGGTAACCTTTGAATATTCCGTTCTAGTATGAAATAGAGAAAAAGTAAAAGAACGTCGTCCAGCAAAACTCTGGATCACGTTCTAAGAAAGGATCGGTTCCGTATCATGGCTGGTCTCATGACAAAAGTTTTCACACTTCTTGTGCGTCCAGTTCGTCCTCCCCGTCACATACACACTCCTGGATGGTCTCCTGGATGGACAGCAAGGTACCAATTATATCTACATAGGTGTCGTGTTTCACGATACCTCGGAAGTACCTCAGCACGAAGAGCTCGTCCTGGCTCCAGTGTTGGACTATTCGTCGAGTCCAGTTGACGTAGTGGCCGCTCATGGAAACCCAGCCGATGCGTTTGAAAGGAAGCAGCATCCACATGTCCACGAAGAAGGACACGACGCTCACAATGATGAGGACCACGAAGTATACGAACAACATGATGTATATCTTCTCATACCACCAGTTCAGAGGCAGAGAGCAGCCATAGACCTCGGTGTTGCTGAGGGCGATCTGCATGGTAGGAGTGATTGTGCATCTTGATGTGGGGGGGAACACACGAGAGAAGACATGCCTATAGGTACTCATGTCGCGGGTGTAGGGGAAGTGGAGGATGCTGTTGTAGAAGGTATTCTGAGATGCACTGTCCAGGAGGAATATTGCCAAAAGATCTGCCAGCAGGCAAGTCACGGAAACCTTCAGGGAGGATGCTAACTGCCCACCGTGAGAACCGATGTTCTCATAGCAGTATTTGAGCGATTTCTCATCAACGACAGATACATCCTCACGGCTGAGGCTCTTCAAGAATACCTCCAAACCCCGATGGCTGACAAATTTCCGGACAAGATGTGGCAGGAACATGATCACGCAGACAGCAAACAATATGTAAGGATGCCAGGGGTAAGACAGGATAGATCCCTTCCTGTCCTCCTCGTCGAGATCAATGTAAGAATAGTGGAGGCAGATTTCTCCTCTGATGGGGTCACTCACTTCCTCCAGCCCTCCTCCAAGGCTTTTGCAGGAGATTATTTCGTCTGAGAAGTATCCATGGTAGACGGCGAAGAACACTCCCCACAACAGGAAGAAAGTCAGGGGGAAGTGTGCGAAGAGTGCCCAGCTATCTTGAGGGCTGGGGTACCGTGCTCTCCTGAAGACAAATCTTCTGAAGAAACCTCGTACTTTGTCTACGATGCTGGAGCTGGGGAATCTGCGTGCCATTATATGAAGTCTTATTGCACAGGAGATTCTTTGATTTTGATTTGTGAAGGATGGGTTGCCTCTCTACATGCCTTAATATCCAAGATGTGAGCAATATTTATAGTTAAGACGAAAACCAAAGACAGGGGCAACATCTAAGAATACCTAATAGTGAAGTTAATGAAGTGTCCTCGTAATTTTGCATGATAAGAGATAGTGGAGTTACATTGCAACTGTATTACTGTAAATCCGAGGTGAAGCGGGTACATAGTTCCTTGTACCCGTGTGATCACCTGTAGTGAGGATAGTGTTCCTGTTGTCAACAGTAGTGAAGATATCAAAAGTGAAGATATCAAGGGGTATATAGTGAAGATATCAAGGGGTATATAGTGAAGATATCAAGGGGTATATAGTTCCCCCTGTGCTCCTATTGTCAGCAATAGTGAGGATATTAAAACGGCGTAGTTAAGGGGTATATAGCTCCCCCTGTACTCCTGTTGTCAACAGTAGTGAGGATATTAAAACGGCGTAGTTACAGGGTATATAGCTCCCCCTGTACTCCTGTTATCAACAATAGTGAGGATATTAAAACGGCGTAGTTAAGGGGTATATAGCTCCCCTGTACTCCTGTTATCAACAATAGTGAGGATATTAACACGGTGTGGTTAAGGGGTATATAGCTCCCCCTGTACTCCTGTTGTCAACAGTAGTGAGGATATTAAAACGGCGTAGTTAAAGAGTATATAGCTCCCCCTGTACTCCTGTTGTCAACAGTAGTGAGGATATCAAAACGGCGTAGTTAAAGGGTATATAGCTCCCCCTGTATCCTGATGTCAACTGTAGTGGGATATTAAAATGGCGTAGTTAAGGGATATATAGCTCCCCTGTACTCCTGTTGTCAACAGTAGTGAGGATATCAAAACGGCGTAGTTAGGGGGTTTATAGCTGCCCCTGTACTCCTGTTGTCAACAGTAGTGAGGATATTAAAACGGCGTAGTTAAGGGATATAAAGCTCCCCCTGTACACCTGTTGCCAACAGTAGTAAAGATATTAAAACGGCGTAGTTAAGGGGTGTATAGCTTCCCCTGTACTCCTGTTGTCAACAGTAGTGAGGATATCAAAACGGCGTAGTTAAGGGGCATATAGCTTCCCCTGTACTCCTGTTGTCAACAGTAGTGAGGATATCAAAACGGCGTAGTTAAGGGTCATATAGCTTCGCCTGTACTCCTGTTGTCAACAGTAGTGAGTATATTAAAACGGCGTAGTTAAGGGGTATACAGCTCCCCCTGTGCTCCTGTTGTCAACAGTATTGAGGATTTTAAAAAGGCGTAGTTAAGAGGTACATAGCTCCCCCTGTACTCCTGTTCTCAACAGTACTGAGGATATTAAAACGGCGTAGTTAAGGGGTATATAGCTCCCCTGTACTCCTGTTGTCAACAATAGTGAGGATATCAAAACGGCGTAGTTAAGGGGTATATAGCTACCCCTGTACTCCTGTTATCAACAGTAGTGAGGATATTAAAACGGCGCAGTTAAGGGGTATATATGTCCTCTTGTGCTACTGTTGTCAACAGTAGTGAGGATTTTAGAACGGCTTTGTTAAGGGATATATAGTTCCCCCTGTGCTCCTGTTGTCAACAGTAGTGAGGATATCAAAACGGCGTAGTTAAGGGGTATATAGCTCCCCTGTACTCCTGTTGTCAACAGTAGTGAGGATATCAAAACGGCGTAGTTAAGGGGCATATAGCTCCCCCTGTACTCCTGTTGTCAACAGAAGTGAGGATATTAAAACGGCGAAGTTAAGGGATATAAAGCTCCCCTGTACACCTGTTGTCAACAGAAGTGAGGATATTAAAACAGTGTAGGTAAGGGGTATATAGCTCCCCCTGTACTCCTGTTGTCAACAGTAGTGAGGATATCAAAACGGCGTAGTTAAGGGGCATATAGCTTCCCTTTTCTCCTGTTGTCAACAGTAGTGAGGATATCAAAACGGCGTAGTTAAGGGGCATATAGCTTCCCCTGTACTCCTGTTGTCAACAGTAGTGAGGATATTAAAACGGCGTAGTTAAGGGATATAAAGCTCCTCCTGTACACCTGTTTTCAATAGTAGTGAGGATATTAAAACGGCGTTGTTAAGGGGTATATAGCTCCCCTTGTACTCCTGTTGTCAACGGTAGTGAGGATATCAAAACGGCGTAGTTAAGGGGCATATAGCTCCCCCTGTACTCCTGTTGTCAACAGTAGTGAGGATATCAAAACGGCGTAGTTAAGGGGTATATAGCTCCCCTTGTACTCCTGTTGTCAACAGTAGTGAGGATATCAAAACGGCGTAGTTAAGGGGCATATAGCCTCCCCTGTACTCCTGTCGTCAACAGTAGTGAGGATATCAAAACGGCGTATTTAAGGGGCATACAGCTTCCCCTGTACTCCTGTTGTCAACAGTAGTGAAGATATCAAAACGGCGTGGTTAAGGGGCATATAGCTCCCCTTGTACTCCTGTTCTCAACAGCAGTGAGGATATCAAAACGGCGTAGTTAAGGGGCATATAGCTTCCCCTGTTGTCAACAGTAGTGAGGATATCAAAACGGCGTAGTTAAGGGGCACATAGCTTCCCCTGTACTCCTTTGTCAACAGTAGTGAGGATATCAAAATGGCGTGGTTAAGGGGCATATAGCTCCCCTTGTACTCCTGTTGTCAACAGTAGTGAGGATATCAAAACGGCGTAGTTAAGGGGCATATAGCTTCCCCTGTACTCCTGTTGTCAACAATAGTGAGGATATCAAAACGGCGTAGTTAAGGGGCATATAGCTTCCCCTGTACTCCTGTTGTCAACAGTAGTGAGGATATCAATACGGCGTAGTTAAGGGGCATATAGCTTCCCCTGTACTCCTGTTGTCAACAGTAGTGGATATCAAAACGGCGTGGTTAAGGGGCATATAGCTCCCCTTGTACTCCTGTTGTCAACAGTAGTGAGGATATTAAAACGGCGTAGTTAAGGGGTATATAGTTCCCCCTGTGCTCTTGTTGTCAACAGTAGTGAGGATAATAAAACGGCGTAGTTAAGGGGTATATAGTTCCCCCTGTGCTCTTGTTGTCAACAGTAGTGAGGATATTAAAACGAGTAGTAAAAGGGGTATATTCCCCCCCCCCCTCCCCCCTCGGCACACCAGTTGCCAACACAGCGCAGTGAGGATAGTGTATAGAATCTGAACGTAATAATGATGCGCCCTAGGGAATGGGGTATATAGGTCCCCCTTGTGTTGCTGCTGTTGTGAACAGTAGTGAGGATACACAAGAGATGGTGTCGACACAAGGGGGCGTTCGCAACACTCTCACAGTCACGGAAGACAATGTGCGACACAAGACAGAGCCGGACGCTTCCACCATGGGAACAACGATTCCCTCGAAATCCTCCACAGCATATCATACTCCCCCCTCACCTCCCTTATCTGTGCTCTCTGCGGGCCTCGTGAACGAGGACGGACGGATGGCGTCCTAAATTGATAGACTCGATCGAATGTCCTCGTTTCTCTCCGGTGCTGTGGTCGGTGCCGTAGGGGGGGAGAGGAGGAGGGGAGGTGTGTGTTATAACAGGAAGGCTCTGGAGTCCGGCTGAACCCTGAAGATATTCCCTTCTTACGTACAGCGCTAGCCGAGCGGCGTCCGCCATCGCCACCATCACGCAGGGGGAGTGGGGTAGCGTCCGTGTTCCGCCAGATGAGGTTCACGCCACTGAATATTCGATGATGCTCCAGAGTTGTGGGTGTGTGTGGAGGGGGAGACACACACACATTCTCCCCGGCAAGATTAACGACCCTCACCGGATCCCGTCAACCTGGCCACCACATACATCCCTCCACGTCAACCGGGGGTGACGCGTGATGCCATCCCGCTACAAGATCCCACCCCGGCCCGAGCCAGCCTAATTACCATCGGAGACCCTGATGTCATACGTGCGAAATCTGGCCGCTCTACGACGAACACGACGGACATACGTGTACTGGAATGATGAAGGTACTACGTGGGACTCTGCTATTTGAGGCCGAACTCACTCCATCCCTTTTTTAAGAGAGCGCCCCCCTTCAACTGTTCACAGCCCCTACGACATAACCCACGGCCGTGGGACGAACTGGCCACAACACTCATCCCAAACAGGATGATAACCAACTGAAGCGACGATCACAACACGTATGGCAAGTCGCCTTCCTCACCACACCACACAACACCACGCCCGACCCACCCCACCCCTTGAGGGGCCCGGGGAACGCAACGACTGCCTCCACGAGGAACGACGAGCCGGGGTTCACTTCAGAGACATTCATAGAGACTCCGAAGTGCCCAGGTGTACAGACCTGGAGGGCTGGAACACGGCAGGAACGTGTGAGGCATCAGGTACGAGGCCACTACAGAGAACATGGACAGTTCAGCAGCGGTCCACGTCACCAGAGGGCGGGGCGATCACACCTTCCCGCCTAAGGGGAAGTTGAAGACGCCAGACACAACTGCAGCGTATTACCCTACGCCCCAGACACGGGCGGACGTCCCCACCAGCCTTCAGCACCGCAACGGACGGACCATTATGTAAGAGCAACGCCCGGCTTGGCATCGAAATCTAGACACAAGCATTTTGGCGAGTAGTTCAATAGTTAGAAGCATCTTAGCGAGTTCAACGACTGGAAACATTTTCACGAGGAGTTCAACGACTGCAAGCATTTTGGCGAGGAGTTCAACTACTGCAATGAAGCAACCCATGGTAACATCACTCAACTGAACACAAAAAGGAAAAGAAAGATGGAAAGACAGATTTTGAAATATAGGGAGGGTGATAGAGGGTAAGCTGAATTACAACACGAACCCCCCCTCACGAACGTCAGTAGAGAGGGGAAGACCTCGTATACACAACTAGAATAGCTGAATAATAACACGAACCCCCTCACGAACGTCAGAAGTAGACCATACTGATAAGTGAGTGGCGTGAGGCTTGAAAACACCTACTCGTGAAACGCTTACATTAGATTCTGAACCTTTGCTGGACGAGGCAAAAACCTGCCTGTGATAAAGGCTACGATCCTTCCTACATCAAACCACCTCCCAGTTATCCCCTCCCCTCTCCTCCATCCGTGCCTCTGCTACACCGACCACACTCTGATGTTGGAGACGTTGCGGAGCTAGCCAGTCTGCTAAGGATACCGAAGGCCAAGATCTTCGATTGAAAAATATTAAAAAAAAAAAAATTAAAAACGATTAATTCACATTAAAAAAAAAGATTGTTGAGGCGAATGTTATGGTAGAACCTGGAAGGCTGAGAACGACTCGACCTTACATATTCGATTAGGATTTGGAGAACAACACAATACGCGGAACACATCTGGCCCAGCGAGGGCTCTCGCTCCACTCATCCATATCGATGTACACAAAAAATTAGTGTTAAACTAGCTTAGTTACCGCCTGCTATCTCTCTCTCTCTCTCTCTCTCTCTCTCTCTCTCTCTCTCTCTCTCTCTCTCTCTCTCTCTCCACACACACACACACACACACACACACACACACACTTACACCGTTGGTGTAGTGGTCAGCGTTTGTTGACCATGGGTCACAACGGACCGGCGTGGGTTCGAATCCTGGGGGGATGGGGAGGGGGGGGGGCCTGACTGCGTGCGCAAACAAGACGCTAAACAAACCTCACCGACAAATTACGTGCATCTGTACTGCACTCTACATCTGTCTTTTTTCCGTCTCTACGTTTTCCATTTTTTCCTGTACCACCCCCTTCCTCCTCCTCCCCTTCCCCCCCTCCACTCATTAGAGAGAAATGAGTAAGTATGGTAAGGTTTATGCGTGGAAGAGAGAGAGAGAGAGAGAGAGAGAGAGAGAGAGAGAGAGAGAGAGAGAGAGAGAGAGAGAGAGAGGTTTAGGTGTACGATATTCAACCCCCCCCCCCCCCCCCGTGGACTGGATCTAACACGTAGCGCTCACTGCACTTCAAAATAATGAGAGAGAGAGAGAGAGAGAGAGAGAGAGAGAGAGAGAGAGAGAGAGAGAGAGAGAGAGAGAGAGAGAGAGAGGAAGAAGAAGAAGAAGAAGAAGAAGAAGAAGAAGAAGAAGAAGAAGAAGAAGAAGAAAAAGGAATCCATTGGCTTCTTGAGTCGGGGAACCACGTGTGGCCAGCCGACCGACCAACCCGACAGGGAACCGTAAGACCTAAAACCCCACTGACAAACCCCCAACTCCGACTCATAGAGACGGCAGCGCATTGAGGCCAAGAACCAGCTGATCGCCTAAACAGCTGATCGCCGAATCAGCTGATGGTATTCACAGCTGACTTGACATCAACAAAGCATCCCAGTCAAGCTATTGAAGGAGGGGGGCTTCTCCCGGGTGCTATATTTGACCCGGCTATTTGCCTGGATGTGACAACCTCAAAAGGGAGCCATTTGTTCGCTAGTCTGAGCACGCACAAAGCCCCTTGTTCTAACAACCGTAATCACCAATCTAGCGAGCCGCCTCCCACCCTGGCCGTAGGGGAAAACATGCAATGCGAACGACCTGGGGGAGGGGGGGGGGGTATATCTCATTAAGGTGGAAGTGAAGGGTTGCACTCTACACAGGTGGATGACCTCGGAGAGTGGTGGCGCTCAACAACCCCTATGATAAGAGCTACTCTGCATTACGCCATCGCACAGGTTTGCACATCCTGTTACGGCCATGCCAGGGTACGCTCAGTGTACACACAGTGTATACTCGGGCACGGCCGTTAACAGGAGCGCATTCGAACGATCTGATGCACTGGGATCACCCTGATACTATCCTCACTACTGTTGACAACAGGGACATAGGGGGAACTATGCACCCTCTTCCCTACGGCGTTGTAATATCTTCACTACTGTTGACAACAGGGATGTAAGGGGAACCATGTATCCCCTTCAGTACGGCGTTTTAATATCCTCACTACTGTTGACAACAGGGATATAGGGGGAACTATGCACCCTCTTCCCAACGGCGTTGTAATATCTTCACTACTATAATATCTTCACTACTGTTGACAACAGGAATGTGAGGGTAACCGTGTATCCCCTTCAGTACGGCGTTTTAATATCCTCACTACCGTTGACAACAGGAGCACTATCCTCATTACTGTTGACAACAGCAGCACAGGGGACTTATGTACCCCCTTCATCAAGTCATAATGATATCCTCACTACTGTTGACAACAGGAATACAGGGGGAGCTATATACCCCTTTACTACGCAGTTTTAATATCTTTACTACTATTGGCAACAGGAGCACTATCTTCACTACTGTTGACCACGCGTACAAGGAACTATGTACCCCCTTCACCAAGTCGTTATATTATCCTAACTACTGTTGACAACAGGACAGGGGGAACTATACACCCCTTCAGTACGTTTTTATATCCTCACTATTGTTGACAACTGGGGAACTATATACCCTTTCAGTACGAGGTTTTGATATCTTCACTACTGCTGACAACAGGAGCACAGGGGGAACTATATACCCTTTCAGTACGAGGTTTTGATATCTTCACTACTGTTGACAACAGGAGCACAGGGGGAACTATATACCCTTTCAGTACGAGGTTTTGATATCTTCACTACTGTTGACAACAGAAGCACTATTATCAATACAGTTGACCACACGGGTACAAGGAACTATGTACCCGCTTCACTTCGGCGTTTTACAGTAATACAGTTGTTATGTAACTCCACTATATCGTGCAAAATCACGAGGACAGTTCATTAACTTCACTATTAGGTATTCTTAGGTGTTGCCTGTCTTTGGTTTTCATCTTAACTATAAATATTGCTCACATCTTGGATATTAAGGCATGTAGAGAGGCAACCCATCCTTCACAAATCAAAATCAAAGAATCTCCTGTGCAATAAGACTTCATATAATGGCACGCAGATTCCCCAGCTCCAGCATCGTAGACAAAGTACGAGGTTTCTTCAGAAGATTTGTCTTCAGGAGAGCACGGTACCCCAGCCCTCAAGATAGCTGGGCACTCTTCGCACACTTCCCCCTGACTTTCTTCCTGCTGTGGGGAGTGTTCTTCGCCGTCTACCATGGATACTTCTCAGACGAAATAATCTCCTGCAAAAGCCTTGGAGGAGGGCTGGAGGAAGTGAGTGACCCCATCAGAGGAGAAATCTGCCTCCACTATTCTTACATTGATCTCGACGAGGAGGACAGGAAGGGATCTATCCTGTCTTACCCCTGGCATCCTTACATATTGTTTGCTGTCTGCGTGATCATGTTCCTGCCACATCTTGTCCGGAAATTTGTCAGCCATCGGGGTTTGGAGGTATTCTTGAAGAGCCTCAGCCATGAGGATGTATCTGTCGTTGATGAGAAATCGCTCAAATACTGCTATGAGAACATCGGTTCTCACGGTGGGCAGTTGGCATCCTCCCTGAAGGTTTCCGTGACTTGCCTGCTGGCAGATCTTTTGGCAATATTCCTCCTGGACAGTGCATCTCAGAATACCTTCTACAACAGCATCCTCCACTTCCCCTACACCCGCGACATGAGTACCTATAGGCATGTCTTCTCTCGCGTGTTCCCCCCCACATCAAGATGCACAATCACTCCTACCATGCAGATCGCCCTCAGCAACACCGAGGTCTATGGCTGCTCTCTGCCTCTGAACTGGTGGTATGAGAAGATATACATCATGTTGTTCGTATACTTCGTGGTCCTCATCATTGTGAGCGTCGTGTCCTTCTTCGTGGACATGTGGATGCTGCTTCCTTTCAAACGCATCGGCTGGGTTTCCATGAGCGGCCACTACGTCAACTGGACTCGACGAATAGTCCAACACTGGAGCCAGGACGAGCTCTTCGTGCTGAGGTACTTCCGAGGTATCGTGAAACACGACACCTATGTAGATATAATTGGTACCCTCCTGTCCATCCAGGAGACCATCCAGGAGTGTGTATGTGACGGGGAGGACGAACTGGACGCACAAGAAGTGTGAAAACTTTTGTCATGAGACCAGCCATCATACGGAACCGATCCTTTCTTACAACGTGATCCAGAGTTTTGCTGGACGACGTTCTTTTACTTTTTCTCTATTTCATACTAGAACGGAAAATTTTATAGGTTACCATATAAAAACACACATATATATATATATTCATACAAAATATCACCTCTATCTACATCTATCTATTTATCTATCTATCTATCTATCTATCTATCTTTCTATCTATATCTATCTATCTATCTATGATTTACCGTCATACCCCAACGTCTCCAAGTGCCCAGCCCCTCAATGTCCAAGAGGGGGGGGGGGGAGAACCTGGTGATGGGATGGGGCGGAGGATATAATCCGTGTGTGTGTGTGTGTGTGTGTGTGTGTGTGTGTGTGTGTGTGTGTGTGTGTGTGTGTGTGTGTGTGTGTGTGTGTGTGTGTGTGTGTAGACGTCAAGTGAAACAAGGCGATTGATGGCCCCCTTGTCGGATCGACTTAAGAGGAGGGGGGAGGGAGGGGAAATAAGATGCACTTATATGAATGGAGATGTCCAATTTTCTTTTTTTTTTCCCACCTGAACACCCTGATTATGACGTTGAGGATGTGCGTAATAATTACATATTTGTACCTTACCGGGAGAGGGAGTTCTACGCTCGCCGCAAAGTGGCGCACGAAAACCCCGGCGCGCCCCCTCCCCCACCCCCAACCCTCTCCCCCTAACCTCTGTGTTTATAACATCCTGAAGGAAACCCCGCCTCTCTCTCTCCGTCAACAGGCAGGCTTGTTGCAAACCAACCAACCAACCAACCGGTCTTCCCTCATGCAAAACAGAGAGCCAGTTAGCGACAGGTGGATTTATATTTATATTCACTATTATCATCCTCATTATTCATGGTCGGTCAATCTTGCCCCAGAGTGCTGAAGCATGTCTATGCAAATCGACATCTTGTTCCGTCCCGTGTTGGCAGCCAAACCCGCCGCCGCCGGGAGAGAGAGAGAGAGAGAGAGAGAGAGAGAGAGAGAGAGAGAGAGAGAGAGAGAGAGAGAGAGAGAGAGAGAGAGAGTTTAACACGGGCTACTCTAATCAGTGGACCGTCCTGGTCTAACATATATAGAGGCAAGAAGACAAGTCGAGTGGTGTGACGGCAACGCCTCTCGGTGGTGGGGGTGGTGGTGGTGTGTTCCGTACAAAATACCGTAGTTATCCCACGAGACGAGGAAAAAAATGGAAGAAAATGGGATTAGCAGGACGTGAGAGGCGGTCGAGTCGTTCACTCCTGATGGGAAACTGAGCCTTGGCTGCCACGGGCAAGTGCTCCTATTCTCATGCAAATGTTCCAAATGTTGCACAGGCTATTAAGGCTTTACTACGAGGTTGTTGAGAGAGGTGGGTTCAAGTCTGGGCTCAATTTAAGCTCAGTTTAGTGCTGCTCTCGTTGTGTTCGGGGTGAGTAAGTGAACTGTGTTGGGGAGTTTAAACTCCCCTGATGAATATGATGTGTCAAGATAAATACTGTGGTGACACTTGGCAGTACACTGAAGAAATGCCAACAGTCACAATTCAAGAACTTCCTTATATATATATATATATATATATATATATATATATATATATATATATATATATATATATATATATATATATATAGGTAACCAGATTTAATTAACGATTTTATTCAAATCTTCAAGTCTTTAATGGGTGTATCTATTAATTATCTACCAGATAAATATGGAGGATTTGAGACCCAAAATCAATTTAACGAGAATGTAAAGTTCGCTTTGAGACGTGTTCGTCTGTGTCATGATATATAAGTCTGCTTCGAGAATATCTAGAATATTTAAAGTAACTTTTGAGAGCGATAAATCCAGATTTGGGAGGATTTAAGTTCCATTTAGGAAGGTTATGACTCCCATTTGGTACGGGCGTAAGATCCACTTGGAAGGGGATTTACTGTCCTTCAGAAGAGGATTTAAAGTCCATCTTGAAAAGATTACAGTCTTTGCAGGAAAACTTATGATCCGTTATCGCGTCTGGACGATATTAAAGTCCCGATCTGCTTGGATGTGTGGCGCCTTTTTTTTTTTTAAGATGTTTCGTCTCGATATTATACGAATTAAATGGTCGTTTTCAGGGATTATTTAAGGTGTGATTTATGGAAGACTATCTGTAATACGAATGTATGTCACTCAGAGATAATATAAGGGTTTGGTGGCGTTCAGGTTAGGTACAGAGGATCTGAAACCGTTTAAGGATCCGAGTTTTAGTTTCAAAGGGGATTATGCTCCGTCTGAATAGGATTTAAGGAACACGAAGAGTGACGTTACAGTCTGTTCTAAGAATATCTGTTATCACTTAAAAAGGAATTAAGTTAAATAATAACGGCGTTTGCCTTTTTCACAGAATGTAAGATATTTTGGTCCCCCTTTTTTTCTGTTAAATGCTTCGAGTGGAACTGTATAATTCGTATAATTACAAACTTATCTTAAGGTAATTCAGCGTCCCTTAATATCATATTTAAAGTTTATGTTACACAAATAATGATATATATTTAGTGAATATCTCGATTTTGTTAGACGCTTACGTTTGTTTTGAGAAAATGTATGTATTTACTAAAATTATTCAAAACTACATCTAAAGACCTTAGCATTCATCCCAGCTGAAGAAAATTAATTCGATTTCTCTGTAGGTACAAGATGTGTTCTTTTTTAAAAAGAATTTTGTTCCAGCAATGTTCTGAAAGATTATTTTTTTTGGTCAAGATTAAGAAAAGACAGGTCGAACAAGGGATACTGTAAGGTCTGTCATGGTCTATCTTAAAAGGTCATAAGGTCTATGAATAGAAACCCACACAAAGGTCAGGAGAAGAAAAAGTTCGAGAACTTAAGGTCATTTAAAGGTGAAGCTCAATGCCACTGAGGGAGGAGCCCAAGGTCCACTGAGAGGGTACTGAAGCTCCATCAAGGGAGAGGACAAAAGCTCCATCAAGGTAGGGTAAAAGGCTCCTAAAGAGGGAACAAAAGGTCCATCAAGGGAGGACAAAAGGTCCCTTAAGGGAGGAGAAAATGTATATCAAGGGAGGACAAAAGGTCCATCAAGGCAGGACGAAAGGCCCATCACGAGAGGACGAGGCAAATGGTCCATCAAGGTAAGATAAAAGGCCCCTAAAGAGAGAACAAAAGGCCCATCAAGGAAGGACAAAACGTCCCTTTAGGAAAGACAAAAGGTATAACAAGGGAGGACAAAGGGTTCGTCAAAGGAGGACAAAAGGACCATCAAGGGAGGACAAAAGGTCCCTTAATTGAGGGATGTGAGGCGCAAGGGGAATCTCACATCCACCTACAACACCCACCCGCCTCGGTCCAAGGTTGTGTTGCTTGTGTTGCGTGGGTGGGGTTACGGTGCCATATGTGGCCAGCGTCGCTTGCCTTCCGGGCCGGCAAGGGAGAGGGAGGGCACCACGGGTCAGGGTGACGAGGCCCGAATGGCATTGAGGAAACATGTCGGGTGAAGGGAGAAGGATTTCTGGACTAGGACGACACCCGTCCGTTCCTGGGTTCAAGTCGTATTCACATACCTAAGGGAATGGCTCCCTCACCTCTACAGTAAACCCTGGATTAATCAAGATTTCTATAGAAAATGTGAATGTAGTTAATGGGTAGTTCGCCGTGCATGTAGTTAATAGGTAGTTTGCAGTGTAGTTAATACAACTCTGTGGTTGGTAACTTTGGCTCTTAAGCTTTCCGAACTACCTGAGTCAGTCAGGTGGTCACCGTTAAAGATAAACACCAAATGAAAAGAATATAATCTCCTTCCACTAATTAAAATATTTATCCTCGATTCATACACGCTCTCATTACGATACAAATGAGATTACATAATACCATTATAAGGGAGTAGACTGAACACTCGCCTGCCGCTGTGTGCGTCTTTTGTTTTATAAATGATTTAAGAAGGTTTTCACAACATTAAAAGATCTAAATGAACGTTTAAAAGATCGGACAGGTTCTGATCACAAAAGATCAAGAAAAGGGTTTACATACGTACAAACAATAGCAGTTAGAGGTGGCGGAGGAGAATGTCGAATTCGTCAGGGAGAAACATTATCTTCCTCGCACTTTGCCGTCGGGGGAGAGAGAGAGAGAGAGAGGGATGGATTTGTATCACTTGCGTGTGATATGACCCTTCGTCCCGGCCTGAGCTCAGCGCATACAACATCACCGCCCCTCCACCCCGCTCCACGACGCCGTCCCACCCTCCTACCATACACTTGACAGCACTTCCACCATACATTCCCAGCTGTCTGATACCCAAGCCTGTCATCCTCTTCATCTCCTTCTGCCTTGGAGGGCCCTTGGGCGAGTTGCCATAAGGGCAACTCTAGTTACATACGGCAGAATGAACCTTGTCTAGCGGCCGTCTGAAGCGCGCGATCACTTATAGCAATGAGGGAAAATGATTTTGTCTGAGTTACCCCTTCACAGGGACGACGTATGGAGGAAACCTCGTCTACTCGCTGTTTCTAGGCGAGTATTATCATTAGCAAAAGCGTAACAAAAATAGACATTGACTTGTGATTAGTTTACTACAATTCCTGCTTGAGATGATGTGTTAACGGCACGATTGTTACAATGATCTGAGCACAATGGAGAGCGTTGGGTTAGCGCGAGGTAGGGGGAAAAAAAAATTGGTCTTCTCAGCGACAGAAAACGGAGTAAAAACAGCGTTGTGTGATACGCTCGCCAGGAGGCCGCGTCACTTAGGCCAAATTTATGTTCTGGCAGACGTGTTCTTTTGTTTTCTCCGCGTCATGTGTTCAACCCTCCACTTGTTCATGCTCTGTGGGGGGCCTTAATGACCGTGTTTCAATATCAGTAATGATGTGTAGCCAGAATGAAAACCTTGTGCCGTTCGATAACTGTGATGTGACATTTGGAAGGGGGGTTAATTTTGGAGTGTGGGGTATACATACTGTGAACGAAAATGGTGAACAGCTTGTGGAACAGTGTACTGGATCGGGAGTACCAGGTTTAAAAAAGAATAATTAACTCTATATATGTGTGGGTGAGTGAGGATATAGAGTCGACGGGCATTGCTGGATTACGTACTAATGGATATGTGTTGCAGAGGAGAGGCAGTTGGCTGTAAACATGCCGAGAGGAGCAGCTGGTGGGATGTCTGATCGCGACGTGGCAGAGGCGAGGGAGGGGATGGGGCAGAAGGTTGCTTAGGCTTTGAAGAAAAGAGGAAATGATATGGGTGGGAGGAGGGAGGCGAAGATGAACAAGCCTAGGATGGAGGCTTGTGGGAGGAGGAGCCACAGGGAGAGACTGGGTGAAGGTTGGCAATAGGCGAGAGTGAATGAAGCTAAGGCAGTGGGCGAGGAAATACGGGGAGGTGATTCAGGGAGTAGTGCCTACACGAGCAGTAACCGTACTGTATGTGGCATGCGGGAGGTGGGAGGTGGACGTGTGAGAGAAAGGGCAGTGAGTGGTGGAATGAGGAAGTTAAGCAGTTAGCGAAAGAGAAGAAAGACTTATGGGCATCACTTGCAAGGAAGGAGTGTGAGTGATTGGGAGATGTATAAGAGGAGGGTGCAAGGGTTGAAAAAGAGGGTAAATGAGAATTGGGGAAGGAGAATATTGGCAAACTTTGGGGTGAATAAGTTTAGGTAGGAGGCGAAGATCGTGAGGAGATCAATAGAGAACGAATGGGAGCACCAGTGAGGGGAGCAGAGATGGTGTGCGTGTTATGAAGGACAGTTGTTTTAGATGACAGGGTGGTAGATGTGGGGCGGATGCGGAGGGATGAGCTTTGGATACACAGTAAACTTAGGCACTACTAGTAGAAAAAAAACCCATAATACGAAAAAAAGGGGGGTGAGGGGAGGATTTGTACGAACTGGTATGGGTTCGATGTGGTTGTGGTGTCGAACAAATACCCTGGGACGAGGGATCTCCAGTGGCGGGAGGAGACGGTGGCGGAGAGGGTTTTGCAGCAGCAGCTTCTTCGTGAACTGTTGGATGAGGTCCGAGTGATGGATGGGGAAAGTTGGTAGGACCAGTGTCATGAGCGGCTCTTCCACAGGTGGCGCAGGTCCGTGAGGCAAATCATCGTCAGCGATGCTAACCACTACTCTGTGTGTGTGTGTGTGTGTGTGTGTGTGTGTGTGTGTGTGTGTGTGTGTGTGTGTTCTCTCACTCAGTCGTTCGATCACTTTGCGTCCTGTATGTCTGCATATCTCTTTCCTTGTCTCTTTTGTTTCCCCCGCGACTCTTCGCTCCTCGTATTCCCTGTGTCTCTCACCTCCTCAACCCTCACCACCCCCAGAAACTGTCCCTTGAGGCGGCCCCTGACACCGGGGACCGTCCTCCGGGGCACCCCTGAGGTCTAAACACACCCGAGGATCCTCCCTTGAGGATCCTTATTCCCAGGGACAATCCTCTGGGTAGGCCTGACGTCCTCACGCCCCTAGGGACAGTCCCTCAATACAGCCCTGACTTTACACAGCCCACAGACCATCCTCTGGGGGATCCCTGAGGTCCACACACCCCTGGAACTGACCCCTAGGACAGCCCTGACATCTATACGCCTCAGGGACCATCCCTCTGGTCAGTTCTGACGTCTAAGCACACCCCAAGGGACCATCCAATAGGTCAGCCCTGACCTCCACACACCCACTCACACACACACACACACACACACCACACACACACACACACACACACACACACCCTCTAGGGAGCACCTCTCACGGCATCCCTGCCTCCCAGAGCCGTACCGACCTGACGTCTCAACGCTCGTTAAGCCTCCTGCGTAATTAGCGGAACCCATGTGAGGGAGGGAGGGAGGGAGGCTCATTAGACGCCCCCTGATGAGCTGCGTGTAGCGGCCGGGATGGCTGTCATCGACACCACCATTCACGCCACTCTTGACACCCACTGCGCTCTCTCTCTCTCTCTCTCTCTCTCTCTCTCTCTCTCTCTCTCTCTCTCTCTCTCTCTCTGTATGTTAGTACACGCTCAAGACGACTCACGGCATAGAGGAGGAGGAGGAGGAGGAGGAGGAGGAGGAGGAGGAGGAGGAGGAGGAGGAGGAGGAGGAGCAGCAGCAGCAGCAGGAGCAGGAGGAGGAGGAGGAGGAGGAGCAGCAGCAGCAGCAGGAGCAGGAGGAGGAGGAGCTTTTTCAACACAGCAGACGATCAAAAAAAAAGGTGTCCCCGTGCGTGGTGGGGCGGCACAAGACGCCACAGGCAAGACCGGCGGTGTAACGCCTCCTGCTGGCTGGCTGCCTGCCTGCCGGGGGCGCTCTATGATCCTGCTGGGAGAGAGAGAGAGAGAGAGAGAGAGAGAGAGAGAGAGAGAGAGAGAGAGAGAGAGAGAGAGAGAGAAAGAAAGAGAGAGGAGTCGGCGGGAATGCTGTCTGTGCTTGGCGACATCGGGCGACTGTGTGTGATGTACGCGCGACCGACCCGAAGTAACCAGGGAGGACGTGAATCATTGTTGCGAATCGGCAGCATCAGCCGAGCCGCCTGGCGTCAGCTGACGTGGGCGGCTGCGTCGCATCATTCACGTCGTCAGATACGGGATCTTGGCGAGACGTAGTCAACGGGTGCACTTCAAAGGGAGCAAGTCCTTCGCGGCACTTTTCCTCTCTCTCTCTCTCTCTCTCTCTCTCTCTCTCTCTCTCTCTCTCTCTCTCTCTCTCTCTCTAACACCGCCCCTCCGCCCCAGCGTTACTCTGTATCAGGGTGGGAGATGAAAAGAAAGTATGAGAGTGGTCAGCACCCACCGCCCCCCTGCCCTGGAGGGTGAGTAAGAGAGTCCTCTCTCTCTCTCTCTCTCTCTCTCTCTCTCTCTCTCTCTCTCTCTCTCTCTAACACCGCCCCTCCCCCCCCCCCCCAGCGTTACTCTGTATCAGGGTGGGAGATGAAAAGAAAATATGAGAGTGGTCAGCACCCGCCGCCCCCCTGCCCTGGAGGGTGAGTAAGAGAGTCCTCTCTCTCTCTCTCTCTCTCTCTCTCTCTCTCTCTCTCTCTCTCTCTCTCTCTCTTCTCTCTCTCTCTCTCTCTCTCTCTCTCTCTCTCTCTCTCTCTCTCTCTCTCTCTCTCACGATCACGGTTATATTTCTGTTACATTTCTGTCTCTCGCTAACTTCTTATCTATGTTGTGTACTCCTCCTGCTCCTCCTCCTGCTCCTCCTCCTCTTCTCATACCTCTTGTGCAGGTCCCTTCAGCATCAAATACCATCGCTTCCCGAGCCTTTGCATCACCGCTTCTCCAGCCTTTGCGCCACCGCTTTCCCAGCCTTTGCGTTACCACTTCCCGAGCCTTTGCGTCACCGCTCCCCGAGCCTTTGCGTCACCACTTCCCAAGCCTTTGCGTTACCACTTCCCGAACCTTTGCGTCAGCGCTCCCCGAGCCTTCACGTCACCGCTTCCCCACCCTTTGCGTCACCACTTCCCGAGCCTTTGCGTCACAGCAAACGCGCTCTAGTTCCCCCCCCCCCCCCTCGAGCAGGCCCTGCCCTGCTATCGCCACACAAGCCACTTCGTCACGGCCTCAAGTGGAGGGCATGACGGGCCAGGATCGAATGGACGTGTTTGTTTTGGTCCGACGTGGTGGAAGGTGTTGACCCTGATCCTGGTGGTGGCTGGGGGGGGGGGGGGGGACAAACGAGGGGGGGGCTCGGAAGGTGGTGTTGTGGGTGTGGGGGGGGGGACGCGAACGACCATCAGTGTACGACTAGTCCTTTGACTGTCAGTATCACTGTCGTTCCTGTGGGACACAAGGGAACACGACGACCATCAATGTCCTTGTCCTCTCTCACTGGCGTTTCAATTTCTGTCGGTACGTGCATACACAACACGACTATCAATGTACTTTTCATTGGCATTCTTATTACTGTACGTCCATAGACAGTGTGGGGACTGGCGAGGAGGAGAGAGGCCTCCCTCCTCCCCTCTCCTGTGGGTTGGATTGAGGAGGAGTGTTGTTGTTGTTGTTGGGGGGGGGGGGGGGTATGAGTGGAGAGGGGGTGAGGAGTGTTGCAAGGGGATTGGTGTGGGGGGGGGGGGGGGGAAGAAGCGCCCCAGGATGTGAGGGCCAGCACGGTACAGTATTCGCCACCTGAGCAAGATGGGACGTGCCATCTGAGTAACACCACCTCAGGAGGGGAGGAGGGAATATTCGCCACCTGAGTAAGACCACCTTCTCTCTCCTGACGGTCAACGTGGGGTTCCCTGTGATGGATCAGATGTTACGGTGATGCCCAGCGTGTGTGTGTGTGTGTGTGTGTCTGTGTGTGTGTGTGTGTGTGTGTGTGTGTGTGTGTACTGTACGTTAGGGTGGTCGTCACCGGTGGTCAGTGTCATCCGTAGACGATGGAAGCGTTGCCCAAGGGGGGTTGGGGTTGCTGAAGAAGGGGGGGAGGGACGCCATGGGAGAAAGCAGTACAACAGACGAAGGTAATCCAGTGAATACGTGGAATCACATTTCACACATGTACCATGATCTGGCGTCTACGGCCGCGGCCAGTCGCCCTCCACGCCTCTCTCGAGCTGTGCCATGCACGGTACTGGAGGACATGCGCGCTTGTATGACGGAATTTTGACAGGAATGGGGATGCTTGGCGGCTTGGTTGACTGACCCGCATGGGGGACGTGGCAGACAATGGAATCAAGGTGTGTAGGAGGACTTGTTGAGGCGGAGTTGTTGGGTCCCCTCCTGTGTCAGGGCTGTGCATAAGGGCTTTGTGGCAGGAGGGGAGTCAGGGTTTTAAGGGTCGTGGATAGAGGCTTTGTGGCAGGAGGGGAGTCAGGGTTGTGAGTGCCGTGGACAGGGGCTTTGTGGCAGGAGGGGAGTCAGGGTTGTGAGGGCCATGTGTCAGGGTTGTACACACCCGGTGCAATTGACTCACTACCAGGCTTGCCTTTCGAAAATAGATGGATTTGCATGTATGTAGGTAAGCAAGTGTGTGTGTGTGTGTGTGTGTGTGTGTGTGTGTGTGTGTGCTCGCGCGCGCGCGCATTCATACGTCTTTAAGGACTTTTGCTTATGCGTACATGAGTAGTATCTATCGATCGATCCATCCATCTATCAAGGGATAGGGTGGAGAAGTGGTTGCTTCCACACGGTTTGACCTCCACCCACCCACCTGATGGAGGTGTTCCTCAAGAAGCCCCTCCACAGTGTCTCAGAACGGCAGTCACCTCCTGAAGGCATTACACAGACCTCCCCTTCCTTCTGCAGTATATTTCTGACACTCATAATGAAGTCCTTCATATATATATATATATATATATATATATATATATATATATATATATATATATATATATATATATATATATATTCCTACGAGTCCACGAGGAAAATGAAACACGATAAGTTCCTAAGCGCACTTTCGTGTAATAATCACATCATCAGGGAAGATACAAGAAAGAAATATAACAGACAGCATACGCAAATTCAAGATGATGTGTGGTAGTACAGAATCTTCAAGAGCTGGGGCCCCACGCGTGTCAAAAACCCTCCTCCTACAGTACAAATAGGGGAAAAAAATAATAATAATATTAATAATACCTACTCTCTCCAACGCCAGTGGGTAGCCGGCCTGGACCGCTCTTCGTTCAAGATCAATGCTGTCAAGTCTTTCACCGGCTCCCTCCCTCCCTCAACCAGCCTTCCCCCCTGAGAGAGAGAGAGAGAGAGAGAGAGAGAGAGAGAGAGAGAGAGAGAGAGAGAGAGAGAGAGAGAGAGGGGGGGGGGGGGGGGGGTGGAGCGCGCGCGCACCAAAACACTGATGGCCCCAGCAGACCACCCTGTCGGCCACGGTAATCGTCGATTAATGATATGATTAGCAAAGCCTGGATGTCTTATCTCTCCTCAACAGACTCATAAGCCTGTCAGAGGATCGGTTCTGCCTCTCGGCGAGATGTAAACTTTATAAAATGGATGTGAACGTTCGCCCTGGCCTGGGGAACGTGGCCAGATTAATACGGGTTCTGAATCAAATTATGTTCTGCAACCCTTCAAACGCAGTATATATATATATATATATATATATATATATATATATATATATATATATATATATATATATATATATAACGGTGTGGGTGTTACCGGGCTCCGCATGCAAGAGGTTACAACGCAAGTGAAAAGTCACCTTTGGCGAGTCTGTATCATTGGACGTACAATCTCCAGAGGAGTCTACGTCTCCCCGCTACTGAAAGGAGCGCAGCCTTCAGAAAGGCCTTGGGTAACACAGACTATTGTGTAGAAATTGGTCTTAGGGTAATATATATATATATATATATATATATATATATATATATATATATATATATATATATATATATATATATATATTATTTATATTTTATTATTATACTTTGTCGCTGTCTCCCGCGTTTGCGAGGTAGCGCAAGGAAACAGACGAAAGAAATGGCCCAACCCCCCCCCCATACACATGTATATACATACGTCCACACACGCAAATATACATACCTACACAGCTTTCCATGGTTTACCCCAGACGCTTCACATGCCCTGATTCAATCCACTGACAGCACGTCAACCCCGGTATACCACATCGCTCCAATTCACTCTATTCCTTGCCCTCCTTTCACCCTCCTGCATGTTCAGGCCCCGATCACACAAAATCTTTTTCACTCCATCTTTCCACCTCCAATTTGGTCTCCCTCTTCTCCTCGTTCCCTCCACCTCCGACACATATATCCTCTTGGTCAATCTTTCCTCACTCATTCTCTCCATGTGCCCAAACCACTTCAAAACACCCTCTTCTGCTCTCTCAACCACGCTCTTTTTATTTCCACACATCTCTCTTACCCTTACGTTACTCACTCGATCAAACCACCTCACACCACACATTGTCCTCAAACATCTCATTTCCAGCACATCCAACCTCCTGCGCACGACTCTATCCATAGCCCACGCCTCGCAACCATACAACATTGTTGGAACCACTATTCCTTCAAACATACCCATTTTTGCTTTCCGAGATAATGTTCTCGACTTCCACACATTCTTCAAGGCCCCCAGAATTTTCGCCCCCTCCCCCACCCTATATATATATATATATATATATATATATATATATATATATATATATATATATACTCTAGTCCTGTGTACATAGCTTGCTACAGACAATTGCTTAGCTGACGGTCCGTTTTCTGTCGCCCTGGGTTCCAGATACCAAACAACCGTTGATTCGACTGCCAAGGTCATTCAAGCCAACATCCATTTCTAATCACAAATTGGAAACTGTTTTGCCCAATCTCACTGCAATCAAGACAACTATCAACCATTACACACTAAGTATATTTCATAAATATTTTCATTTCACTTGAAAAGTTTGTCTATTTTGTTGTACTGAAGACCTTACCTTATAATTGTCAGGAAAGAGATAAGAAGAATTACCATTTTTCGACATAAGAGGTCCAGAATCGTTCAAAGGGCATCAGAAACCATCGGGAAAACCATTTTCAACCGAACCAAACTTAATCTAACCTGACGGAATCCGCCGCGTGTCCGACACCGTGATAATACCTACCCCAGTAATAATACTACTACCATGTCTGACATCAACCTGTTTGCAAGGTTATTTCCAG
Organism: Panulirus ornatus; assembly: GCF_036320965.1. Classification (NCBI taxonomy): domain Eukaryota; kingdom Metazoa; phylum Arthropoda; class Malacostraca; order Decapoda; family Palinuridae; genus Panulirus; species Panulirus ornatus. The sequence continues at coordinate 5,156,180 of NC_092231.1, forward strand.
TTTTTCTTCGTAGGAACTGGTTAACGAGCTAACAGCTATCATTCCCAGGCTACCTTATGTCGACAATGAAGTGGATATATGTATAAGATTATACTTACGGGAATAGAATTGTAATATCTCTCGACAAATTTTTAGCTTACCACTTCAAATAACGGTATGTAAGTACCTATTATTTCTTTGAGATTCAGGGATCCTCTTTTCCTACAGATGATAAGGTATTCTTAATTGTGTTTTCTCATAAATAATCTATAAGCAGATTATCAGAAAGCCTGTGATATTCAGAGGGATGATTTAAAAGGGTTTCCATCCCAGGTTCATAGAGGTATGCATCTGAGATAGTCATCCCCCCCTCCTACACCTGCTGATGATTATACTCACAGAAAACGGGTGTTGCGTGACCGGCGCAATATCTAATAATTTTTCAATGGTGTTTTTTTTTTTTTCTAGTATCACACTTAGCTATCAAACCATAATTTTCCATTTAGTTACTTTTTTTTATTAATGAAGGATCTAATGATGATGTTTTACTGTGAGGCGTTTGACTAGAATGACAATATGTGGTCAAATATGACTAACGTGTGGTTTATCAAAGCGTGTATATATATATATATATATATATATATATATATATATATATATATATATATATATATATATATATATATATATATATATATACACGCAAAATTGCAGCACACACACACACACACACACACACACACCTGGAATATCCAACGGCCATTGATGTTGTCCCCTACCGGAGTTTAATAATGCAGCTAGACACCGAAGCTGTTGTCAGAAGGCTACACCCGTGGCCTGACATCCACCTAAGCAAGAGGGACCAACAAGGGAGTACATGTCGGGGGAAAGCATTCTCATGTTAGGGCCACGGTAGATAAGGGAGGTCCACTCAAGGTTCAGTTGCTGGAACCATCGCCATTTCTCGACCTATGGGGAACGCTTTGCCAAAGGTGGCGGAACCATGCCTCGGCACATTGACCCCAAGACTGCCAACGCCGCGAGAGAAATGGGGAAGTCATGGCCACTGCCAAACCATGGCAAAGGGACCTCGACAAAATACGGAGGGGGGGGGGGTGGACGGACATACGTCCAGACGAAATCCAGCCCTGGTAAACGGGTCTGCTGTATCCCACGATGGCCAGGGATGTGTTCTTTAATAAGGGGAATAAGTTATAGGTGGGGCAGCACAAAGAATCAAGGAGGTTGAAAAACAAAAAAACTGGTACACATCGGAGTCTTCTTTTTTGTTGTTGTTGTTGTTCTCGTCTCCGGGGCAAGTTTTTATAATCCAGGATAGACCAGGAACCAATTGTTACCGCTGTCAGATGTTTGAGAGCAGTGTCATGCAATACCAGGGAACATATCAATGTATACATGTTTGACCATGCGAGCCTCTACGTCCAGAGTGAGGTCCAAATACATGATACACGTGTGGAAATTGATTACATAACACTCGATTTGGTGTAACTTTGGGTCCACTGATGTTTACTGAGCAGTGGACGAACTGGTATGGGAATGGTATGAGGCGTGGTGAAATGGTAGGAGAATGGTATGAGACGTGGTGAGATGGTATGGGAATGGTATGAGACGTGGTGAAATAGTAGAGGAATGGTATGAGACGTGGTGAAATAGTAGAGGAATGGTATGAGACGGGATGAACTGGTATGGGAATGGTATGAGAAGGGGTGAGATGGTATGGGAATAGTATGAGACGGGATGAACATATATGGGAATGGCCTGAGACGGTTTCTTGAAATCATGGTTGGACTTCAGTTTCAGCGGCAACACTGCAGAGGCTGACCACGAGGCAAAGACGAGGAGGAACACAGATGCCTCTCTGTAGGAAACTGCCTCTTTCAGTCAACTGCTTCATTCAGTCAAATGCCGCTTTCAGTCAACGGCCTCTTTTCCATCAACCACTTCTCTCAGTAATCTGCTTCCTTCAGTTGACTACTTTCATTCAACAGTTTCTTTCAATCACTAACTTCTTTCAGTCACCTTCTTTCAGTCAACGGGTCTTCTCAGTCAACCACTTCTTTCAGTCACCTATTTCTTCCAGCCAACCGTTTCTTTTTCAGTCAAGCGCTTCCTTCAGTCTACATCAGTCACCTTCACTTCTAATATCATGTGTATACCCCTCAGTAAACCCCCCGCATCCCCGTTAGTTCCCATTTGGTTTACCGGGTCGTCTCCTGATGACGTAGCCGTGGATACTGAAGTGCAAACCCAAGTTTACACGTCGACTCAGTCGGTATACCTACCTTGGTTTACACGGGTCTACCGCGAATGGGGCTACTACTTACTGCAGCAGCGTTCACAGGGTGGTATACCCTTTTACCCTTATTTGTTTGGTCTACAGCGGTTTACTTTTGGGGGGGTTTAAAGTTACTGATGAGGGAGGGACGACGCCTGAGCACGAAGGTATACGACCAGTGGGTCGTGCCATCACACGCAAGGGTCGTGCCGTCGCGCTCAAAGATCGCCCTGTCGTCCTCAAAGATCGCACTGTCGTCCTCAAAGATCGCCCGGTCGTCCTCAAAGATCGCACTGTCGTCCTCAAAGATCGCCCTGTCGTCCTCAAAGATCGCACTGTCGTCCTCAAAGATCGCACAGTCGTCCTCAAAGATCGCCCTGTCGTCCTCAAAAAATCGCACTGTCGTCCTCAAAGATCGCACTGTCGTCCTCAAAGATCGCACAGTCGTCCTCAAAGATCGCACTGTCGTCCTCCAAAAAAATCGCACTGAGCTCCGTACTCAAAATAAATAAATAAAAAGACAAATAAACTAGAAAATAAGATGAAAAAAATGAAAAATAAAAGAAAAAAGATAAAATGAAATTCATAAATAGATAAAAAAAAAAATAAAAATACCGTTATTCTGAAAGAGATAAACCACAACCTTCTTCACAGCCTCCCCTCCTCTTAGCCAGAGAGAGAGAGAGAGAGAGAGAGAGAGAGAGAGAGAGAGAGAGAGAGAGAGAGAGAGAGAGAGAGCAGTTGTGTACCCCAGAGTAGTGAGTGTACCCCCGCCCCCCCCCCCCCCCCCCCCGTGCCACACACACCAGTCAGGGGCCCTGATAGCAATATCTATATTTGTCAGGATTACCCCCGGCCAGCCACCCGGCCATTACGGGATTTATGACACAAAAGCACTTGATAAAGTCGGACAAAATTAGTCGCCATAAATTGGCCGGTTAAAAGCAGTGTGTACAGCGGTAATGACGGCCGTTGGCTGCCCTGGCTCCCTCCCTGTAATCTCCCCCCAGCCCCAAGCCCTCCCTCCCTCCCTCCCACAGGCACTCCCTCCCTCCCTCCCCTCCCTCCCTCCCACAGGCACTCCCTCCCTCCCTCCCTCCCTCCCTCCCTACCTACCCCTGGCACTCCCCTCCCGGCTCCCTCACCTCCCCACTGCTCCTCTCTCTCTCTCTCTCTCTCTCTCTCTCTCTCTCTCTCTCTCTCTCTCTCTCTCTCTTGTCTCTCTCTCTCCCCACCCACCATCCACTCTCCCCCCCCCTCTCCCTTTCGTCTCTCCACGCTCCCCGATTTCTCTCCCCAACCCCAACCCCCACTACCTATCTCCCATCTCTGCTGTTCCTCAAATAAGCTCCCCTCACCCAGCAGAACCATATCTCCCCTCTCCTCCGAACCCTCCCCTCTTCTCCCCTTCCCCCAAGCTCTCCTCATCCAGCAGAGCCATATCTCCCCTCTCCTCCGAACCCTCCCCTCTTCTCCCCTTCCCCCAGACAACCTCCCCACTCCTCGCCTCTCCTTCCTTCCCGTCAACTAAGCTCCCCACCCAACTAAAGCATCTCTCCCCTCTCCTTATCCTCCCTCCTCCTCTCCCCCAGACAACCTCTCCCACTCCTCCCGTCTCTGGCCTTGAGACGACCCAACATCTCCGATTGAAATATTATCGGTTCTGGCTGATCTCCTTGACCATATGTATTTGACGAAGCCGCTCGCCGATACCTCCCGATATTCCTCTCCCCCTCCCTCCTCGACTCCGATATATCCGATAGGAACGTATCTTAAGTCGATTATCGGTATTTACGATAGTTTCAGTGATCCCTGTCTTCATAACTGCCCATTATCCCTTAAGGTAATTTCGATATTGCCAATCATATTTTTTCTCATCCGATATTCCCGGCTCCACCTACTCCCAATTCCGATGTTCCTCATTTTGATGAGTCCACCTCTCCTATTTGGCCTATTTAAGTTTCTCCAAATCATCACTCGATTTTTACATCACACTGCCCGATTGGATGATCCAAGTTCCCGTTTCCGATAATTCCGATCCCTTTATCTGCAATTCCGATATCCCTGATCTCTTATATTTCCCACTTCGATTAACCTCCCCCCCACCCTATATTCCCCATTCCGTCTCCCAGTCAACCTATTTAGTATTTTTGGGTTTGAGGAGAGCATTCGCCACCGTCACCTCCTGCCACCCGAGAGACCCCTCGTCCCCAAGTTGCAGTTCGCCACCACAAGCGCACCGATGCCCCAGCCTCCTACAGGAGAACGGTCGCATCCTAACCACAAAATCAGCTTCACTAGTATTTACCAGACTTTACTGTGCCCTCCACAATTATACTGTGTCATAGACTGTCTACTGAACACTCCCTTTTTATATATCTTCCACTGTTTACTGTTTACTGTTGTGTGTGTGTTTTGCCGTCTATAGTTGCAGTCAAATTCAATAAAACGGTAATTATTATTATCATCGTTATTATTATTATTATTATTATTATTATTATCATTATTATCACCACCATTATCATTATTATCATCATTATTATCATCATTATTATTATCATTATCATTATTATTATCATTATTATCATTATCATTATTATTATTATTATTATTATTATTATTATTATTATCACCTACACAAGAGAACACTTTCTCGTATGTGTAGACAACTGGTTAACTCTCCTCACAGGTACCCCCCACCCGTGGTGGTCGCCAGGGTTCCTCATCACGGCTCATGTGGCGGGCGGAGCCTGGCGACCGGCCCTCCCGAGTGGCATTCAGAAAATGTAACTCATCCCTCACTCGTCCACACGTCCTCAAGGGTAATGTAACTCATCCCTCACTCGTCCACACGTCCTCAAGGGTAATGTAACTCATCCCTCACTCGCCTTCTCGTCCCTTAGGTTCATGTAACTCACACCTCACTCGTCTACTCGTCCCTCAGGCTAATACAACACCTCCCCATTAATCTACTCGTCCCTCAGGCTAATACAACACCTCCCCATTAATCTCGTACTGTCTTAAATCGGCCTCGTCCAATATCTCTGGTTGTGGAGTCTTGTCACTCTTGAGCACGACGGTACGACCCTTAGGCACAGCACGGTGCGACCCTTGGGTACGACGGCCTGACCTTCAACCTGATCCCTGAAATGGTCAGGTCAAAGGTTAGGTCATCACCACTCGTAAAGGCCGAGCGTAAGGTCGAGTACGCTAGTCCTGATGGGAGGAGCTGGCCCGTCTTCTCCCACACCCTGAGCCACTCCCTCCCTCCCTCCCTCTCCATCCATCCATCCATCCGCGTTGCGATAAGCCACACAGATTACGAAAGTTACCAGCTTTCGTAAATGATTCCTCTGAATGATAGACTCCACCCACACCTACCCTGGTGGAAGCCTTCCTCCCACTGGTAGCGAGATATACAAGGCACTCACTGTGCATGTGTGTGTGTGTGTGTGTGTGTGTGTGTGTGTGTGTGTGTGTGTGTGTGTGTGTGTGTGTGTGTGTGTGTGCGTATGGTCAAAGAAACAATTAGTACCAGCTTATTCTGGCACCCCGATAATACCAGCCTCCCTCACCACAGCCACCATGCCCCTGGGAGAGAGAGGGCTAAAAGCACCAACTCTTCGGAGGGTCGAACACAAGGGACCCCTACCAAGTGGTGTAGAGAAGGGGAGGAGGAGGAGGAGGAGGAGAGGCGCGGGCGGCTTCCGGTACGAAACGCTACAGTTGGGCAGGTCTGACATGACCGAGACAACGACGGAGAACTACCCTCCGCACCTTCGCGATGCCACAACAGGCCACAAACGCCCAGGTCAAACAACGTGTTTCAAAAAAAAAAAAAAGACACAACAGATGAGGAACATCGCCATAACTGACATGACTAAGCCGGGAGTCGTCCCCTTCCCCCTCCTCCCTAACCCCGCTCGGCGAAGTGTACTGTCACCGACGTTATTTATAACCCGACACAGCCGACATTGCCCCACCGTCGGGGAACATGAGCATGGGCATCTATTATACACACACACACACACACACACACACACACACACAGACGACGCCCTCCACAGATGCTAACCTCCGCCGCCAGCACACACCAGGCTCCCCGTGCAGCTGGGGGAGGGTGGGTGGGGTTCCAGACCACGGCAGATATGAGAGACTAGATGATGATAACACGGATGAACAAGGTCACTGTTGTACCATTTAGGAAGTGTGGGGCATACTGATGTATATAGAGAGGAAAGGCCGAAAGAACTGCATAAGAACTACCATGTACAAGGTCAGAACTCCATATGACCTACCATTTCCAAAGTCACAACTCCATATGACCTACCATGTACAAGGTCAACTCATAAGACCTGCCATGTACAAGGTCACAACTCCATATGACCTTCCGGGCACAGGGTCAGGCGCTAACATCACAAGGTTCAACCAGCAGACTTTATGAACACAAGAACACCATCAGGGACGGCACCTTCCCGCTGTATCACCTCTTCTGTTATCAACTCCCTCCTCTCATCCCTTCCCATCGCCTCTGGCTATTGCTTCCCACAGACTGTGTGTGGAGATCAACCACAGGAGGAATAACCCTTATGATGCCTCCTTCTTATGTGGCACGGCAAGACTACGGAATTCTCTGACGTCTTTCAATCTTATTTTCAATACTCTGCTCCTTGATAGAGGATCGGAGTCCTAGTGCTGTCACTAGGTATTCCTGCACAATACTACTACCAGAAGCATCCGGCAAGTGTCACGAGTACAGATAACACTGGGGCTTACTAAAGCCTAAGGAAGGAAGGAAGGAAGGAAGGAAGGAAGGACGTTCCTTCAACACATCACTTATATTGTTTAGCTAATATCTGGCCAGCATGTTCCCTTCTGTTTCCTTCACCAGTATCATCCCTTCTTGTTTCCTTCACCAGTATGTTCCCTTCTGTTTCCTTCACCAGTATGTTCCCTTCTGTTTCCTTCACCAGTATGTTCCCTTCTGTTTCCTTCACCAGTATGTTCCCTTCTGTTTCCTTCACCAGTATGTTCCCTTCTGTTTCCTTCACCAGTTCCCCAATCCTCCTGCCACCACACCCTGCGTCGCCATCCTGTGAGTCACCCCGTTTTCCCCGTAGTCACCCTGACACACACGGCAAGGTTCTTGCCACTTGGCCTGATAAGCAACCCCTGAACTGCTACCCTGTCATGCAGGAGCGAGACCTTCATGAAACCGTGGGAGAGATGGGTCTTCTCCACAGTGTTGTGCCGCTGAGCTCCTCCCACTGTTCCTTCGAGTATCCCCCCCCCCCCAAAAAAAAAAGGGATCCCTTGATCTCCTTTTGCCCTTGGCCTTCCTTTCATGCAGCCGGAACACGAGCTCATTCTGATATGGTTCCTCTACCTCGTCTAATGAAGCAACCTGGACGACGCTCGCTATCCCCTCCCATTAAACTTAGAGACAAATCATCATCGTTGCCCTACTTTGGACCTCCTCCAGCAGATCTCTTTCAGTCTAAAACCTAGGTCACCATACTGACCCACGAGACTCGAACATTCATCCAGCCTAGACGTTTCAATGCTATTGTGACAAATAACCTCATCATCGAAAAATCCTTTCAAAGGTCTTATAAACAAACTGTGAAAACACTTCTTTTTCTTCATATTTCTTTGTTTATCTACGTAGCGTCGTCACGATCTGCTGAAGAGAGAGAGAGAAAAAGGAGGATATAAAAAATAAATAAATAATAATGCCACGTTTAATCCCGTTCCCATGTGGAGAGCCGGAGCGAGGCTTGCGTGTAATAGCTCGCTGGTCCATCGGTGCTAACTGGCGGGTTGAGGGTCCAGCCGCTCACGAAGTGACCAGAAATGATCGTCTTCATTACGGCGAGCCAGCCACCTGCTCCTCCTCCTCCTGCTGATGTACCACAAGGTCAGTAAAAGCCACCTGCTCCTCCTCCTCCTGCTGATGTACTACAAGGTCAGTAAAAGCCACCTGCTCCTCCTGCTGCTGATGATGATGTACTACAAGGTCAGTAAAAGCCACCTGCTCCTCCTCCTGCTGCTGATGTACTACAAGGTCAGTAAAAGCCACCTGCTCCTCCTCCTGCTGCTGATGTACTACAAGGTCAGTAAAAGCCACCTGCTCCTCCTTCTCCTCCTGCTGATGTACTACAAGGTCAGGAAAAGGATATTCGTTGCTTTTTTTCTTCTTTTCTTTATCTTATAGAAGGTGATACAGTCATTTTGTATCACGTTCATCCGATCTCTCCGGTGAGCACTACGCGTTAGCTTTTTGCTTCAAGTAAAATCGCGTCCAAGAAACTCGTATGAATGGGTACGTCATTTCTTGTTCAGTCCATATTTCCTCATAACTCACAATTCCCCCCCTTTTTTGTCTCCCCCAATTCAACTCTTGTACTATCTAACGTCTCCACCATGCTGACCAGAGAGGCAGGGAGGAGGCATAGACTGTGCAGGAAGGTCAAACTGGTTGGAGATCCGTATATGGATCACTTGAATATTCATCCCGCCAGTGTTTTTCTAGGCTAGGCTTCCTTAGGTTGGGTTGGGTTAGATTGACTCATGCTCGAATCCCAACCTAATCTAACCAAACTTAGCCCAGCGTAAATGTTGGGGGACAGGTTAGGTTAACTTCATATTCTAACCTAACCAAATAAACCTAGGTTAGCAGAGACAAATGCTGGGGGATTAAGTGACTTAGGTTAGTTTCACAGACTAACCTAAATTAGCCTAACAAACATAGCCTAACATTTATTATTGTTGGGTGGCGGGTTACGTTGGCTTCATATTCTAAACTAACATAGCACATCCAAACCTGCCCTAACCTAGCCTAGCGTAGCACAGACATAACACACCCAAACCTGCCCTAACCTAGCCTAGCGTACCACAGACATAAGACAACCAAACCTACCCTAACCAAGCCTAGCACAGCATAGGCATAACCAAAACTACCCTAATCGAGCCTAGTATAACACAACCAAACCTACCCTAACCAAGCCTGGCATAGCCCAGACATAACACAACCAAACCTGCCCTAACCTAGCCTGGCGTAGCACAGACATAACACACCCAAACCTACCCTAACCTAGCCTAGCATAGCACAGACATAACACAACCAAACCTACCCTAACCAAGCCTGGCGTAGCACAGACATAACACACCCAAACCTACCCTATCCTAGCATAGCACAGACATAACACAACCAAATCTACCTCAACCTAGCTTAGCATAGCACAGACATAACACAACCAAACCTACCCTAACTTAGCCTAGCGTAGCACAGACATAACACAACCAAACCTACCCCAACCAAGCCTTGCCCAGACATAACATCCAAACCTACCCTAAGCAAGCCTAGCGTAACACAGCCAGATGTTGGGAGACAAATCATAAGGCGATCCCCCTTAAATAAAGAAAAAAAAAAAAGGACACATGAAGAGAACAAGTTGGAAAAGTAAAACACAGTCTTCCACGGCGACCGCTCTTCCCCTGTAGCTGGGCAGCGACAGCTCAGCCAGGCGAGGTGAATCTATCTATCGTTCTAGACAATTAATTTGTGTTCGGACGTTTGCATTTGTCCCGCCATATATGTCTGGCGTGCGGCCCTCGCTCCCGCCAAATTTGTGTCGCGTGCGGTCATTATGTTCGCTCGGGGTCTCCGCCAATAAACAATCAACCACGTTGTTAATTCGCGGGGTCTCAACAGCCATATATGACAGACAAGATGGACCTATGATACTGCTGATGGGGTTGTAGGATACTGGGCCTTGGGTACTGGTAGCGTAGAGGCGATAATCAAGTCGCGAGAGAGAGAGTTGGTTACTTGCCATACATATATATATATATATATATATATATATATATATATATATATATATATATATATATATATATATATATATATATATCGTGGAATCATTTATGGCCGTTGTTTACATTGTGACGTCACGGGGTACGTCCTGCGTTGCCGAAGGTATGATTTTTTTTCTTTTCTTTCTCTGGGCCGTTGGCGGCGATCAGCGGCCAGCCATTATTGTCCCTAGTTATGACATATATCGTGTTTGTGGTTACGGCTATATACAGACCAGGCGAGCGGGATGCTCAGTAAATACTCCAATCTCGACAGCATCGGGGCGCGAACAGTCAGCTACCACCATCCCTCCCTCCCTCACTCCTAATCCCACACCCAGGGAGGGGCTCCCTGCTGCTGAACTCGAAAGAGATTATCCCCTTGAGTAGGACAGTACGACCCCCCTTGAGGGCGAGGGTACGACCCTTGAGTAGGACGGTACGACCCTTGAGCACGAGGGTACGACCCTTGAGTAGGACGGTACGACCTTTGAGCACGAGGATACGACCACTGAGCACGCGGGTGAGACCTGTGAGCAAGATGATATAACCCTTGAGTACGACTCTCAGCGCAAAAGTACGACCCTTGAGCACGGCAACGCGACCCTTGGGTACGATGGTCTGCACCGCTGCCCTGTCCGTCGTGCTCGGGAGTCGTACCGTCGTGCTCGGGAGTCGCACCGTCGTGCTCGGGAGTCGTACCGTCGTGCTCGGGAGTCGCACCGTCGTGCTCGGGAGTCGTACCGTCGTGCTCGGGAGTCGTAACGTCGTGCTTGAGAGTCGTACCGCCGTGCTCGGGTTGTAAGTGAAGCGCCTCACACGCCACACAACACGCGCCGGGAGTCGATGTGTGTACACACACGAGCGGTGGACGTCTCATGATTGCCATCTAGATCACCCTAACTTCTCCCACGGAGTTCCGCACGATGTTTAGCGAAGTTATACGTGAAGGAAATACATGGTAACCACCGTTGAGTGTCTTGAGAAAACGAAAGCGACATCGGATATGAAGACGCGTCTTTGTATGTACACAAGTGGTGGGTGCGCACACACGCCAAAACGTTATGAAGTACTTATATAAGTGTGGTTGTCCACCCCCTCCTACCACAATGGAGACAGGTTGAGGAGGTGCATTGAGTGATTTCGGAGGCTACATGTTTACCCGTTTAACTCCCACGGAATCAACAGGGGATTGAATCATAACAGATAAACAGATGGGCATGAAATTCGCTCCTCCATGTATAATCCAAATGCACTTCTGCCATCCCGTAAAGATGACTCGTGTCTCCCCGCTCGGACACGGAGGGAGTGTGTTATGATAGCAGTAAAGCGGCTGGCGTCTGCTATCTCTAGCGTACTGTTGGTCTAGACGCTGGGGTAAATATTGTCTTAATCCAGAGCCTTTGTTGTGGCAACATAAAAGCTGACAACGTCAACACCCGTTCCCCTACCACCACCACCAACACCACCCCTAGCGCGACGCAGCCCATCACGGTACATCAAAATACAACACTGGGCAGAGATTTCTGTTATTTCTGTTGCCGAACAGATTTCACCATGGAGACATGAAAATAAATTTTTTCCCCGTTACTTTCTTCCCGCGAGTTTGGGTTGACTGGCATTCGCCGGTCGCCTAAATGTCGTAGAAGAGAAGTTTAATCCTTGAAATATTTTTTTAAGGGGGGTGTGTTCGGTGTACATAAAAGTAGAGCGATGCCCATCGACGTTATGATTTTGACAGACACACACATCCTCATGGTCAGGGCAGCTGATGACTTCACTGTGGAGTGCCGGTGTGGTGTGATTCAGCACAGCATCAATTCCCCAGGCGGGGACGACCCGACCCTCTGGTGGCAAACACGTCACAGACACGGAGGCGGGTGTGACCACCCATGTTCCCCTACGCATCTCAGAGGGGCGCTGGGCCGTCGTCTCCTCCTCCTCCTCCTCCTCCTCCTGCTGGTTGGCGGTGGTGATGGCGCAAGGATCCCGGCTGCCCAGATCTGGGGTGTTATGGATGGGTGAGGCGAGAGGGGAGAGGAACCATCAATTCAGCCTGTGGGTCTGGGTCATGGAGAGAGAGAGAGAGAGAGAGAGAGGACCTCAACACCCTCCTGCTGGTCTTCAGCCCGTGGGGCACCTCCAAGCTCCTCGTAGTGCGTCCAGGACGACGTGGCTGAGCTGGCAGGCCCCTCAAGAACATCAGCTTGCCGCCTAGCTAGCCACACGGTGCGATGGCACGGTATCCTGGAGAGCCACAAGGAGGCCTCTATTATACTAGCCACCCCCCCCCCCCCTTCCCCCTCAGACACAAGGGACCTAAGAAGCCAAAGTATGTCGTACTGGACAGCTACAATATGCTTGTCGAGCCACAGTGTCCTACTATGTCCCTTTGGCCAACCACAAGGGTCCCAGTATATCCTTAGACAAGCTCAAACGATGATGAACGGTCCACGCTTGGCGAGAATCGACCCATGATCATACAAGGTAATGAGGACGGGTTACGGTGAAAGGCTTGTATACGATGATATATCCAACGAAGAAATGAGCCGCAGGAGTTGTGTGTGTGAGAGAGAAGGGAACTTCGGAGCCAGCATTCTACACTATCTGTCCCCGGAACCACATCTGAGGAGCTATGAAGGAAATAAGACAGTCTGCTGGCAATTTCTAGTCGTGCACAAGAGCAAATGTTCAGCAATGTACGTGTATTTCGCCACACGAAGGATATGCTTCAAGAGAATATAATAGGGAAGACTTAAAGATACCTAACACAGATGGCACCAGAATTAAGAGATCCGGGTGAGAGGCTCAATGCCGTGGATCTGTCCACGGTGGAAGAGAGAAGAGCAATGGGTGACACCATCACGAACCTTCGGGTGTGTAAAGCCAACTTGATGATATCAACAGGGAGCAGCTCCTCGAAAGGACAGAGCAACCAGAGGCCATAACTGGAAACTAAACACTAAACCTGGTAGAGAAGATGTAAAGGAATATCCTTGTAGTGTAAGAATGGTGGACGGATGGGATCAAGCGAATGTAGAAACTGTGAGTTCTATCACGTTAGAGAAGTGTAAGGTTGAAAGACACAGAAAGCTCAAAGACCTCCCCCCCCCCCCCCCTCCTTCACGTACGATACAAATAGGTAAATGACTTACACACACACACACACACACACACACACACACACACACACACACACACATACACACGCTAGTTCGAGGCAGCGATTGGCTACCAACACATCACCCACACGCCGGTCCCGGTAATCACCATCAAACAAGGTAATGTCATTTACGCCAAGATTAATTAGGGTGATTAAGAGCTAATTCTCTTGTTGGGTTTGTTATCTCAAGGGTAGTAGGGTAGGATTGGGCTGTCCCCAAGGGAGACGAGGCAACGCCCTTCCCCTCCCTCCACTGCCCTCCATTACATATCAGCACCCTCCAGGCCAGCATCTCTATCTTCCCTCCATTGCCCTCCATTACGTATCAGAACCCTCCAGGCCAGCATCTCTATCTTCCCTCCACTGCCCTCCATTACGTATCAGAACCCTCCAGGCCAGCATCTCTATCTTCCCTCCACTGCCCTCCATTACGTATCAGAACCCTCCTAGCTACCTAGCTTCCCTCCACTGCCCTCCATTATATATCAGTGCCCCCAGGCTATAACACCTCTCTCCTCCCTCCACTGCCCTCCATTACGTATTAGTACCCTCCAGGCCAGCATCCCTATCTTCCCTCCACTGTCCTCCATTTCAGTGTCTTTCTACAGTGTCCATCTAGTGCCCTCCACCCTGCCAATATACTCCACCTTCAGTGCTCCTCTTGTCCCTCCTCTACTCTTTACTTTCCCGCCACACCAGTATCATCTTCAGTCCCTCCACCAAACCCCGTCTTAGTATCCAGTGCAGTCCCTCCACTACCCTCCCTCTTAGTACACCATCCTCACACCTCCACTGCCCTCCACTATGCCTGCCCTCCACCTAAGCGTACAATCGCTACTCTTCCCAGCCCTCCACCCCATTATACTAGCCCCCTATCCTCAGCTACACTCCACTCCAGCACTATCCCTACCCTCCACCCCAGAATGCTGTCACTACCCTCCATTACCCTCCATCCCGAGGTTATCCCACCCTCCACCTGGTGCCCGACAGTGTTGCCACGATGGCTGTAGGAACCGGCTGGAAGGCAGACACTATTGCCAAACCAGCGATTGAAATTAACCCTTAATGAAGTGTCATTAAAAATAGATAACTCGTCTTGATATGAATATTTACACAGCAGAAAAAAGACTATTACAATAGAAAATAGAAGAGAAAAGATCTTCCTATTGTTGGAGGTCGCACAATAAAACCTGCAATTAACCTATCTTTTTATGATTTAATGTTTAATTAGACGCGTTTACCCTCATTAAATGCGCTCTAATTACTTAATTATCTCATCATGCTGGACGGTTAAGTTTCGTATAAATCTTATGAGACGTCAGTACTGGTAGTGTTAACTGAGAGCAAGTGGCAACGATGGTAAGAGACTCATGACATCATCAGCGTTCAGCCAATAGCGACGCTCGTCACCAACGCATCAGGACCAATGGGGCTTGTCCCGGGTCCTCGTTTCTCCTGAAGTGTGTGTATATATATATATATATATATATATATATATATATATATATATATATATATATATATATATATATATATATATATATCACCAAAACATTTCCCGAAATAGATAACTAATTGTTGCTGTTCTTATCCATATGTTCTTTGTTCTTCACTCGGTATATAACTATTTGTTTTGAATAATATACAACTCAGTTGTTCTTTGTGTTTTTCCGTTCTTCATTAAGTATAGTATAACTACACTTTTTCCTGTCCCTGTTCTTCAGTCAGTATGCTTCCGTCCATGTTCTTAAATCGTCATACTTTCACCGTTCATGTTATCCTTATGTTCAGCAGAACTATGTCATTCTTTGTGTGTTTGTTCTTCATTCCAGTGTACATGTGTGTGGATCAGTGCGTCACCGAGACGTACGAGAACAGTGCAGCAGCAGCAGCTCGCCTCCCCTCCCTCCCGCCATCATGGCCGCCGTCCTGATTTAGATGAACTGCTAGGGACTGGAAGGCAGAGATCCACCTTAAGATATATATGGCACCACGAGCCTGTGTAGCCATTAAGGCCGCGCCGCCGCTGTCGATTTTATTTCTGGCTTTGCTGGTCGTTGGTCGTACGTCTGGCATTGCTCGTTGTTGGTCTTACGTCTGACGTTGCTCGTTTTCGGTCGTACGTCTGGCGTTGATCGCTGTTGCTCACACGTCTGGCGTTACTCGTTGTTGGTCGTGCCTCTGGCGTTGATCGTTGTTGGTCGTACGCCTAGCGTTGCTCGTTGTTGGTCGTACGTCTTGCGTTGATCGTTGTTGGTCGTACGTTTTGCGTTGATCGTTGTTGGTCGTACGTCTGGCGGTGCTCGTTGTTGGTCGTACGTCTGGCGATGATTGTTCGTCGTACGTCTGGCGTTGATCGTTGTTGGGGAGGTAAATTTAGAGCTGCGAGAATTAAGAATAGGGGAGTACTTAGATTTGGGGTTTAGAGTAAGGGAAAGTCTAAAAAGACAGGGAGGATTTAGAGTAGGAAGGATTTCCAGTGGTGGATGATTTAGAGTGTGAGAGGACGAAGGACAGTAGAGGTAGGGAGTGAGAAGGCAAGATAGGGAGTCTTTATGTATTATCTTCACACCTCTTATTACTATCTCCTTCTTCTTCTTTTTCTTCTTCTTCTTCGTCTTCTTTAATAATCAGGCTCATATCATTTATAATAATTAGTGTTAAATCACGTAAAACATTCAAAGGCGAATCAGTCATCAATATCCGGAAAGAATCAGTCATACGAGCAGAGAAGAATGAGTTACGAGAATCAAAGGCGAATCACACTGAAAAAAAAGAATCAGACGATTCACTTATGAATATCATAGATGAATCAGTTATAAGAATCAGAGACGAATCACTTATCAACATCGGGTACGAATCAGTTATAAGAATCAAAGGCGAATCACTTATCAACATCGGGTACGAATCAGTTATAAGAATCAAAGGCGAATCACTTAAAAGAAAAAAAAAAGTGACTCATGGTGGAATCAGATATGGAGACATAGCCGCGAGACAATGCCAGAGGGCAATGTAATTCTTGGCTGGGCTTGGAGTAGCAATTACCTTAACACACCAATGGTTGGCCCGGGGTGCCTCCCTCACTGACGCACGGGGTTATTTGCCGTGCAGGAGGCCACCCCGTCCGTGGCCGGCGATGAAAATGGAAAATGGGGGAAGGACAAGAAAATGGGAAGTGGGTATATGAGGAGGGGAAGGGGGGGGGAATAATAATGGAAGGGGAAGTGGGTAGAGGACTGGAGATTTACAGGATGGGAGAGGAGTATAGGGGTGGGGGAGGGTCGTCGTTGTTTTTCCCTTGTGGTGATGTTGGTGAGGTTACGTAGTCGTTCCAAGGGGGGGAGGGAGGGGGGTCGTCCTCCTTCCCTCTCCTGACCAACTGCGAATAGACGACCGCTGGCTGGACGACCCTCTGGATACAACGGTAGGACACGCGAGGTTCGACGAGACGACGACCCTTCAGAACGACGGTTCGACGCTCAAGGTAGGACGGTACGACCTCTGGGGCAGGACGACTCATGAGACACGACGGTACGACCTCTGGGGCAGGACGACTCATGAGACACGACGGTACGACCTCTGGGGCAGGACGACTCATGAGACACGACGGTACGACCTCTGGGGCAGGACGACTCATGAGACACGACGGTACGACCTCTGGGGCTGGACGACTCATGAGACACGACGGTACGATCTCTGAGGCAGGACGACTCATGAGACAC
>NC_092231.1:5178196-5200696 GCF_036320965.1 Panulirus ornatus
ACCAACGAGGGGCCCCGCCAGTGGGGCAATTTCACGGGTATCACAACGAACAGACTCGAGAGTCCATCGCTTTACATCTCATTATGATCTGCCTCGCCTCGTGTTCTCCTTCATATATATATATATATATATATATATATATATATATATATATATATATATATATATATATATGTGTGTGTGTGTGTGTGTGTGTGTGTGTGTGTGTAGAGGAGGAATCATATATACCTTGCCTGGTAAATCCATGTTGTTACACTGTGGGTGTGGGGCAGGAGGAGGATTAGATCCCTCCCAGGGCAGACGCCGACCCTCTTATTATACCTGACCGTAAAGCTTTCTGTTTATATTTATAAGGCTCTTCCCTGGGCAGCCTTGTGAAGGGTAGTTTGAGGAGAACGATCGGTTGAGTCGTCTACATTGTTCTCGCCTGGGCTGTTCATCCCTCGGGGGGCGCCGAAGACGGTGGAGGTTGTGGTGGGTTAATGTCGGGGTGAGGGCGGAGGGGGAGGTGCTTACCACCACCCCCCTGTGGCAGGTGCTGTTGACACGACAAGTGTTGGAGGGTGCTGGTGTGTGCAACAGATGCGGTTCACACGAGAGATGCAACCGCTGGGGTTCAGACGGGCCGGATGTAGTTAACACCGGGGATGCCATAGACACAGCAGACGCAAACTGACACAGTAGGTAGTGGGTCGTGAAGTGCCCACGGAAGTGCTACCTTCCTGACTTAGGGAGTGTTGAAGTGATGGCCGGGACCGTCTTACGCCCTCCGTGTCAGTAGGTTGTAGACAGCAGCAGCCGCTACCAGCGAAGCACTACCCTCGTAACTTAGGAGTGTCCAGGTGATGGCCGGGACCATCTGACATCCTCCGTGTCAGGATTAATCAGTGGTCTTATTTTGTCTCATTAATATTCAAGTTACCAGGGTAATCTTATCATCTCCCTACATACGCCATTCACCGATCTCTCTTTTTATCAATGCACATTTTCACATGATATTTCTTCCTCTCCCTTTCTTCATTTTCAGATCAAAAGATGCAACGTAAGTGTATTCGTGCCGTCAGGGTCCATGTAACCACTCAACCAACTTCAGAAATTCCCCCGAAGGCAATACGTTTGGACCCGCGGGCAAGAAACGATCCATAGAAAAGTCGAGCACATTTTTGGTCCCAAGTCCGGGGGTCTCGTAAGGTACAGCATCAGCATCGCGTCTGACTTTGCTGCCAACGGGAGAGAGGCCTCAGACAGGAACGGTACAGGCCTCTCCGAAGAACACCTTGCCGCTTTGTTAAACCTGACTCCATCACATTCATGTCACCAACACTCGCGCTCTTTCCACTAAGATTTTTACCCGGGACTTCTCCTCATGTCTTACTTTCATACGGACCCATATTATACACGATTCTGCAATGACGTTTCCATTAACTCCATGCACACCGCTCGCGATCCTACTGGAAAGCGCAGGGAGTCTGTACATACCCCAACACCATCACGTCTACTACACACACACACACACACACACATACACACCTTGTGGGCCCTAAACCTACTAAGTAAATGATGTCATATGGGTTCAGATCTCTTCAACTACCTAGCTCTTCGTTCCTCTGTTTCTCCCACTGTTCTCCTCCTAACTCCACAAAGCCTTATGACATACGTCGACTGTCAGAATTCCAGACACGAGGCACGCGACGCGCTCTGAACCTCAACCTGACAATCCCCTGTTTGGGAGAATCTCCTGTTTGGAACAATCCCCTGTTTGGGACAATCCCCTGTTTGGAACAATCCCCTGTTTGGGACAATCCCCTGTTTGGGATAATCCCCTGTTTGGGACAATCCCATGTTTGGGAGAATCTCCTGTTTGGGACAATCCCCTGTTTGGGACAATCCCCTGTTTGGAACAATCCCCTGTTTGGGACAATCCCCTGTTTGGAACAATCCCCTGTTTGGGACAATCCCCTGTTTGGGACAATCCCCTGTTTGGAACAATCCCCTGTTTGGGACAATCCCCTGTTTGGAACAATCCCCTGTTTGGAACAATCCCCTGTTTGGGACAATCCCCTGTTTGGAACAATCCCCTGTTTGGGACAATCCCCTTTTTGGGACAATCCCCTGTTTGGAACAATCCCCTGTTTGGGACAATCCCCTGTTTGGGATAATCTCCTGTTTGGGAGAGTCTCCTGTTTGGCACAATCCCCTGTTTGGGACAATCTCCTGTTTGGGAGAGTCTCCTGTTTGGGACAATCCCCTGTTTGGAACAATCCCCTGTTTGGGACAATCCCCTGTTTGGGATAATCTCCTGTTTGGGAGAGTCTCCTGTTTGGCACGATCCCCTGTTTGGGACAATCTCCTGTTTGGGAGAGTCTCCTGGTTGGCACAATCCCCTGTTTGGGACAATCTCCTGTTTGGGAGAGTCTCCTGTTTGGGACAATCCCCTGTTTGGAAGAGTCCCCTGTTTGGGATAATCCCCTGTTTGGGAGAGTCTCCTGTTTGGGAGAGTCTCCTGTTTGGGACAATCTCCTGTTTGGGAGAGTCTCCTGTTTGGGACAATCCCCTGTTTGAGAGATTCCCCTGTTTGGGATAATCCCCTGTTTGGGAGAGTCTCCTGCTTGGGAGATTTCAACGCACGTTAACAGTCAACTTCGGAGGTGCCTCCCATACAAACGGTGATGGTCTCGAAGCGGTAGCAGCAGCAGCGGCGGCGTTGCCTCACGTTTCCCATCCTTAATGATCTGAGCCGAAATTTCCAAACCAACCGATCCCGCCGACATTACGGGGCGTCGCGACCACCTTCCCCCAACACACCGGACAATATATATATATATATATATATATATATATATATATATATATATATATATATATATATATATATATATATATATATATATATATATATATATATATATATATATATATATATATATATATATAGTGAGCACAGTTTCTCTAGCGCTATAACTCCACATGTTTGACCTCCGCTTGCCTCATATGACCTACATTTTTGCCAAGGCCCCCCTGCACCCTGACCACACCCTGTCTCCTCCTCCTCTCCCTCCAAGCGTCGGAGGTGCCAGTTTAGCGTCGCTGGCTAAACTAACCGACGAATATTGCCTCTCTCTCTCTCTCTCTCCTCCAGGGCATATCCTAATCTGAAGTCAATCAGGCAGGGAGCCCTGGCACATCGGGTAGGGTGCTGGCAAAATCGGACAGGGGATCTGGTATATCGGGCGGGGACCTGGCATATATCGGGCGGGGACCTGGCATATATCGGGCGGGGACCTGGCATATATCGGGCGGGGACCTGGCATATCGGGCGGGGACCTGGCATATCGGGCAGGCACCAATAATGTGAGACAAGGACTTGGCGTATCAGGCCAAGACCTGGCGTACTAGACCTGGGGGGAAACCACCTCCTCCTCCTCCCCCTGGCTGGCATTCACCCAGCATCTCCACACGAAGTCTTTGCAAATATTTAATTCATGAGGCGAGGCTCTCCTCTCCACACACCAAGCGTGATAAACTCTTCTCTTCTCCCACTAAAAGGTTTTTCTCCTCCATGGCCGCAAGCACTTCTAACACCTTCTGTCATTTCTACCTTTTTCATTGAATATCCGGTCCTATGATTTTTTTTTTCTTTTTTTCACTGCTGTTTTCCTCCTTTTCATTGACAAAAGGCAATTCTGTCCGGCTCTTCTCTCTTCTCTAATTCCACTGCGGATACGCTAACATTTCTCCAGCTCCTATTACTATATCCCTCTACCAAATTTCTTTCCGTTTATTCCAAAAAGCACTTCCCTATCGTGGACAATATGAAGCCGTATGGTACAAATGGAATCTCTCCTCATATTTCAAAGTACGACTCGCAACTTTGCGTCTGCGCTTGCTCGTCTATTTAGCGTTTCCTCTTAAAGACCTAAACTCTTCCTTCCTCTATGACACATGCAATGGCGCAGTCTACCCAGAAGAATGAAGACCAGCCTAACGCTTCCTTGTTGCTTTGACCCCTACTGCTCTCAAGCCTTTCCTCATCTCTCATTATCTTGAACATCTTCAACCTCACAAGTCTTCTCTCTTATCATCAGTATAGATATCGCAGGGCAAGATCCACTGGTGGCATCATTTTATATCTTATTATCGTCTGGTCTTCCTTTCTCGGAGACTCTGGGGAATCCTGTGTTGTATCCCCTGATTTTGCGAATTCCTTTTGGCAAGGTGAGGCGTGGAGGATCGATTTCGCCATCTTTCCTTCACTGTTATTCTCTCTTTTTTTTTTCCTACCCTTTCTGTCTAGGCTGGAAAGATATCTAGCCAACGGGAAGGGTATCACCTGGAAGGGGAATATCTGAGGAAGAAGGGAAGGAAGATGACCCGAAGTGGAATGGAGGACATTGGCTGGGAAGGGGACATCACAGGGGTACGCCAGCTGGGTAGGGAAACATTAGAGGGGAGTAATACCCGCTGGAAACTCTGTCTTAAGCAAATTCGTCAAACACACATATCTTCGCATCTGGTCCACACATCTTCTACCATTCGTGAGGACACATTGTCCCTCCCCAACCAGATGCTCTGTGCATACTAAATCACCACTCTACCATACATCTTACCAAGGTTCAACAGACTTATACATACCTTCTGTACTTCGAACACATTTACAATGCATGCATTTAATCAATCCTCTGGTGGCACCTCACCGTGGGCCATACAAACGTTGAACAGCTTAATTAACCAGTCACCAATAAACGACACTGTCACCCCCTTTTAACAGAAACTCAGCTACAATCCCATCCATTCCTATGATTTTGCCCTACTTCATCTTACTCAAGGCTTTCACAACGTCTTCTCTTTTCACCATGACTTTTGCCATGACTCTCTCACTCTGCTTGTCACCTCGTCCAGACAAACCATGTCCGCCTCCTCTTCACCTAACACATTCAACAGTCCTTCAAAAATAACTCCCTGCATTCGTCCCCCACAACTTCACCTCTTGTTACCACTTCATCGCTCCCCTCACTGTCGCCTGCATCGGTTCGCTTGCTCCCAATACACTATTCGCATCCTTCCAAAACATTTTCCTGTCCTCCCAAAAGTCTGGTAAATTGCAGTGGTGTGGTAAACCGTCGTCTTCAGATAAGACAGACGTGTTAGTCTGGTAAACTGCTGCAGCCTGGTAAACTACCACGCGCAAGCAAACTGTCGTGGCCTGGCAAACTGCTGTAGCCTGGTAAACTACCACACTCAAGTAAATTGTCGCGGTAAATTGCTGTAGCCTGGTAAACTACCACACTCAAGTAAACTGTCGTGGTAGTCATAATGACACAACACTCACCCCCACTGAGGAAAGCAGCCGCATCGACAGAGGGATTCGCCAGTCACAAAACAAAGGACTAAGTTTACACAATGACGACCAAACCTGTTGGCTCGTCTCTGGGCACATCTTCCCAACATGAGAAATTCTTGAGCAACAGGTGTTGTCTTTTGTATATATATATATATATATATATATATATATATATATATATATATATATGTGTGTGTGTGTGTGTGTGTGTGTGTGTGTGTGTGTGTGTGTGTGTGTGTGTGTGTGTGTGTGAGAGAGAGAGAGAGAGAGAGAAACTCTGAGCCACCTCGGCTTCGTCCGGTCACCCAGGGACACCAGGCTTCCCTCCCTCCCTCCTCCGTGCTCCCGGTGATCACACACGCGTCTCTTGTCACTCAAGGTAATGACAGGCAGGAGGCTGTCGCTGACCCCAGTTAACGAGCATTTTTACACACACACACACGCACACGAGCACTGGCCACCACCCGGGACCCGCACGTGCGTGTGCGCGTGTGTGTGTGTGTGAGGAAATACACTGAGGGATTTACCGTAGGGCTGGGAACTCCATGGGCACAACGGGAGTGTATGATCTCCGATCAGAGGGGGAGGGGGGGGGGGGAGACTTAGGGAGGGAGGGAGGGAGGGGAGGTAGAGGGTTGCAGGGAGTGGTGGTGGTTCTGATGGTTGTCGTGGAGGCGACGACGGGCGACCCGTCGTCGCCTCCACGACCTGACTCACAGACGGACCACTGAATATTAAGCGACCTCTGCCCGGGGAACGTCCACTCCCTCCCTCCTTCCTACCCATCTCCCCACACACACACACACACACACACACACACACACACACAAGCTTGGCCAAGCTTTCTTTACACCACGAGACAAGACACCATACCGTCTCTCTCTCTCTCTCTCTCTCTCTCTCTCTCTCTCTCTCTCTCTCTCTCTCTCTCTCTCTCTCTCTCTCTCTCTTCGACACTTAAAACCATAATACTTTACGCTTAGGAAGCTCTGACTTTCATTCCATATTGATCAATATGGCAAAAAAGAAAAGAAAAAGAAGATAAGGAAAATAACACGAGTCTTCACAGCTGCACGTCGATGCTCTTCACAGCTGCACTTCCATGGTCTTCACAGCTGCACTTCCATGGTCTTCACAGCTGCACTTCCATGCTCTTCACAGCTGCACTTCCATGCTCTTCACAGCTGCACTTCGATGGTCTTCACAGCTGCACTTCGATGGTCTTCACAGCTGCACTTCGATGGTCTTCACAGCTGCACTTCGATGGTCTTCACAGCTGCACTTCGATGGTCTTCACAGATGCACTTCGATGGTCTTCACAGCTGCACTTCCATGGTCTTCACAGCTGCACTTCCATGGTCTTCACAGCTGCACTTCGATGCTCTTCACAGCTGCACTTCCATGGTCTTCACAGCTGCACTTCGATGGTCTTCACAGCTGCACTTCCATGGTCTTCCAGGTAGCGTCGTGCTTCAGTGCTCAGTGGGTCAACGGGACTTGAAGTTAGGTCAGATTTGACCATAATGACCATCAACTGGAAACGAGCACATCATCCCCGCCCGCTCCTGCCCTCAAGACTCACCTCGCAACAAAGACCAGAACTAACTGACGGACAAGAGAGGCGACGCAAGCCCATCAGCACCAATAACAGGAGAGAGAGAGAGAGAGAGAGAGAGAGAGAGAGAGAGAGAGAGAGAGAGAGAGAGAGAGAGAGAGAGAGAGAGGAGAGAGAGAGAGAGAGTACCGCTACAAGACACACCAGCGACACCAGTGAATAGATAAATGTTATCGGGGCCAAAACTGAAGACGTGGTCGACCTTATCATTACCATAGGCGTGGATGAGAGATGTTGTTTATGCCAAAGTGGACGGTGATGAATGGACTACATCTCAACAACAGGGGAGTCATACTGTTGACGTATATAACAGAGGGAGGGAGGGTGGGACGACAGAGGAAGGGAACGGTGGAGGGAGGAGGTGCGACTGCTTGGTGGGAGGGGGACGAGGAGGGGAAGGTGCCAGTTGTGGATGAAGGTGGCTGGTGTGTGGAGTATCTAGGAAGACCAGATACCTGAAGACCTGATGGTCTATGACGAGTTTACCTGCTGGAGGACAGTATATTGGAAGGACAGGTAACTGAAGACCTGATGGTCTATGACGAGGTTATCTGTTAAAGAACAGAAATGGTATCCTACTCCCTAAGCTAGAGAGGAGAGAGAATAATATAGTAGGATTGCATTATTCGAGTACAGTCTATTCGAAGGACTTCTCCCTTTCCCTGCCAATGAGCGTAGCGCAGCACTGAATCTATAGGAACTCTTGAAGAAGGGGTACTTGAGTTGAACATCTCACCTACCATTCCCTTCCAGCATATCAGAAGGCACGGAAATAACGCTATATGCTAACATGAAAATTTTATAGAAATTCTTGAATGGAAATCAATATCTGACCTAACCACACCCACCACATACTCCAGAGAGGAACTTCAATCGCTACTCCAAAGCAAAAAGGAATTGAAATACGTGCATTATATAGTCAACCTTAACAAGAACTTATCATGGGCTATACATTTCTTATACGCTAATGATTAACATCATGAGAGAACATCTGTGTGTAAGTGTTATCAATGTACTGATAGTCTCGGCTTTGAGATTATCTGATGGTGGTTCATTCCACTGTTCATCTGATGGTGGTACATTCCACTGTTCATCTGATGGTGGTTCATTCCACTGTTCATCTGATGGTGGTTCATTCCACTGTTCATCTGATGGTGGTACATTCCACTGTTCATCTGATGGTGGTTCATTCCAGTGTTCAATAATCCAGGTGTTGAAGAACCTTCTGTTATAGCTTCCTTCTGTTATATTTGGCCATTGTGATCCTGTCTAACTTACAGAAACTGTCTTGACAAAGATTTCTGTTACGATCTCCAGCAAGTCTGTCCTTTCTTAGAGAAAATCAGATTTTCAGTCTTTGGATCTAATGGTTATCAGCAGCTAAAAGTCATGAATCCATCAGCTGTATACCATAAGTATAACCGGGCAAAAGTTCAAAGATGACTTCTTAAGGTTTGTTTCCGAGTGACGGAATTGGTTTTGTTGCTCCTCTTTGTATGCGTTGCAGATGACACTTCATCTTCGGTCAAGTTTGGTCACCAGAATGTGATGTGAGTCGTCGTAATTAAATGGTTGATGTCGTATCTTTCGTTTTCGTGTATATGTCTTTTAGTCATGACACGTGATCCCTAACTGCTGTGTTGTGTGTACTGTAGCAAAGCAGTTTAGATCATTGATGATTATCACTTCAAGGTCTTATTACTCTTCTGTTACAACAAATAATGGATGACCAATCATCTTTACTTGTGTTTGATATTACCAACATCAACACGCATTACTCTACAGTTGTCTTCATTAAGTTCATTTACCATGCTTGTGGTCAACGCGTCCGTTTTTTTATTTCTTTTATCGTGACACAGTCTGTCTTTACTTGGATTTCGTTTCCTGTTTTCATAAAGTCGGCAGATCTTAACATCTTTCTCGTGGGTCTTGTCAACAAATCAACCGATGAACAGATAATAAAATGGGTCTCAGAATCGAGCCTTGTGGTACCCCCCACCTGTCGTTCTGAGCCACTCGGAGGCTAACCCCCCATTTAATGCCACCCCTGTAGGCCACGTCCGCGACACACTCGCATACTCGATTCCCTTCCCCATGAAATGATTTAATTTTTTTTCCCTAGGAGTCTCTTGCATTCTGTCGACAGCTTCTCGCATTATGTCGACAGCTTCCCGAAGCATTTCTCTTTGCCTTATACTATGCAGCTGGGCAATGCTCTTGGAATTCAGGCTATTACAAATTATCAGAGGGAGGGATCGCTGTCCGATGGGCAAAGAGGGAAGAGGAAGTGTGTGTGGTGATGAAGGGGTCACAGGAGGAGGTGCCTGCTGGGGAGAGCAGTAGGAAGAGAAGGTAAGGCCTCTATTAGGAAAGATGATGGAGTGGGAGGTGTCTGACGCCTGACGAGGGAGGAGCCTCAGAGTGTGGTGGTGGGGGTGGCGGCGGGCGGGCGGGCGTCGTCACTCCAGCAGGGGACAGCTGCGTTAATCCGTGCGTGACGTCACGGTCGACTTGGACTGATGGTGCAGCACATGAGACGTGTGGGATGGTGGCCCACAGACGTGGGACTGAGGGGCTAGAGACGTTACGTGCTAGGGGACTGAGGGGCTAGAGACGTTACGTGCTAGGGGGCTGAGGGGCTAGAGACGTTACGTGCAAGGGGGCTGAGGGGCTAGAGACGTTACGTGCTAGGGGGCTGAGGGGCTAGAGACGTTACGTGCTAGGGTGGCTGAGGGGCTAGAGGCGTGTGGTATGATACAGCCCAGTGGTGTGGGGCTAGGGAGCTGAAGGATACAGTCTACGGATATACAAGGAATCCTACAGCGGGAATGGAAGGAGAGGGAAACCCAGAGAAACATGAAGTACAAAAGAAAGCTGAGCGACATGGAGAACTGTTCAGCCCCTCAGCCTCAAGGCTGCGCTCCTTCCAGGAGCAGGGAAATGGTGCGTCGTCTCTCTTTGGAGCGATGACAAGAGCCTCGAGAAAGAGAGAGAGAGAGAGAGAGAGAGAGAGAGAGAGAGAGAGAGAGAGAGAGAGAGAGAGAGAGAGAGAGAGACAACGTCCACGCACTGACATCAGACGGTGAGCGTCACATCAACGAGGACGAACAGAAGGCGAAACAGAAGGCAGCGGAGTCTTGGCAGAGGTAAGACGTTGGTCATTAGTAACGCCCATACAGCTATGGCACACAGAAGATTGATAATCCAAAACAAACAAGACAGGAGATGGAGAGAGTCCAGAAGATACACGAATAATAAACAACTCCTACACAGTCTAAACAAAGGACAAACAAGAATCAGGTTCCGGTCAAACAACGCACACATACTGAAAACATCATTGTTTACACAAAGCTGACAAAGAACAAAGGTCTAACAAACAAACAGACGAAAAACTTTCACAGTCTCGGAATACACAGAGGACAAACAACTGTTTACACAACCCAGGCAAACAACAAATCAAGACCACAGGAAAGTCAAACCCCACACACACACACACACACACACACACACACGCACACACACATAAATAGTTTACCAGAGCCCCACAGAGCACCTCCTGCCCCAAGCCTTCGACAGATCAAGGAGCGGGAGACTCCGTCCCACACTGGGTCCTCCTCCTTGCGGGGTCGAAACAGAGGGAAAGTTTCGAGCCACCGTCCGAAGCAGCGTCGAAATTCGAGACCCCCGAATAGCCACAGGACGCCACTCTCTCTCTCTCTCTCTCTCTCTCTCTCTCTCTCTCTCTCTCTCTCTCTCTCTCCTTCCAAGTAGTCATGATGGTTAAGAAGAAGAAGAAAAAAAAAAAAGAAGAGAGAATCATTGTTATTCCTGGTGCTAATAGATGTGTTTGGATTCTCGGATGATGTGCGTTCGAATGGCTACGTTTATTGGCCGCTATGAATACGCAATCGAGGCGTGTGGCTCAGCATGCCAGCCGAGAGTTTGAAGGGTTGGAAGCCATTCTCAAACTGGACACGGGGAGGCCATTCGCAGGGATACTGGGTATGTGTATAAATCTACTTCACATACCGATGCGTTTGGGGCTGGGGCCCCTCGCTACCGTGGTCCTTGTAAGGAGAGATGGACGGTTCGGCTAAACAATCAAATTAATATTCAGAGATTATATTTATGCAGCCTACGGAGGGAGTAACACTTGGGGCTGCACATACGTACGACATGTGTTCACAGACCTACACGGTAAGGGCGATAGAGGGAGCTACACTGATTAAAGGACGTAGTGCATTCATACAATTGGATGGATGTTATACGGATATGTGTCTAGAGGCTTAAACACAAAGAGAGACGCCATATACATATGTACACCCACCTGAGGAAAGTGCATATAAGTACGTATAACCCGTAAATATATGAATATATATTTTTTTTTCATATTTGATCTCCGTTTTCCGCATCAGCGAGGTATTGCCAGAAACAGACGATGAAAGGCCACATTCGCTCACATCTATTCTCTAACTGTCATGTGTTATCCATCTAAACCACAGCTCCCTACCCACGACCAGTCCCCACAGACCTTCCGCATTCAAATCACCCATCACTAACACCAGTTCTACTATATCAAGACTGCTTACACACACACACACACACACACACACACACACACACACACACTCAGCTGCTCCCAAAACACTTGCCTCTCATGATCCTTCTCCTTATGGTCAAATGCACAAGCATTAATAATCACCCATCTCTCTCTCCATCCATTTTCAGTTTTACGTACATCAATCTACAACTTACTTCCTTACACTCTTTCACACACTTCCACAACTCCTGCTTTAGGAGTAGTGCTTCTCCTTCCTTAGCTCTCGTCCTCTCACCAAATCCTGACTTTACTCTCAAGAAGTTTTCATACCATTCTTCCCCTTCACCTCTGAGCTTCGTAAGGGTGGGTCGTACCATCTTGCTGAGGAGGGTCGTACCGTCGTGCTTAAGGAGGGTTTTACTGACGTACCCAGGGTGGGTCGTGAACCGGACGAGAGGCGACGCCCCACACGTAAGGAAACACTTCACTCCGTTTTCTACCCTTATCTCTGTTTTTTGTCCGTCTCGTCTCGTCTCCCCCGACCCCCCTTACTTCCTCCCCTCCTCTATCTTTAGTCTCTCTCTCTCTCTCTCTCTCTCTCTCTCTCTCTCTCTCTCTCTCTCTCTCTCTCTCTCTCTCTCTACGTCTTCCTTCCCATTTCATTCAATACGTCTTCTCCTTTTCCTCGAGCCGTTCTTCATTCTGTTCTTTCCATTGCGCCATATCATCCCCCCCCCCACCAACGACCTGTTCTTGAGTAATATATCATTTCTTCCATTTCTTTTTCTTACAGTAACTTTACTCTTTTCACCTCTCCCATGATCTGAATAATTGTATCACCTCCTCTGTTCTCTTCTGTCCTCCTCTGTCCTTCCCTGTCCTCCTCTGTCCTTCTCTGTCCTCCTCTGTCCTTCCTTGTCCTCTTCTGTCCTTCCCTGTCCTCCTCTGTCCTTCCCTGTCCTTCTCTGTCCTCCTCTGTCCTTCCCTGTCCTCCTCTGTCCTTCCCTGTCCTCCTCTGTCCTTCCTTGTCCTCCTCTGTCCTTCCTTGTCCTCCCTTACCCTGTCCTTTCCTTTGCTCCCCTGTCCCTCTTCTGTCATCCCCTTTCCTCCCCAGCCATCCTCCATCCTCCCCTGGCTTTCTCCCCTGCACCTCTCCTATCCTCCCTGAGCATTCCCCTGGCCTCAGCTGTCGGCCAGGTCAAGTGTGACCGCACCTGTTAGGTCAGACGGTGTCCCGGGGGATCTGAGTACACAGCTCTGACCCCGAGAGGTCATGAGACGCGTTCAGACCGCCTTTCCCAGTGTGGAGACACTCCCGTGGTCCACACCAACACTAGTAGTGGTAACCTTACACGTAATGACCCTACACCAACACCGGTAGTGGTAACCTTACACGTAATGACCTTACACCAACACTAGTAGTGGTAACCTTACACGTAATGACCTTACACCAACACTAGTAGTGGTAACCTTACACGTAATGACCTTACACCAACACTGGTAGTGGTAACCTTACACGTAATGACCTTACACCAACACTAGTAGTGGTAACCTTACACGTAATGACCTTACACCAACACTAGTAGTGGTAACCTTACACGTAATGACCTTACACCAACACTAGTAGTGGTAACCTTACACGTAATGACCTTATACCAACACTAGTAGTGGTAACCTTACACGTAATGACCTTACACCAACACTACTAGTGGTAACTTTACACGTAATGACCTTACACCAACACTAGTAGTGGTAACCTTACACGTAATGACCCTACACCAACACCAGGTAGTGGTAACCTTACACGTAATGACCTTACACCAACACTAGTAGTGGTAACCTTACACTTAATGACCTTACGACAACACTAGAAGTATTAACCTTAAACATAATGATCCACCACAATAGATTCCGACCCTGATATCGTAGCAGATAACAGAAATATTGATACATTCAACTAAAATATCACTAATGACCAGAGTTAGTGATCTTAGGACACAATATCTTCCAGGAAGACCGTGTTCATACGGCAGATGGAAGTGCTCTGGTGTGTGTATCAGACGGGCCATATATAACTAGGTTTAGAGAAAGTCATGTCCATACTCTACGTTTGAATGGACAATGAACTGATTTTGACTTTGACGTCTAACTCTATTTTGTTAAGGCTGTGTATAACCACTCCCTCAAAGACACTGCATAGAAAACGATGGATTGCTCTGTAAGAAGGAATTATATCTTACGTAAATACGATAGAAATCATACACCAACAACCCACTACCACACCTACAACCACCACTAACCACGACAACCACCAGCCCAGCAACCAACCCCACAACAACAACCACTGGTCTACAGTCACCACAACCACCACAACAACAACAACAACAACAACCACTGGCCAACAACAACCACCACCACTACCACCACCACACCAACAACCACTGGCCAACAACAACCACCACACCAACAACCACTGACTCACACCACCACCACCACACCAACAACCACTGACTCACACCACCACCACCACACCAACAACCACTGACTCACACCACCACCACCACACCAACAACCACTGACTCACACCACCACCACCACACCAACAACCACTGACTCACACTACCACCACCACACCAACAACCACTGACTCACACCACCACCACCACACCAACAACCACTGACTCACACTACCACCACCACACCAACAACCACTGACTCACACCACCACCACCACACCAACAACAACCACTGGCCAACAACAACCACCACACCAACAACCACTGACTCACACCACCACCACCACACCAACAACCACTGACTCACACCACCACCACCACACCAACAACAACCACTGGCCAACAACAACCACCACACCAACAAGCACTGACTCACACCACCACCACCACACCAACAACCACTGACTCACACCACCACCACCACACCAACAACAACCACTGGCCAACAACAACCACCACACCAACAACCACTGACTCACACCACCACCACCACACCAACAACCACTGACTCACACCACCACCACCCTCATCCCTGGCCTCACCTCATCCTCCCCCACCTCCCTCCCGTCAAGGTAACAACTCCAACTCATGTGTTGGCGAAGGTGAAATATGACTGGCGGGCGACAGTAAGGTAAACAGGCAAGGCTTAGGCAGCGGCTGGCGTGTTTACCTTAGTGAGGCAAGCTGGAGGTTGGGGTAGGTCTCTCTCTCTCTCTTCATGCCCTCCTTGAGTTGGCCACCTTCATCCTGGGAGAGAGAGAGAGAGAGAGAGAGAGAGAGAGAGAGAGAGAGAGAGAGAGAGAGAGAGAGAGAGGAGAGAAAATAGTGGGTAGTTGTAAAATGCAAGCACTTGTTCAACCTCGGGAAAATATAGGGTCATAAAAAAAATCATTTGTTCATCCTTGGGAAAATAAAGGGTTATAAAACAAGAATGCGCTCATCCTTGGGAAAATATAGGGTTATAAAACAAGCATGTGTTCATCCTTGGGAAAATATAGGGTTATAAAACAAGCATTTGTTCATCCTTGGGAAAAAACAAATCGGAAAAAGAATGTCTGTTCAGATCAAGAAGTTCGTTTCAGATTTCTTGAATTCTAGTTCCTCTGCGTCAGCTTCACAAGCATTAAGTTGTGGCTATTACACATTAAAACGACCAACCCATCTCCCTACCCCAGGGAAGGACGCAAGAACATCCTGGGATGTACAAACGGGGGGAGGGGGAAAAAAAAGTATCGTACCACTTTTCATGTGCAACAATATGACCCCCAGACGAAGGATTCTGAGATATTCCCGTTGGTCTGGCCTCACACAGATGGCCCTGCTGTCCTGATATAGCGTGAATTCCCACCGGCGTTTCCCGTCATTTCCCATAATCAATGACGTATCAATTTCGTATCTAATTTCATATTTTTCTTTGGAAATAACTAAAAAGTGAGACTACAATAGTTATTTGAAAATCTGTCTCACACGTTCACGCTTGCCAACACTACCGAGACAACTCGAGTCGTATTGGTGGCCATTTGAAGATTCAATGGGGTCCGTCCGGGAAGATATTTTCTTTTTTTCCCACCGAGTGTACGCAAAAGTTGCGTGTGATTATATAGCAGTGGCGGTGGTTTGTTGTTAGGGGGGGTTGGTGGTTTGTTGTTAGGGAGGGTTGGTGGTTTGTTGTTAGGGGGGGGTTGGTGGTTTGTTGTTAGGGGGAGGGGTTGGTGGTTTGTTGTTAAGGGGGGGTTGGTGGTTTGTTGTTAGGGGGGGGTGGTGGTTTGTGGCAACATAGGCTCTGGTGTAATCCTACAGGTCCGTGTCTCGTGTAGTGATTGGCTGGGACTGATTATCACCATCTCTTGTACAAATACAGAAGAATCATTTTATTTTGTATGTGTTTGTTACTTGCCATGAAGGGGCACAGTTTTCAGGCAGGTTCTGAAGGATCTGGAAGAGGACGTGATGGAGCTACTCACCATTACGAAGAAGGACTCTGGCGATGCAGCTTGGTTGGCTCGTCTTTTGCGCACCCAGTAAATGTCTTTCAAAAGCTCACTTAACCAAAACTTCACGTGAAAAGCAAAGACAGGACAACCACTGAACTGCTGGGCAAATTCAAAGCTTTCCAAGGCTCGTTGGACCACTGGGAAAAACCTAGATTCCCTTCCAAAAGGGAAAATCGACGTGTTTGTAAAGTTTATAGTGTGAGCTCCTGGCGGAGAGCGACATCGAACTCGACCGAGAAAAGAAAGGCGTTCTTGTGTCACACGCGAAGTCACTGAGAGGGATTTCGCTCACTTCTCCCGGAGTTCGATGACAGAAAACTTCATAAGATTTCTAATTCGTTTCTCCCTTAAGTGGATGGTGTTCCTATTGACATCCAGGATGACGTAGAGAAGAATCTAGTAGCTTTGCTGATGCTTCTGGAGCGATAGGTTCGAGTTTCGGAGCTAAAGTTCGACCAGGCTCTGGAGCTCTGTCTCCTGCAGTTAACCCAATTCCCTCGGAAGTCGACCTTCTGCGAATGTCGCCGACTCGTCGAACGTATGTGTGTGTGTGTGTGTGTGTATGTGTGTGTGTGTGTGTGTGTGTGTGTGTGTGTGGAGCTGGGGTAATCTTTCCATACGTCTTGCCATTAAGAGGAGCCTGACAATTTTCTTAGGCTGCGAATCCATTTAGAACTGATCGTTTGACGAGCCCTAGTACAAAGCCTATCCAACTGGCCAGCTATGCAGACGAAGCTTTAGGAAACGTCTTTCTGATTCTATAAATTCAGTATTAGTAAATGAAGGAGAATAAGAGGGATATGACGAGGAATGACAATTTAACTAAGAAATGATAAGTTCAGGGTTTCGGATTTTCGTGGTGGATAGAGGACAAGGGCAAGACTGTCGAAAGGGTTGGGGGACCCTGATAGACGAAGGCTGGAAAAACTGAGCTTAGACAGGAAATCTTTTTAATACTATGCTGTGTGGAACATTCATATGATAGACAAATAGATGGAGATATGTGGAGGCCAAACAGAGGGATATATGTGCAGGGCAAACAGAAGGAGATATGTGGAGGCCAAACAGGAGATATGTCGAGGCTCAAGAGAGGGATATAAGCAGAAGCCAGGCACAGGGAGGCATGTAGAGGCCAAACACAGGGAGATATGTAGAGGCCACCTGGAGAGTGTGTGGGAGGGACTTTGATAAACACTTCAGGTGAAGATGAATAGCTCAGGGAGCACATTGTGAGGGGTCGAGTCTGTCCCCGTCCAAGTGGACGGGAGGGGGGGAGGGATGGTATGGCTGGGTAGGGAGATGGTAAGGAAGGGCAGGGGAGGACTGAGGAGGGCAGGGGAGGATAAGGAAGAGCTGAGGAGGGCAGAGGAGGGTAGTGAAGGGGAGAGAAGGGACAAGGGGAGGGCAAGAGGGGCAAGGGAGGAAAGGGAATACATGGGGAGATTACAGGGGACCTTATAGTCCATGACGAGGTTATATGTACAGTTATCATCTTAGCTGTAGTAAAGACAAGACACACAAATTAAGGTGCCATTCTGAAAGACTTTCTTGGGATTTTCTTTCACTATTTGCAAGTATAAATCACTGGCTCTACTTTCCTTCCTTTCGGTGTCTTTGTAATCACGGTCCTGCTGGTCTCCACTTGATCTAGATATCAAATCTAGGTACAGGCTTATCTTTAGTTCCCGTCAATGGGTTCCTCCTCTCCCCCTTTTACATAACCCCCTTTTATACCTTTCCAGGGACGCTACCTCCCTCAAGGGGGGAAAGGAGGCACTCCTGAAGTTTCGTCAGCACCTTGACCGTGTCCACATCCAAGAACCTAAAACAGTATCGATATCATAACTCACGCGCGGATTTCATCATGCAAGGTGATAAGAGATAAGAGTATGAACTTGACGGAGGGAAAAAGATGCAATAAGCAAGTCAACCAAAAGGTTCCATTAGCAGGATAGAAAACAGGAATAAAACGACCATCAGATACTGTCAGAGAGAAAACGCAGTATACATATGCAACAAGGCGAAAGATAAATATTTAGATGATAACAACGAATAAGAGGATTTATGGTTCATGACTTGCTTTAAGAACGAGAATATTACATGCCACATGAGACGATTTACAGTTTTTCCTATACAAAGTAGCGACTAGAGTCCCACTGTGTTCCAGTCATCCTCGCCTATACAATATCCCTGTCAGTATAGTCTTTCTATACTACGTGGTGTTCGAGCACAGCTAGTTTCCTGACAGCTGACGTACCGTAGGGAGTGGTGGGAGGGGAGGAGCCTTCTGCTTTCCTATGCCCCCTCCCCCTCCCTCTATAGTGGCGGGTGGGGAGGAGCCTTCTGCTTTCGTACCCCCTCTTCCCTCTATAGTGGCGGGTGGGGAAGAACTGTCTGCTCCCTTATCTTGCCTCTTCTATCTGGATTAGGCCTGCTGGATGCCATTACTCTCCTGCAGCAGACAAACCCTCGTCACAGACCATCAGTAGTCTTCTCGTCACCTGTCCTCCCCACGTAACGAACCACCGCAGATCCTTCACCAAATACTCCCAGCCCAGCCCAGCCCAGCCCAGCCCAGCCCAGCCCCCTTTCTGGAGAGGGTGCACGACCCCACCTCCCCCTTGATGAGTGACTGACGCTCTTCAAGGCCAGGGGAGGGGGAGGTTTTAAGCATGCGTCCCGCAGACAGGGGTCCGAGAGGTCAGGCAGGTGACGGGGGCCGTGGTTGCCAGGCACGGTAAACGCTGGCAGATACATGCGTCAACCCCGGGGACTTGCCGTCTGCACCGACGAGGAAGCAGGTATGCATGCTGGGGCCCCTCCGTGTATGTATTTATGCATGTGATTTGTGGCCGTCCTCTCGGGGGGCACACGTGTGCCCTGCGGATCTGTATGCATTCTTGCGTGTTTGTGAGTATTTATGGGCTGATATTGGCCCTCATTCTCATCGGTGACTTTGGTTCCCTAACCTAACCCTCCTTCCCTCCCTCCCTCCCTCCCTCTCTCTCTCTCTCTCTCTCTCTCTCGCTGAATGTTTATGTATTGCCTCCCGGTGACAAATGGAGGGAACACGAGGCGAGAGCACGATTAGCTGGCCATCAAGAAAACCCTGGCAAGATTCTGTCGATAACAGCTTCTGAAGTAAGAGAGAGAGAGAGAGAGAGAGAGAGAGAGAGAGAGAGAGAGAGAGAGAGAGAGAGAGAGAGAGAGAGAGAGAGAGAGTTGCGCGCCGTATCTGAATTTCAGTCCGAGATCCTCCTGGGTTATCATTAGTTTCGCTTGGATGAAGGACAAGCATCCAATGCTGCACCCTCCTGTGGGAATTGATTCCCCCAGTAATGGTGTCCTCCTCCTCCTCCTCCTCCTCCTCCTCCTCCTCCTCCTCCGAGTCCCTAAGAGCGGGGGCCAGGAGGAGCAGGAGGAGTGGTCAGTAGTCAGTGCACTTCGTTTAAACTCTCCTGATTATGACTCGGCCAACCAACAGCAGTTTGTTATTCTGCCGAGGTGCGCGCGACCTGGGGATGATGATGATGATGTGGTCCACGCGAGGCTGGATCGATGCCCCCCCCCCCCCCCCCCCCGTCCCCCTCCCCCAGGCCATTTTCCTTGACCCTCCCCCCACACCTTCCCTTCCCACCCTTGTCCTCTCCTATGTCGTCTGGCTCCTCCTTACGTCGTACTCGTAAAGGTAAACCACGGAGGTGTTTGGTCTTGGCTTACGGATGGCATACAATGCCTTCTCGTCTTCTGTTGGTCTTGACCTACACCCCACACACACACACACACACACAGACAGACACCAAGACCCACTGAGGCAAGCGTGTGTGTGTGTGTGTGTGTGTGTGTGTGTGTGTGTGTGTGTGTGTGTGTGTGTGTGTGTGTGTGTGTTCAACTCGAGAGAAGAGAACCTGCAGCACGTGTGTGTGTGTGTGTGTGTGTGTGTGTGTGTGTGTGTGTGTGTGTGTGTGTGTGTGTGTGTGTGTTCAACTCGAGAGAAGAGAACCTGCAGCAAGGGGGAGAAACTCCCTCTGCTTAGGGAGGGATGAAAAGGAAAAAAAAATTCCCCCCTCTTCCCTCCGATTACCGTCCCTAGGGTGGTGTCTGTGTGAGGGAGGGCTGCTGCTCGTTGAGGTCCCTCCCACTGGAGACTCGACCTCCCAACCCTAAGGTCGTTTGAGGTCGTCTCCAACACCAGACTCACAACCCTCCTGGGATCGGTTATCATCTCCTTACACCTCACAGTAACACTTGCGAGGAACAGACACCTCTCCTTCCCTCTCCCGCCTCCCACAACACAACACAACCTGCAATTTCTTTTCTTTAAGAGCCTTGGAACACACACAGTGGTGCAGCCGGGGCCTCACAGGCGACGGTGTCATGCAGAAGACTTGAGATGTTCCTCAATGTATTGTACCCACTGTGGGATTGTACCCACTGTAGGATTGTATCCACTGTGGGACTGTACCCACAGTGGGATTGTACCCACTGTGGGATTGTACCCACTGTGGGATTGTACCCACTGTGGGATTGTACCCACTGTGGGACTGTACCCACAGTGGGATTGTACCCACCGTGGGATTGTACCGACTGTATGATTGATCCCACTATACGCCCTATACTTGCTTCCACTTACCCCTGCTAGATACGTGCCCTTCGCCCATACTCTCACTGAAGTGCCTTATTCATAAGGCACTTATGAGTATAAAAAAAATACTCATGGAAGGGAGACAGTGATGTGGGTTGACTGTCGCAACACCCGCTGAAACACTGATTGTGTACATCTATGCAACACTCAGGGGTAGTATAAGCACCAAATACACCATCAGCGGATGGTGTACTGGGGATGTATACTGCTCTGTCGCCTCTAAAGTCACAGGACCAAGTATCGCTACCCCCTGCTTCAGTGAGGCAGCGCCAGGAAATCAGACAAAATAACGCCACATTGGTTCACACTCAGTCTCCAGCTGTCGTGTGTAATGCACCGAAACCACAGCTCCCTATCCACAACCAGGCCCCACAGAACTTTCCTTGGTTTACCTCATACGCTTCCTTGTCATCCTCATCACTCACTTCTCCAAGTATTCCTCACGATATCCAACACTACCACTCCTGATGCCACACATCACCTCACCCCCCAAGTCAAATGTCTTCAGCACCTCACCCCCCTTTCTCAGCCACCACCCTCCCATACACCCTACCACGTATCATAACAGACCTGTGATTCGAACGTTCACTTTAATCCCTCTTGCCTTTGTTTAACAATACTACCCTTGCATTCTGCCAGTCATCAGGCACTGCACCTCGAGCCATATGCGCGGTGAGTAGCCTAACTAATCAGTCAGCATCATCAACGTGACCCACTAACTTCAAAAGCACAACTGCAGTCGCATCCACTCCCGCCACTTTACCCCTCATCACCTCACGCAAGGCTGTCACCCCTTCTCTGTTTACCGTACCAGTCACCATGACCCTCACTCCGCATAAACCATCCTCCCGAACGCATCTCAATCAGCCATCACTATCTCAATCACAATCTGCCACCCCTATCATCTGACACACTTAACAGTCCTTCAAAATACTCACCCAATCTCCTTTTCCCATCTTTTCCTGTTACCTGGTCTCCATCCGCTCTCGTCTCCGCTGCCCCCATTTGTTCTCCCTTCTCTTTATGCTATCACGTTATACACCCTTTAAAACATTATTTTTCCTCTCTACATTTCAAAAATACTCTCTCTCTCTCTCTCTCTCTCTCTCTCTCTCTCTCTCTCTCTCTCTCTCTCTCTCTCTCTCTCTCTCTCTCTCTCTCTCTCATTCGCCCTCTTTTCCAGCTGTCATGTCATACCTCCCTGTTGACTCTTTACCAATCTTTCTCTTGCGCTCCTCCCTATCACTCGCACTCCTTCTATATCAATACTTTTCATACTAGTAACTTATCTTCCTCCTTTCACCACTCACTATCCTCCCTTATACACCCAGATCCCACCTTATGTATTGCAGCAAGCTTCACCTCCGCATCCAAACACTGCTTCCCTATATATATATATATATATATATATATATATATATATATATATATATATATATATATATATATATATTTTTTTTTTTTTTTTTTTTTTTTTTTATACTTTGTCGCTGTCTCCCGCGTTTGCGAGGTAGCGCAAGGAAACAGACGAAAGAAATGGCCCAACCCCCCCCCATACACATGTACATACACACGTCCACACACGCAAATATACATACCTACACAGCTTTCCATGGTTTACCCCAGACGCTTCACATGCCTTGCTTCAATCCACTGACAGCACGTCAACCCCTGTATACCACATGACTCCAATTCACTCTATTTCTTGCCCTCCTTTCACCCTCCTGCATGTTCAGGCCCCGATCACACAAAATCTTTTTCACTCCATCTTTCCACCTCCAATTTGGTCTCCCTCTTCTCCTCGTTCCCTCCACCTCCGACACATATATCCTCTTGGTCAATCTCTCCT
>NC_092231.1:5205696-5253196 GCF_036320965.1 Panulirus ornatus
CCTTCTTAGGACTGACGATCAAATAAGAATAAATAGTAGTTTCTTATTTTTTCCGCTTATTAAGGGCATGTAAGTGTCTCAGCAAATAAAAATGAATAATGCGAATGAAAATAAATACTTTTATAATTAACTGGACCGCCCAGTAACGACTTAGAATAATTCCCAAAACGCCTTCGAAGAGATTTTGGCCAGAGAGAGTGAGTTTGAGTGTGTGGCGCTCAGTGCAGAAACAAACATTTAATTGTTAAAGATAAGGAGCCGTGCGTGAGGTACACATTGTCGAGTGTCATGTGTGAGATAGAGAGATAGATAGAGATAGATCGAGAGAGAAAGATACATAGATAGATAGAGAAAGAGAGAGAGAGAGAGAGAGAGAGAGAGAGAGAGAGAGAGAGAGAGAGAGAGAGAGAGAGAGAGAGAGAGAGAGAGAGAGAGAGAGAGAGAGAGACTAATCTTTCGTAGGCAAGTGCATGAAAAACAGCTTGTTTACACCCAGGCATCAGCTGGAGTACGAGGATGGCAAAGCTCACCCCTCACTCCCACTGGGCTATGTGTGTCAAGTGTATAGGAAACAAACAATCTTTTTTGCTACATGTATATATATACACACAGTCGCATCTCCCACTTTAACAAGATGGCGCCAGGATCAAAAGGGGCAATGGCCTTATTCGCACACGTCCAATCTCTACCTGTCATGTATACAATACAGAAACCAGACACTTACTTTTCACGGCCAGGCCCTACAAGTTAACCTCCGTTCTATCTTGATGAGCTGAATATGCCCCGGTTCAGCCCATCGATAGCACGTCGCCCCCCATACACCATATCGCGCAGATTCATTCTATTCAGTAACGCTTCTCCCCCAACCAAAATGGTCAGACTCCGTAATACCCCAAAGTCTTCTACAAGAACTCCATCCTGCCATATTTCCCTCGGTTAGACTACGCACACTAACACATCAATGTCTGACTCTACAACTAATGAGGAGCAAAACCTGTCTGTTTGAATTTTGTTTTACTGATGATTCTATTTGTTTATATATATATATATATATATATATATATATATATATATATATATATATATATATATATATATATATACTGAACTCTTGAGTGATAACATGGATGAAAATATGGCCACTCTTCTTTTATTTCTGGCGCCATGATGCTAAAGTGGGAGACGCAACTGTTTAAATGACAAGAAAAATTTGTCAGTTGTGGGAAGTATTAAACGTACAGTGGGCACAATGCATCAATATAGGAAAGTGACAGGTCGTATACTTGAAGTTACGAATTTGTCAGTTATATTTGCAGACGCATCTATGGTGTTGCAGGCAACCAGTTCCCTTGGTATATCATCCCATATGTTAACAATCCAAGAGAACTTTACCTCATTCCATATAAAACGTTTGACTTCGAGTCTGTAAGCATTACTATGATCGAAATCAGGCGGATCTAAATACTGAGATGAAGACTGTTGAAGCCTTTGACGAATTAGAAATACCTGTATCAAATCACCTCTTGCCCTTCTCTGAACAAGTTAAGGTCATTTAGACGGGTCTCGTAAGATTTGATTCTCAGTCCTGGAATCATCTTGGCGGCTCGCCGCTGTATCCTCTCTTTTCTAATCATGTCCCCCTCTCTTTTTTTTTCCGAGCAGGCGGGGAAAACACAGGACGCTATACTCTAAACCGTTCTTATACTATATTTATGTTGCTTAAGTCTAACAGAAAGATCCTTACCAGTCTGCCCAACATAAAACTTATCACAATTTCGACATGGCACTTTATAGATGCATCCAAGAGAATTTTTGGATGCATTCATATTCATGTGTGTGTGTGTGTGTGTGTGTGTGTGTGTGTGTGTGTGTGTGTGTGTGTGTGTGTGCGTGCGTGCGTGCGTGTGTGTGTGTGCGTGTGTGTGTGTGAAACAGGAAAAACGAGTGAGATATGAGGAAGTGTGAGCGCCCAACAAGCGGGTCCCAGATGAAGCCAGACGCTTCCCAGCGCCACCATCCTGAGGGAGGGAGATGTGTCGGACGCCAGGGAACACTGTTGGCTGCCCTGTTGTTCCTCAGACCCCAGCCTGAGGGGCACAAACACACACACACACACACACACACACACACACACACACACACACACACACACACACGGGTCATGTTCACGGGCCATCACCACCTCATGATGAGACGAATTATGAGACTCACGACCATAGGTGACGAATCATGAGAATCTGGGAAGGAATCATTAGGATCTCATCCAAAGGAGTCGTCTTACTCAAAGAGTTAAGTCGTCGTGCTCAGTGAGTTAAGTCGTCTTACTCAACGAGTTAAGTCGTCTTACTCAACGAGTTAAGTCGTCTTACTCAACGAGTTAAGTCGTCTTACTCAACGAGTTGAGTCGTCGTGCTCAGTGAGTTAAGTCGTCTTACTCAACGAGTTAAGTCGTCTTACTCAACGAATCAAGTCGTCTTATTCAACAAGTCAAGTAGTCATACTCAATGAGCTGAGTTGTAGAACTCAACGAGTTAAGTCGTCGTGTTCAATGAATGAAGTCGTCTTAATCAACGAATTAAGTCGTCCTATTCAATGAGTCAAGTCGTCTTCTTCAACAAGTCAAGTAGTCATACTCAATGAGCTGAGTCGTGGCACTCAGCGAGGTAGGCCGTCGTGCTTAACGAGGTGAGTCGTCTTACTCAACGAGCTGGCCTCGTTGGATGACGGAACAACACGGGACAAGCGACACAACACAACACAAGCCTCAACCCATCACGAACGAGGGAAAAAAAGATCAATCCACAGCATTCCAATATGGCCATACAGTGAACGGCACACTACCCTCTCAGTCCCTCGAGCAGCCTATGGCTACATAGAAATAAAACAAATCCAAAGAATAACGACAGAGCTAAATAAAGGAATGATGTGGGGGGACACACTCTCTGCATATCATTCATCTCCTTCAGATCTGCAGAAATATTACAGCATGCTAATGCCGCACCATTACGACCGGGAAACATAGTCCAGCCAAAAGGTATGCAAGGAGCCTTCACGACTCTCCCAACAAACACACACTCATACAAACACACACACACACACACTCACACACACACATATAACACTCACTCACTCTATCAAAAATGAACACCCCTGGGAGAGGCCTGACATTACTCTTAACTCTCCCTCTCTGCACACTTGGAGAACACTAGAGACACACATACCTAACACACGACTACAAAACTTTAAAGAAAACTGTACACTCGAATATCACCTCATCCCGGAAAGATGTAAGACTTAGGAGGAGAAAAAAAAAAAATATGAAACTCTGGTTGTAAAGCTACGCATTTAAAGGACGATATGTGTAAATGATAACAACATCCTGGGTGCCAAGCTCCTCATCTCTATATTTACAAGCACCAGGAACACACTCAGGGGAGAGATAAGGGACACCCAAGGCTTTCAAGAACAACCCAAGCGTACATCGAGGAACGCCTGAATATATATATATATATATATATATATATATATATATATATATATATATATATATATACACCGGACTTTCGAGAAGAGAGGTTAGAATTTATAATCATGACTTGCTTTCGTATACAGAGACCAGTGTTTGACCCCAACAACGTTGAAGTTATCCGCTAAAGATGTTAAAAATAATAATTATAAAGTTAGCGAGTTAACCGCTTGATGAACTGGATAGTTAGCGAGTTAACCGCTTTATGTACTGGATAGTTAGCGAGTGAACCCCTTTATATACTGGACAGTTAGCGAGTTAACCGCTTTATGTACTGGATAGTTAGCGAGTGAACCCCTTTATATACTGGACAGTTAGCGAGTTAACCGCTTTATGTACTGGATAGTTAGCAAGTTAACCGCTTTATGTACTGGATGGTTAGCGAGTTAACCGCTTTATGTACTGGATAGTTAGGGAGTTAACCGCTTTATGTACAACCGCCACGCCTCACTACGTACCTGTATGGGTGAGACGTGTGATACAGGATGGGACAGTAGCATATATATACTAAACGGTCAGCAGAGCAGAGCAGACTACGGCAAGTTATGGAGGCGGGCTGAGGGGGTCCCCCCCGTGGGTTCTGGCGCGATGACATGTCAGGACTGGACAGACTTGAGGGTGTAACAGACGATGAGGGAGACCTCGACAAGTGACTGCCATCAGCGGACCGTCACTGTGAGGGTGTAGCGGGTACTGTGTCCTCCCACACCACCTGTGCTGTGGTCAGACCAGACTGGCTGGCTGGTCATCCCAACACGTCTTCTTTGTCGACGTCGGAGGGTTTCAGGGGCGGTCTTCTACCCCTAGATGGATGGTTCTAGGGTTCCGTCTATGTGTGGTTTCAGGGGGGGTCTTCTACCCCTAGATGGGTGGTTCTAGGGGTCCGTAAATATGTGGTTTCAGGGTCTTCCTTCCCTAAGTGCGTGGTTTAAGGGTCTTGTTCTCTCCTAAATGCGTCGTTTCAAGGTCTTCCAACAGTGCTTCGTTTTAGGGTCTTCCCACAATGCGTCGTTTCAGGGTCTTCCCACAGTGCGTCGTTTCAGGGCCTTCTTTCCGTGAGTGCGTGATTTCAGGGTCTTGTCTCTCCTAAATGCGTCGTTTCAGGGTCTTCTCTCTCTCAGTGCATGGTCTCAGGGTCTTGTCATGCTAGACAGGAACGACCTGTGGCCACTGCCGGGTTTATGTACGTATGTGTCAATCAAGCGATCATACAGAGGAAGTCCAGCCAATCAACGCCGCGCTTGCACAAGAGGTCCAGCCAATCAAGTCGCGTTTACGTAAGGCCTCCAGCCAATCAATGTCGCGCTCA
The DNA here is from genome assembly GCF_036320965.1 of Panulirus ornatus. NCBI lineage: Eukaryota > Metazoa > Arthropoda > Malacostraca > Decapoda > Palinuridae > Panulirus > Panulirus ornatus. Next base: position 5,210,532 of record NC_092231.1, read on the forward strand.
CGTGAGACGTTCAGATAATCAACGTCGTGTTTACAAAAGGCCTCCAGCCAATCAACGCCGCACTTCCATAGGAGGTCTTGCTAATTAACTTCGCGCTTACATTAGACGTCCAGCCAATCAACGCCGTGCCTACATAAGACGTCCAGCCAATCAACGCCACGCCTACATAGGACGTTTAGCCAATCAACGCCCCGCCTACATAAGACCTCCAGCCAATAAAAAAAAGTAGCCCTAACTCAATAAGCCCAGCCAATCAACGCCCGGGAAACATGATAAGCCGTCGGTCCGCAAAAAAGTACCTCTGGAGAACGCTCGGGGGGGGGGGGGGAGCCCCTTAGGTTATCTTTGGCCGGGCCAACCCTAACCCGCCGAACTGGGTGCCTACAGACGAAGGGACTTCAGCAGCAGCTAAGACCACCACCACCGCCAGCAGGACCATGGAGGCCTCTTGCTCCACATGGATTAAGAGGAGAGGCCCAGGGGCCGCGCAGGGCGACTGATCATAGTAAGCTCGGTGTCATCTGACACGAGCGCGATAAGAAGGACTGGACTTCGATGTGTGGCGGGGTGATCAAGCCACGGGTCGTGGGGGGTGTGGGGTTGACCCTGCAGTGCCCTACACGTGATCACTAGTATGAACCTTGTCACTGGTCCGCCACCACACCACACGGGGGGTCACAGGTCAGACTGCTATACTGCTACTACTACCGGTTCCTCCCCAGGAGCCGCCCCCCTCCCGCGCCCACCCCACTTCTCCCTCCAGTGCCTCCCGTGAACTTCTCCATTGTTGTCTTGAGCACTTACCTCCTCTTTGACCTCTGACCTAAAGCCTCCAAGTTGTATGGCATCATAGGTTCACTCTCTCATCCTTCATCAAAATCGGTACCATTACCCCCTCCCTTCTCCCTACAGTCACTGCCTTAGAATTCTCTCTTTCTTCCCAATCACTGCTCTAAATTCGCCTCTTTCTGCCAATCACTGCTCTAAATCCGCCTCTCTCTTCCCAATCACTTTTCTAAAGCCCTTCTCTCTCTCTCCCCAGTCACTGCCCTAAATCCCTCCCTTTCTTTCCATTCACTGCCCTAAACCCTTCCCTTTCTTCCTATTCACTGCCCTAAACCCTTCTCTCCCTCTCCCCAGTCACTGCCCTAAATCCTTCCCTTCCTTCCCAGTCACTGCGTAAAACCCTCCTCTGTCTTCCCCATCTCTCCTCTGGCCCAGTAGTGGAGGTAACGTGTCTTCGACTTCACCAGCTCCTCACACGAGCCTGCCTCCACCACTTCAGCAACGCTGCCCGTCATGAATCCTTCGCTCTGATTACCTGTACTTTGCATGATAATTTCCTTTTAATAAACTGCATGAAGAAGTCTGTTATTTTCCCTTTGCCTCGTCCACGACATAAACTCACCCTCGTTCTTGTGTCTTGATTGTGATATAGTCGAAGCTCTGCAACTCTCTACCCCTCTCCAATGTCCTTCCCCAATAACTCTATGACCTGACACACTTCAAATGACAGACTTTCCCCATACTCCAAAGTTCGTAAAATACTTTTCCTTGTCTCTTCTCTTTCTTCCCCCGTTCATAAACCACTTCATATCTTACTTAAGGCCTGACCTTGATGTGGACATTTGTCCGTGACTGGAACCTCAAACAATCGTTTGATTACTAAATACCTTTCAAACGCTGCCCGGTTGGCATGTGTGGAATCTGCATCTTTGTAACAACCTGTTTGTGCTGCTGTAGGGGGAGAAGGGAGTTTGACACTCGTGGGGCCCCATCTCTTGAACATTCTTTCCTATTATAAAACTTCTTAGATTTATTTATGTTGTGTGTGGTGGTGGTGGTGGTGTGTGTGTGTGTGTGTGCAATTATCTAACTACAATTACCTTTTCTCTGTGTGGGTGGGTGTGCATACAAGTAAAGTTTAGCGTACATAAGAACATAACTTCAAAATCGTCCTTCAAGGTCATTCGAATGAAAAAAAAAAAAACTAAAGATAGAGAACCGTAAAGATGCGAGTGGGTGGGATGGTGGGTGGCTGGGTGAGGGGCTGGGTTGGTGTGAATATTGGAGAGTGTGAGGCGGTGTGTTGACGGTCCCGGGGGACCCCATCCCACTGGAGATGATGTATATGAGGAGACCTGGTGTATGTCTCGGGCCAGCCTGCCTGCCTCTCTCTCTCTCTCTCTCTCTCTCTCTCTCTCTCTCTCTCTCTCTCTCTCTCTCTCTCTCTCTCTCTCTCGGCAACAAGAATTCAATGAAATGCTAAGAGGAGCACAAGAGACACATGAAAACTCAAGACAAACCAGAAACGATTATCTTCCATCCGATAGAATAAGACGCAAAGAGTTCGGCTTGATTCAGTAGACAAAGCGTTCCTTTGATACCATGAACGAAGGGAACATACAGATGAAGATAACTCTAACAGAAGAGAGCAGATCAGCGGATGACAAAGAGCGTCTGAAAATGCTGGTGAAGAAGAATCTGTCCGTGTGAGACGCGTCTAATCCAAACCACACAATAATGAATCCAGTATACGTCATACACCAACAAGAGATAACAGTACTATTGACCCTGTCGCAAAGGACATAACACTATCCAAAGACAGACAATAAATGAGACAAGCGCCTCGCACCGCAGTGTCACAGATGCAACGCCCACCTGTGAATCAATCACAGACGAATGTACCACATGACCAAGTCTAACCGTCTGACCAAAGGCCAACATAGTGTTCTGTGACAGGCTTTGTAATCATTCGACTACAGTGGCGTGCATAGAACTAACGCAGTGCAATCGAAGGTCCACTGTTTATACCGACGCTTTTCGTTAGAGCATATAGCGTTATAAGACATATATAAACAAGGAATACCGGTCAAGAATCTTGTAATAAAAGAAACATTCGAAGGAGCAGTAAATGGTTTTACCTGAGGTACCACAGGGAGAGTATCTGCCTGTGTTCTTCATGATACCGATATCTGATATGAACACAGTAAGATGAAGGTACAGCACGCTGGTGTGCAGACGAAACCTGAGGAAATAAGATAATAAACACGGGAGGCAAAGAGGTAATGCTAGAAGACCTGAATATATATATATATATATATATATATATATATATATATATATATATATATGCGTGTGTGTGTGTGTGTGTGTGTGTGTGTGTCTGTAACAACTGGTTTGGTAACCCAGCGAGGTATATGGTGGGCCAAAATCTAGTCATAAGTACTCTCTCTCTCTCTCTCTCTCTGTCTGTCTCTCTCTCTCTCTCTCTCTCTCTCTCTCTCTCTCTCTCTCTCTCTCTCCCGGCGTCATCACTCTGACTTGGATCGAGGGCGAGACCTCTGGATGGATGAGACCTGTGGACGAATATATTTACCTCCGAGACTTTCGGACGAATGAGGCGTTTGGAGGAGGAGGCCTTTGTACGAGACCCTTTACACGAGAACTTTTGGACGAGAACTTTTGCACGAGATCTTTGAACGAGACGTCTTTCTCAGCATGATGACCTTGAGGGATCGGTGTTCTTGTTCACAACTGCTGCTCGGATTCGTATCCAAATGTTCTTGTCTCGTTCGCGATCGTTCTGATGAATCAGCGTAATCCATCTGTCTCAACTGCTCGGGTTAATGGCTCGGGGGACTAATTATTCTCACAACAAGCAAGTGAGATTGATCATTATCAAGATGCGTTCCGAAGGGTCGAGGATGAGAAAGGTTTAAAAGGAATAATGCGCTCAAATATTCCACCAGATTACGAAGAAAATGGCTTAAACTTTTCATCGGTCGGGACGTTCGAGGCTTCAGACTCACAAAAGAGCCACAGAGTTGGCTCGAGGCGCTTCACAATTACAGATGAACCACAGAGTTGGTCGAGGTGAGGCACTTCAGACTCACAGAAGAGCTACAGAGATGGTCGAGACGCTTCACAATCACAGATGAACCACAGAGTTGGTCGAGGTGAGGCGCTTCGGACTCATATAAGAGCTACAGAGTTGGTCGAGGCGCTTCACAGCCACAGATGAACCACGGATTTGGTGGAGGCTTCAGACTCACACAAGCAACTCTTGGATATCCTGGATGTTGTCGTCGGGAATCAGAAAGGACAGGTGTGTGATCCGGGGGTAGGGGCAGGCGAGGTTAGTTTGGAGGTTCGATCCAGCGGCCCGTGTTTGCGGAGCGGTGGACCACAGGTGTTGTGGTTCCTGCTGCGTTCATTTTGCGCGACAGAAGCGAAGGCTTTCGCCGTGTCTGCGTCGTGCTCTCAACGGTCTCGACGGTCCCCTGGGGAGCGGAGGAACACCCTCTGCGTCGTGGCTCCTGTTGGGCAAGCTCGACCCCCGTGAGTCTTTTGTGGAGAGGGGAACGTGTCGGGGGTCCACCAGGCCAGACGTGTTGATGTACCAGCCTAATGAAGTGCAGCCCCACTGTGCATGCCGCGGTGATAACAGCGTGCCAGCAGCAGCACCAGCACCTCCACCACCACCTCCTCCTCTCCTCCTCCTCCTTCTCCCTGGCCCAGATCTGGGATCGAATCCCCCCCCCCCCCAACCCCACTCTGGTGGCCTCAGGGGTTATTACGCATGCAAGCAGACTGGTATCTCATCACCACAGTCGCCCCCTTGGCGTGAAAAAATGGCAAATAACACGTCTGTCTTCCCTCTGATGGAGATCCCATCCCCCCCCCCTCCCCGCTCCCCTCCCATCTCTTCCCCTCACTTCACCTCCCTCCTCACCGGGAATCATGTCAGATTCACAATTTAAATACTATGGTGCCTGCCCTCATTCCTCTAGTGCTTGGTACTGAATACCTACTCTAATGTGGTGGTAGTGTGGTGTGGTGGTGTGGTAGTGTAGTGTGGTGGTGTGGTAGTGTAGTGTGGTGGTGTGGTGGTGGTGTGGTAGTGTAGTGTGGTGGTGTGGTGGTGGTGTGGTAGTGTGGTAGCGTAGTGTGGTAGTGTAGTGTGGTGTGGTAGTGTAGTGTGGTGTGGTGGTGTGGTAGTGTAGTGTGGTGTGGTGGCGTGGTGGTGGTGTGGTAGTGTGGTAGCGTAGTGTGGTAGTGCAGTGTGGTGTGGTAGTGTAGTATGGTGTGGTGGTAGTGTGGTAGTGTGGTGGTGTGGTGGTGGTGTGGTGGGCAGCCTCGCCAACAACACACGTAGTCCGTCCTTTATCTTTGTGACGCGTTGTGATCTGTACAACACCTCCCTCTGTCGCCCCCACCTCTCTCTGCAACACACTGCGTGGTCCTTCGCACCTCCCAATGCACACCCACGTATCTACACACGCCATGCACCACCAGCGTACCTGGTACGTCTTCCTCCTCCTCTCAAATGGCCCACCGTGCAACAGAGTCTGTTGACCAGTTGGGCTCCTTCTCAACTCCTCCATGATAAAACGTTGGGTCCCGTCGAGCACCTGAAACACCACATGCCACCTTTGGAACATCAGATAGCACCTGTACGACACACCACCAGTACATCACGAACTCCCCTGACTGATCATCGATCACGAACGAGAGAGAGAGAGAGAGAGAGAGAGAGAGAGAGAGAGAGAGAGAGAGAGAGAGAGAGAGAGAGAGAGAGAGACGAGAGGCTTCACAGAAGAGGTGTCCAAGAAGCAGGTATTTCTCGAGAGGAGGGAACGTTGATCGAGCCACACTCGGTCGCCACTGGGAGACCCGACGCACCGAGAGGCAGCCAGTCGGTCAGTCCACTGAGCCGAGATGGTCGACTAATAGAGTCTGTCGTGGGGCAGTCTACCTGGAGGCCTATCAGACCAGCCCCTGGTGTTCCCAGTCATCATGTTCCCACTGGGATAGAGAATAAAACTGACCGTCGTCGCACTACCCAGAGGCGAGACTGGACACCAACACACGAATATTCTTTATATATCTTCTTATAAACATTCTTATGTATAGTCTTATATTCTTTATATATCGGTAACTAACTGAGGTGATCCTATTTGTCAAAGAAAAACTCGTAAATGGTGACACGGTGAATTCTTTAGACCCTGGAACTGGAATTATCATCAATATCTTTATCAGTTTCAGTGTGGTGGTGACGTAGGCAGCCTCACTCACTGGTGGTTCCATGTTCTGATGAAGTGGAAAACCTTACTCAGCAGTGGTTCCATGTTCTGACGAAGTGGGAAGCCTCATACAGCAGTGGTTCCATGTTCTGACGAAGTGGGAAGCCTCACGCAGCAGTGGTTCGATGGGGCAACCCAAGTCGATTGTAGGATAAATAAACGAAGGAAGGTGGAAGAAGAGCCCCCCTCCCCCCACACTCTCCATGGGGCCGTTTACAACAGCAAACAAGAAACTGAGGGAGGGTGAGAGAGAGAGAGAGAGAGAGAGAGAGAGAGAGAGAGATAGAGAGAGAGAGAGAGAGAGAGAGAGAGAGAGAGAGAGAGAGAGAGAGAGAGAGAGAGAGAGAGAGAGTGTTCGTCAGCAGGCGTGTGAGTCAGTATGGGGAAGGACCGGGGTGCTATATAAAGTCGGCCTACTACACTGCCAGTCCTCTGGGTGGTTAACCTCCCCCCATCCCAGGGCCACGTCCTCCTCGAGCCGCCACACACGGCCAACGGAACCGAGAGAAGAAGCATACCAGAGAGCCACGACCAAGTGTGTTGTGGGTGGGAGGAGGACTGGATCATACCACCCACTACAAGATTATACCACGAGGGACTGGCGATTCCAGTCATGGAAAATTGATCACGGCAAAATGTGCAGCGTGGCTGTGTGGCCCTGGTCAACCCCGAAGTAGATGGGAAAGGAGTTTACTCAGACAGATACATGTAGAGGAATACAATACGAAAATAACAAGGATTCTAGTTTCTAATTGCAACTAAGAATGTATAGTGGGTCAGACGAAACTTAGAAAATCAAAGTTGCTGGTACATTCAAGTTAGGAACTACCTAGTCCACACTACACATGCTGAATATTGATACCTGAGGAAATGTAGTTACAGTCAAATTATCGATATCTTATTATATATATATATATATATATATATATATATATATATATATATATATATATATATATATATATTCTTGTATCTCCTCTGATGATATGATTATTACACGAAAGTGCACTTGGGAACTTATCGCGCTTCATTTCTTCGTGGACTCATAGGAATATATATATATATATATATATATATATATATATATATATATATATATATATATATATATTCTTTTACAGTTAACAGTCCAGCCTACGTCAAGTCGTAACAGCCTCAAACACTAGGATACTTGTATACAGTCACATGCATCCCGAGTGTATGAGTTTCCTCTGATCGTTGATCTATAATTAACAAGCAGTTGTAAGAAGCAGTTGAACTCCCCTTGTTAACCTATGACCCACCACACCACCGCCCCCCCACACATCACACCCCCCCCGTACCCGAAGCTTTGAGTCATCACCATCCAGTTCGACCGATTGCTCGAAAAGACAAAAAAAGAAAAAAGAAAAAAAAACATTTTTATGCGTTCGGCGAGAAATTAAGATGGATTTATCTTTATGAATCCGGATATGTTCGGTTACCTTCGTTGTAGTATCCTTGGTGCTGCTGCTACCTCTCGCTAGGGGAGAGGGAGAGAGAGAGAGAGAGAGAGAGAGAGAGAGAGAGAGAGAGAGAGAGAGAGAGAGAGAGAGAGTATGGGGATGGGGGTCTCAAAGTAAGGGCGGCGAGACTTGGCAATGGACGGTCTCTCTCTCTCTCTCTCTCTCTCTCTCTCTCTCTCTCTCTCTCTCTCTCTCTCTCTCTCTCCTGGCACCAGGGGAGAGTCTCCGTTTATTTGTTCGCCGTAGAGGCGGTGGGTGGGCCCCACCGACACTCAGGAGAGAGAGAGAGAGAGAGAGAGAGAGAGAGAGAGAGAGAGAGAGAGAGAGAGAGAGAGAGAGAGAGAGAGAGAGAGAGAGAGAAAGAGAGAGAGAACGTAAGGAAATCCTGAGTGTAAAAGAAAGAGATAAATCTTCAACTCTTCTCTCTTCTCAATATGATGCCAGAGTGTCTTAAATCACTTACCGTTCGGGGGTTGGTTAGGTCACAGGGGTCTTCATTCCGTTAATGCGTAGATGATTACCGCACCTAAGAACCAAAAAGTTATGGGTGCAAGATAGCGAGTTAATGTCATGTGTGGTGGGTGAGTGATCAATGGGGTTATGTTAATGGGGTCTGAAGTCTGTGTAATGGGTAGCGTATGGGGTCTGAAGTGTGTGTAATGGGTGTGTATAATGGTATATGAATTCATGTTAATTGGTAGGGATAATAGGACCTGAAATTTCCCATGGTATCCAAAATGTGTGCAATGGGAAGATAAAAATGGTCTCTCTCGTGGTTTAGAATGGGTAATAGGGAGAGATAACATAATGGGGGTCTGATATTCCTTCTTTTCGGAGGATCTGAGAGCTTAACAAATACTGTGGAGTCGTTCAACCGAGGATGTGGCAGGACTCCAAGAGAATCGAACCCCGTACTATGGGAATCGAAGACCATACCCAAGAGAATCAAACACCATAACCATTAGAATCCGACACCATAACCAAGAGAATCAAACGCCATAACCAAGAGAATCGAACACCAAAACCAAGAGAATCGAACACCAAAACCAAGAGAATCGAACGCCATAACCAAGAGCATCGAATACCAAAACCAGGAGAATCGAACGCCGTAACCACGAGAATCGAACGCCATAACCAAGAGAATCGAACACCAAAACCAAGAGAATCGAACACCGTCACCAAGAGAATCGAACGCCATAACCAAGAGCATCGAATACCAAAACCAGGAGAATCGAACGCCGTAACCACGAGAATCGAACGCCATAACCAAGAGAATCGAACACCAAAACCAAGAGAATCGAACACCAAAACCAAGTGAATCGAGCACCGTAACCAAGAGAATCGAACGCCGTAACCAAGAGAATCGAACACCAAGAGTAAGAGAATCGAGCACCATAAACATCAGAACTGAACACCAAAACAAAGAGAATCGAGCACCATAACCACCAGAATTGAACATAATGCAACCCTGAATCTGTCCCTGGAATATACCCGCGCATTTCCACGCCACGACACGAACGTACCACATGAGGTAACGTGAGTTACTTTCATTCGAGAGAAAAATTCGGTGAAGAAGCGAGTGAGTTGGTTCGTGTGCTCGAGGCGGGCGGGAGCCATTTGGCGTTCGTAAAGCCTCTACGAATTTCATACACGCGTGAGATACTCTCTCTCTCTCTCTCTCTCTCTCTCTCTCTCTCTCTCTCTCTCTATCTATCTATCTATCTCTATCTTACGGAGTTTTTCTTTATGTATGATTTAAAACACCAGGTACTACTATCAAGCCTGAGAGAGAGAGAGAGAGAGAGAGAGAGAGAGAGAGAGAGAGAGAGAGAGAGAGAGAGAGAGAGAGAGTATCCGCGGAGGGTGTGGCACAGGGCCAAGTGTGTGAGTGTGTGTGTGTGTGTGTGTGTGTGTGTGTGTGTGTGTGTGTGTGTGTGTGTGTGTGTGGCGCTCCGGGCCGGCGGACGGGCAGGTAGCAAGGGTGTTGGTGGTGGTGGTGGTGGCGCCAGGCGATGGGTCGTGGGGGCTGGTGCTCCCTACGGCCGTCTCCATCTCATCTATGAGGGCGGGGGAGCGGGGGTGGTGAAATATGAGGGACGGAGTGACGCGGAGGTCGAGGAGAGAGAGAGAGAGAGAGAGAGAGAGAGAGAGAGAGAGAGAGAGAGAGAGAGAGAGAGAGAGAGAGGACTGATGGATTGACGTGTTTACATTGCCTGACGTTGGGGGAAATAATTGTGTGCGGTCGGTCGACGCGAGGAGAGGGGGGGGGGGGGGGGGAGAGTGGACCCGAAGCTTTTAATAATAGAAAACGTGATGACGGTGTGTCCAGATTTACCCCAAGGTGGTGTCAGTGTGCCGGCCAGAGCGGGTAGTAGGAGGACAGAAGGGGGGATAGAGGGGGGTACCGTCGTGGATGACGGTGGGGGGGTGGGGGGACTAGAATGAAGGAGAGGGGGGTACCGTCGTGGATGATGGTGGGGGTATGTAGGGGGGACTAGAATGAAGGGGGGATACCGTCGTGGATGATGGTGGGGGTATGTAGGGGGGACTAGATGGAAGGAGAGGGGGGTACCATCGTGGATGATGGTGGGGGTATGTAGGGGGGACTAGAATGAAGGGGTGGCGTGGATGATGGCGTGAGTAGTGGAGGTAGGGTAGGAGCACGGGGTAAACCACCGTTCTCAGCCTCACCCCTACTGAGAGAGGTGTTGCCTTGCGTCTCGTGGCTGAGGGAGCTCGTACACAGGTATGATCCACGGGGGGGTTTCGCTGAGTTACTGGGAACCTAAGCGTGCGTTGCGATGGGTCTCCATAATGGCTATGAAAAGGCACGTACACTTCAGATTCATTTCCAAACGTCGAGAGAAAACGTTTGGGTAAATGAATGTTGACCTTACACATGGGTATTGGCCCCCACCCCCGTGAAACAAAGGACACTCGGGTTCCCATTTTCGTGTAGAAATGGGGCCCACAACACCACATCTACGTGGGAACTGGAGACACCTCCCCTCCTCCCTGTCTCTGTTCATGATGTTGAAAGCTTGTGATACATGTTGGAACTACCGGGTCTAAATCTAACGTGATGACAGGGATTTACCAATACACATGTCCATCCTTCCCACGATGAGCAGCCACTTATCACAGAGAGAGAGAGAGAGAGAGAGAGAGAGAGAGAGAGAGAGAGAGAGAGAGAGAGAGAGAGAGAGAGAGAGAGACAGACAGACAGACAGACAGACAGACAGACAGACAGACAGGCAGAGGCTTAATTGATGCTATGAAACAGAAGCTGCCAATATTGTGTATGGCTCAAAACCCAATGAAAGACAATTTCTCTACTTGATTAGAAAAAAAGACTTAAACCACAGTCAACATGGAGATGAAATATGTCTCTAGAGATATCATCTCTTTACCCAGTGAATATCATGGTTGTTTATCTGGGCATTCTTAAGCGTCCACCGCTTCTACTGTGACTGTGAGGAGTGAGACACTGGCATGGAAACACCAGTGACAACACAGTGATATACCGGTTTCAGTACAAGGGTGATGAGCTGGTACACAAGGTCAGATGCAGGTGAGCTGGATGAACCCCCCTAAATCTATCTGCCTACGGCCTGGTGCGTCCCTAAAAAGCACACGGTGGACCTGCCAGGAGAGAGGCGTGCGCGAGCAGCGGGCCACCTCTGCGGAGCGAGACATGACGAGGCTCGTTCATCCCAGCAAGTAATGTAGGACTAGTGGAAATGCCATCAATTTCCCCTGTCGGGTTACCAGCTCAGGGTGCGAGACGTAATTCTGGCCATTTTCTCTCTATAATCATTCTAATGGAGGACCAACTAACTCAAATTTTGCCACTCGCAAGGGGAAATAAGTACGTAGTTGGCTTGAATAAGCTACCAGTTGATCACACGAATTCTCCTAAGATTTGGGAGTCGCTCAATAAACTGTATCTTTTTTTTCTCTTTTTTTTTCTTTCGTGAACGCAGAACGGAAGCCAGAATCTGTAAGTGTAGCCACAAATGTTGGGTGATGAGAACAGGAGCATGTAAGTCTGTTTTATATCAAGGTCTTACATACCGCGTTGTTCCTACACACACACACACACATACGCACACACACACACACACACACACACACACACACACACACAGAATCACACACACGCGCGCACACACACACACACACACACACACACACACACACACACACACACACACACGTGTGTGTATCAGCACACAGTGATTGTACAAACCGAGTGGGGGACGTCATTCCCTGACTCGGGATAAACAGCTCAGTGTCCCCTGGAACGTGTAGCTTATTCAGTGCATTATTGTAAGTGTCGACCGATACGTATCTTTTATATTGTACATCTTTTTTTTTTTTTCTGTCTCATTAAGTAAGGCCTCTGAACAAGGCAGGCAATATATCCTTCCCCGTGGCTTCAGATTTCAGCCTGAAGTTCATGACATTAGTCCACACTAACCCAAATTGCAGTAAATAAAGCATCTACGTTCATCAAATACAGTAGGATAAACGAAATGAAACGTTAATACAGTAGGACAATACAGTACGATAAACGAAATGAAGCGTTAATACAGTACGATAAACGAAAGGAAACGTTAATACATCTCAGTAACAAAATTCCGCCAAAACAAATACATAGCATTAATAAATTGGATTCAATAATGTTTATATCCAATGAACAAGGGCCATATATATATATATATATATATATATATATATATATATATATATATATATATATATATATATATATATACAGTGAGAACTTTTTTGTTCTTCGAGTCATTGTTAACAGCGAACAAATGCTAAAGATTTATCGATTCGTAGTTATGACTTGACGCTAACGACCTTAGGGACTAAGGTAGTAGAAAGGCCTAGAATCCTGATAACCAAACGACCTTTACAGTGAATCTAATAGATTATGTGAAATGAATAAATAAATAAAAAGTATGTCCTTAATTTGTTTTCTGTGAAAAATTATCACCATTTTCTATGGTATATTTTTTCTATTGGGTGACGCAATCATTCAACTCCGTCAACTCTTCTATGGTTCTTAGAGAAGAAAATTAGTACTTTGAGTCTACAAGTTGACAGTAACTCGGAGTGACACATCCCTATAGAGCCACCCAAGCCTGATCTCTTATCTCTACATATTATCTCCCCCCCCCCACCCCTTTATCAGTGCGAGTCACAGGAGCCAATCGAACAGGCTAAGATCCTCTTCCCATGATGTATTCATTCGCATTTCCTGTAATCATGTCGTTATAGAAAACGCGATGGCTTGTATTTCTGTATTCCAAATGACACTTAATTCTGGTAATTTACTAATAAGACAAAGACTCTCTCTCTCTCTCTCTCTCTCTCTCTCTCTCTCTCTCTCTCTCTCTCTCTCTCTCTCTGAGTGGTAAACCCACACAGGAGAGGACAGTGCAGCACCTCGGGGACTATTTCCCCCCACTTCCGGCTGTTTGCGGTGATCCGGCCAGCCTATTAAAACGCCAGGGTAATGCAACCCCAGGATCTGATTGGTTTTTTTTTGATGGCGCGCAGATGCCACGTAAAGCTGAGCCAGCCGCTGCACACGATAAGGTGTTTCATTCCACCAGTATCGAACGTCCGCTGTATCACACCCGCATACCTCCAGCATTTTCACACACACACACACACACACACACACACACACACACACACACACACACAGCTCATATAATGTTACACCTCTGGGTTTTCCAGGAACAAATGAGACTCTAGGTACATAAATGTGGAACTCCCGCGTGAATTGGATTCAATGACGCACTAACAGGGGTTGACTTCATCTTATAACATTGTTCTCAAACTCTTCCTTCTGAGAGAGAAAGACAGAGAGAGAGAGAGAGAGAGAGAGAGAGAGAGAGAGAGAGAGAGAGAGAGAGAGAGAGAGAGAGAGAGAGAGAGAGAGAGAGATTTTGGCTTTGACGTTAGGATTCTGTCCAATTCTGAGATTGCCCCTGTAATAGCTGTATGATGATGTCTGGTTTCTGCCCCACACATCAGTATCAAGCAACTTAATTTTTTTTCTAAATAAACACATTTAATTTCGAAAATAATTTCCCTAAAATTACCCTAACTCGTAAATATCTTGGGCAAGGATTACTTTGAGATCTATGCAGTGGATTTGATAATGATACATTAATCTCATTCGCACGTGGTGTGGAGTTTTATCAATGGAATTATCGACAGCTAACATCACTAATCCAGGCAGCTAACAGACTGTCGACAGCTACGACCACTGAGCCAGATTACAGGCAACAGACAGCTAAGATCACTGAACCAGATGACAGGCAATAGACAGCTAAGATCACTGAACCAGATGACAGGCAATAGACAGCTAAGATCACTGAACCAGATGACAGGCAATAGACAGCTAAGATCACTGAACCAGATGACAGGCAACAGACAGCAAAGATCACTGAGCCAGATTACAGGCAATAGACAGCTAAGATCACCAGACCATTCATATTCCGGACTATCGACTCGACGGCTATGATCACTAAGCCACATTCCTTACGGGATACAGGTTTTGTTATCTCGTTATCTTGAGATTGGCTGAGCTTAAGCCTAGCCCGATGGTTCCCTCTGTGACGACTCCCACGTAACGCTATGTACGTTGTAGGATCTAATCATTATGATCGACTGGGGACTAGCAGTTAAACGTGATACACGGAGTCGAATCTACATATATGTAAAAATCACATAATCTACGTAATTAATTTGATCAAGATTCGCCAAGGCCTTTCAACCTGTCTTTCAAATCAAAAGGCTTGTCGCTCCCTTCTTCTCCTTGCGTCAATTTGATGTTCAAGATTCCCCAGGCCTTTTAACCTGTCTTTGGCTATTGCCTTTTGAATCAAAAGGCGTGTCGCTCCCTTCTTCTCCTGGCGTCAATTTGGTGTTCAAGATTCGCTCGGCCTTTTAACCTATCTTGTGCTATTGCCTTTTAAATCAAATGGCTTGTCACTCCCTTCGTCTCTGGTGACCCTCGTATGCATGTGTATTCTGTCGGAACTATCAACAACAGCTATGGTCGTTAAATCAAACTCCAACTCTACATTCATCTTGCTGGTTACAAGCGGGTGATTTAGGCCTATCATCCACCATGGTCAACGTGATCGTCCATATCAATGTATAACTACCAATCGAATTATCTTTAACGTTATAAGAATTATGGATAATCATATACTTGCAACGCATTTGATAATCATATTCCCACTGAACTAGTTTTACGCGGAAGGATACAGATGGATTATGACTGAGTACATCCGTAGCATTATGCAGATTACATAGAACATTAAGAAGGTCAATCAACAAGATTAAAATCTAAGTTAATGAGGGGAATGATAGATATTTTTACGCAATGTTGTTAAAGTGTGGAGAGCCTGTTTAAATCTGTTTAACACTCAGGGCTTGTAATGTTGCTTGCCCGAGCCCTCGGAACACCCGTTAAAACTGACACCGCCAGTTGTTGGCGTCTCGCCGCGAAGCTGTGGAACAAATGTCGTCGTCTCAGGGAATGCTGGCGATATCCTAAATAGATTTATCTTACAAGCGAGACGAGGAGGAGTCATCCATAACTCACCGGGCATGATCCCTCGCCAACCACCCCCCACCCGGGGCAAGTCCTCGCGGGTGCTGTGCGTTCCGGGCATCGCTGCGCCACGGCGCTGCACTATGTTGCCCTCGTCGGGGCGAGGCGGCTCCCTCCGGCATTTTACGAAAGTCAGATGCCTCGGGAGAGTGGCTCTGGCACCCACTGGCACTCGAGGGTCGTATGAGCGTCAGGGGTTGGGGGGAGGAGGAGGAAGAGGAGGAGGAGGAGGTACAGAGAGCCCGGGGTGCTAGCCTTCTGTAAGATGAGGCTATCATAGGATTCATCCAGGGATTTTTAGAGAATAGAAGGAGACATACATAGGATATATATATATATATATATATATATATATATATATATATATATATATATATATATATATATATATATATATCAAAGTAACCAGATAGACAACAACGAAGTTATCCGCCTATCTATGCCTAAATACTCACCAGACTGATGTGGTTAAGGCATAGGAATACGGTGTCCCTCCCTCCCCCTCACCCTCCACTTGCCTCCGGCAACCACAGCCGGCAGAATCAGGAATGCAGTGAATCCCGCGCATTGCTCAAGTAAAACAACGATGCAATCTTACAGGAAAGCATGAAAAGGAATTCCTACTGGCGGCTGTGTACACTACTTAGTGCTGATCTTGTCTTTAGTGATGAATTTATCGAGGAAAGACATCTTTCTAAGCTACAATGAAAGAACACACACACACACACACACACACACACACATATATATATATATATATATATATATATATATATATATATATATATATATATATATATATATATATATATATATATATGTCGCTGTAATTTCATTCATCATAGGTCCCACTGATGATATTTTTAGCCAACCGATTTTTTGAAAATACCAATAAATTGCGCATTAACATTTGACAGTAACTTGTACCAATGTTCAAGTGTTTTATGTTAAGAAAATATGGAACATTAATATCACTTTTCTGCTTTAAGCTTCGTTAGATCAGTGAGTACCATATTCTCTTTCAAAAGCTCTCACTAATTCACTTCGTCAAATTCACTCAGGTTTTGTAACCAAGTATCAAGCCCCATCGCGGTTTGTGCGTCCTTGAGAATATAGATATAGTCTTCTTGGCCACACTTCACATAACGGGTTTCTTCCAGCAAACATTGATTTTACATAAAGACTGATTCTACAGTGTTTCATCTCTTTTTTCATCTTTCCAGCAACTAACATCTTATTTGTTCATTTTGGGTTGGAATCAAGACTAGTGTCAATAACGAAGGACATGTTTTGGTCTGATGATGTGACGTGATTGGCGTCGGTCCAGCTCTGGTAGGGTTGTTGAACTGTATTTTGGATGGCTATGTAGGTGGGGAAAACCTGGTGTAAACAATGACAGCGGCAGAGGAGTCATCGCCGTACTTTCATCGAGCAGGTGCGTCCCTACGGCCATCAATTATAAGGATGATGAAGCATACGGGACCCATCTACCTGCCCTGTGGGACGCCACGGGTGAGGCAGGTACTGGAAGACCAAGATGACCCCAGTCGGAAGCGGCCAGACTGACGGCGCTCGCTGGGGAAGTCTGCAAGCCATAGAATGATGCCGCCTCGCAACCCAAAGTTTAATGGCTTTGCCGATGAATATGAATAACTAGGTTGAAAGCTTTGGTGAAGAAAACGTTGGTGATGACCACGCAGGTCTTGTATTTCCTTTTTCAAGTTGCGACAGAACCTAAAATACTGAGACAGTGGACATCAAAAGGAGGTCTTTAACATTACCAAACTGTCTGGGACCACACAGGCCTTGTGCTTCCTTTTTCAAGCTGCGATAGAACGTAAAATATTGAGGCAGTGGACATCAAAAGAGGTTTTTAACATTACCAAACTGTCTGGGAGCCTATAGAACCCGTATGGTCTTTGTGATCCCAAGTAAACACATAATTTTCACAGTGGGGCTCGAGGTGAAGGCAATGGGGGGAGTCGACGGGTCGTAACCCAATGAGAGATGCTACAGCTTGGTGGCCCAGGTGTTGGGATGTCCTCCAGTCATTTCTGAGTGATGGAGGGATGCAGTTAAGACGGAGCAGAGGTGAGGGGAGAGAGGACTCCTTGTTCGGTTTTATAGGTAAGTCTCGTGTGTGTGTGTGTGTGTGTGTGTGTGTGTGTGTGTGTGTGTGTGTTGGAGGGGAGGAAGGTACCCCAGGAGGCTGGGGAATAACAGATGCCCGCCTCCCACCCTGCCAGTGTCTCTGTCAAAACAAATCCTGGCCAGAGAGACAGAGACAGTGCCAGCTGTTGCCGCTCCGTCTCGCTACAGCCCGAGGTCCATTAGTCTCTCAGTGGGGATTCCTGACGGCGCTGCTGCTGCTCTCTCTCTCTCTCTCTCTCTCTCTCTCTCTCTCTCTCTCTCTCTCTCTCTCTCAGGTAGGTAGTGGGTGGTAGGCCGCAACTGACCCAGGGAGGTATATGACCATCGGTACTCCCGCCTCCCCACCCCCACCCCACCTGAAGTCTCGACGGCACTTCAGTGGCTGTCAAGCGTCACTCCTTTGGCCTACGTAACCGCCTCTTCTCTCCGCCTCACCCGCAACATATGGGGCTGCCCTGCTGGCATTCAGTCCCCCACAAAACATAACAATCTCTCCATCGGACGCACACACACACACACACACACACACACACACACACACACACAACTCGTCCCTCGTAACTCTAGATTCTCCTTCAGCAAAACTTCATCGTCGAGTCTCTCTCTCTCTCTCTCTCTCTCTCTCTCTCTCTCTCTCTCTCTCTCTCTCTCTCTCCCACATGGCAACATCTCGTGGCAGGTCCCCATGCCCAGCGCCGAATTACCCCTCCCCCCCCCCCTACGACCCTGTGCCACACCCCTTTCATCACATCCGCCAGCCGCCTGCCTCTCCGGGTGGCCACATCCTCCACAGTTTGTCTAGTGCCCCGGTATTATTATCATTTTTTTTCTTTTTTTTGAGAGAGTTTTTTTACGTTAATTAATATTTGTCGTCAAAACACTGCCTTCAGCGCGCTGAGTGACGAGAGAGAGAGAGAGAGAGAGAGAGAGAGAGAGAGAGAGAGAGAGAGAGAGAGAGAGAGAGAGAGAGAGGGAGAGAGAGAGAGAGAACGTGTCCCGTTTTACACAGACTTCAGGAATGATCTCTCTGTGTCTTTATTTCAACGTGTCATATCTTAAGGGAAGGTGTTGAAATCAGCCTGTTTGTGTCTACTTCTAATAATGATAATATCAATAATGATAATAATAATGATACTACTACCAATAATAATAATAATAATAATAATAATAATAATAATAACAATAATAATAATAATAATAATAATAATAATAATAATAATAATAATAATAACAATGGTAATAATGATAATAATAATAATAATAATAATAATAATAATAATAATAATAATAATAATAATAAGGATGATAATAATAATAATGATAATAATACTAAATTTATTACTAATACTAATAATGATAATGATAATAATGATTATAATAAACAGCACATTTACCGAAGCCGAAAGCCGAAAATACATACGAAGACTATGATACAAACGGCGATTAACGATGTGTTACTGAGAGAGGAAACATTCACCAGAGTCGTGACACAAAAACACAGACGCCTGTGTGTGTGTCGTCCACTGATGACCAGCGACGTTGGCGAGCTTGGGGTGAGGCTGTTCCTGCAGCGGTCTGCACCAGCACGTAGCTCTACGTATTTCCCACCTCCCTCTGCAGCTTTACCTCACTGACAACATTCTATCGTGGGGTTGTCGGACACAAGTCGGGACACCTGACCACTGTGTGTGTACCACTGGGCCACTAATACTTACGCCGTGTGACCTTTGCTTGACCTTCCTGTACTCCCCACAGGGAACGTTCAACGTGCTTGGTACGGCCTGGCTGACCCGACTGCCTAGATGACTACCTGGTGTCGTTAGAGGCGATCGGTCAAGCAGTTCGCTTCCCTCAGACCATACAGCGCCGGTGGGGACTTAAACGTCTTGACTGTGTGACTCTAAGACTCAAGGGGAATCCTGGGGCTCCTCAGTCCTCAGGAGCAACTCAACACGTAACTCCTGACTTAACACACCTCCTGGCTGGGCTCCGTGATGCCTCATTTCCTTAGCCCCACCTTCGGCTAGACTCACGTGGGACATAACCACTGCTCGTCTCGAGAAGCATCTTGAAACTATGGGACCCACGTCCATGGCTTCTTGCAGGAAAAATTAACAGCAGCCCAGTAACTTTGGGCCGCGGGGCGCACCGCCTCTCCCTCCTGCAGAACCTCCACGAGACCTGCCAGCTAAACATCTCTCCTATGGAACGCCTGGCTCACCTTCTGCACCTACTCCAGCACCGCTGGACTCCTGCCAAGCCTGCATCTAACGTCTCTCTTGACCTCACCTTATCATAATCCTACACCACGTATACCATCTCATCACCTGTGTACTTACACGATAAACCAGTAAAAAAAGCTTAAGAATTGGATGTGTGTCAAACTGCAACCTGTGCACGTGGAACTCTGGTATCAAGAGGTGACGGTGGCGAGGATGGTGCTGGAGCTTGCTCCTGGCGTCGTGTGAAACCCAGGCGATGACTGAAGAGAGATGGGAGAGGTGGGTCGGTGTGCTGAGCGGCTCTTGAACACTGGTATGAGAGGGATCAGGGTGACCTTATATAACCTTGGTTGCATGTTGTTGTTGTTTTGGGGGTTTTTTTGTAGCGCGCGCTGTGTGATGAAAGATCAGGCGGCCAAAACATATGCGACTTTAGGAAGAGTGGAACATGTGATGTTTTTTTTTTTATTTAAGTTGCAGGGAGTCGAAGTGGGACTGGGGCCTAGTGAGGCAGGAGGGAGGTGGGACAGGGTTGGAAGCAAGGCTGGCGTCCTTAACCCCTGTTTTGGCTTGATTTAAAACGACTTGGTTAGTTATGTGTGTGTGTGTGTGTGTGTGTGTGTGTGTGTGTGTGTGTGTGTGTGTGTGTGTGTGTGTACGTGTGTACGTTTGTTCAGTCACTCTCCGGCCTGTGTTTATGTTCAGTGACTTCGCTGTTTACCTCCCCCTCTTAAGGCTCCTCCACTACCACTACTATTACTACTACCACAACCCCCTACCACCCCTACCACAACCCCCTACCACCGCTACCACAACCCCCTACCACCGCTACCACAACCCCCTACCACCACTACCACAACCCCCTACCACCCCTACCACAACCCCCTACCACCGCTACCACAACCCCCTACCACCGCTACCACAACCCCCTACCACCACTACCACAACCCCCTACCACCGCTACCACAACCCCCTACCACCACTACCACAACCCCCTACCACCCCTACCACAACCCCCTACCACCGCTACCACAACCCCCTACCACCGCTACCACAACCCCCTACCACCCCTACCACAACCCCCTACCACCGCTACCACAACCCCCTACCACCACTACCACAACCCCCTACCACCGCTACCACAACCCCCTACCACCACTACCACAACCCCCTACCACCACTACTACTACCCCTACCACCGCTACCACAACCCCCTACCACCACTACTACTACCCCTACCACCGCTACCACAACCCCCTACCACCACTACTACTACCCCTACCACTACCACCACTACCACTATCGGCCTTATCGCCATGTTAGGGAAGGTAGATAATCCTGTAATTACATTGAGTGAACGATGGTTAGGTGAGTCCAGATTATCTTCAACAGGTTCGGGAAATTACATTTGTTTCGATGACCTTAAGGAATTAGGAAGTTAATCAACTAAAGGCTTGGCCTCCTCCTCCTCCTCCTCCTCCTCCATCATAACCCTCCTCCATCCTGCCACTTCATCCAACCCTGTTATTCCATCAACCCCAAACCTGCCACTCCATCACCCGCCATGCTCCTACTCCATCACCCTCAGCCCCTGCCACTCCATCACTCCCTGCGTGCAACCCTCCTCACCTCCCGTTTTCTGTACCTGCTCTATGGCCAGTAAGTGGGTCACGCAGACGCTGCCGCGTTAGCTTATAAGGTCCATGAGTCGCAGATTTTATTCAACAATTGTCAGCCATCTTGGTCTTTAGGCAAGACTGGACTTTAACGGCAGGTTTAGTCCGGGTTATAACCTATAGAGAAGATGGTCCTTACGGCGCCCCTCTGTAGGGGCGGGGTTGGCGAGCCTATTCAGGGGTCGGGGAGGGGGTGGGGGGGGACGTGTCACGACGATTCATAGAGTCAACAAGAAATGGTCTTCCCACGGGAGAGAAGCGTCCGCGTCCCGACCCTGGCTCCGACTTCGGTATCGGCCATGATCGGATTTATGTAATTTCTCGTAACCTTCCGAGATATGTTGATCTATGTTCATCCTCAATATTACTCACTTTTTTCTATATAGTCTATCTTATTCCTCGGGCGTAATTCGTGGACGTACTTGTCAATGTTTTCAAGGAAGTGCAAGATCGAAGTGACATCGGTTGTGCAAATATTGCGACGGAGGGGCACCCATAGGGTCGAGGAGCGGGAGGGTGCATCTCCTTAAGACGGTCGTTAATCCCTTCGGGATGGAGGATTGAATCCCCTCCTAGATGGGATTATCTACTTAATCCCTCATCCCAAAGACGTGCAGCGCTCACTGTCCCTTGCGGTTCTATTGGTTTTAAATGGCTCGTGAATAGGTTTTGAATACACGTCATATGTTTGCTGTGCAAAGAGAGAGAGAGAGAGAGAGAGAGAGAGAGAGAGAGAGAGAGAGAGAGAGAGAGAGAGAGAGAGAGAGAGAGAGAGACTTTCCAAATAAACCAGTTTGATTAGCCTGATGGATTATGGTGCGTATTGAGCGTTGGATGCGTCAACAAGAATTAGAATATCCAAGAACAAATTATAATCTATTAAGTTTATCTATACTATGAATGTAATCATTATCTTTTACATTACCTTTACTATCAAGAAATGATATGATTCTGCATTACAGTTAAGAATTTAACTAATACAAAAGAATTCTACATCAAAGATTTAACACATTTGACTAATAAAACCGTTAAGAAATGAATATCATTATAAAAAAAATTGCATTGAAAATTCACAAGTGATAAGTTAAGAACAGTTTTATGTATTGCTGTAGAGAGGATAAAAAAAAAAAATTGCATTGAAAATTTAAGAGTGATAAATTAGGAACAGTTTTGTGTGTTGCTGTGGAGAGGATAAAAAAGAATTGCATTAAAATTCATAAATGATAAATTAGGAACAGTTTTATGTATTGCTGCAGAGAGGATAAAAAGAAATTGCATTAAGAATTCACAAGTGATAAATTAGGAACGGTTTTATGTATTGCTGTGGAGAGGATATATTTTTTTTCTGAGGTGTGTGTGGTGTGTGGGTTGTGTGAGCGGAGGCGCGTGCCAGCTTCGACATGATCTTAAATCTCAATATGAAAGACGAAGGCAGGGCCAGCCCAGGAGGCCATTGTGGCGGGATGGTGTATGGTGCACTGCTGATGGCCGGTTCAATGGTTGATGGCCACAGGTGGGTCTGTGTAATGCGGGGGCGTGGTGATGGTGGTGGTTGTAGAGGTAGTAGTAGTAGTGGTGGTGGTGGTAGAGGTAGTAGTGTTGGTGGTAGGGTTAGTGGTGATGGTGGTGGTGGTGATGGTAGTAGGGTTAGTGGTGATGGTGGTGGTAGGGTCAGTGGTAGTGGTGGTAGGGTTTGTAGTGGTGGTGGTGGTGGTAGGATTATTAATAGTGGTGGTGGTGGTGGTGGTAGGGTTTGTAGTAGTGTTAGGGGTAGTAGTGGTAGTAGTGGTAGTAGGGGTAGTAGGGGTAGTAGTGGTGATGGTGGCAGGTGTAGTGGTAGTGGCGGCCGTACAACGAGCATCATTCCTCAGGAGCAGAACACCAGAGGACTGAGCGTGAGAAACGCATGACAGGGGAATCCTCACCCCCACGTATGCTACAAGACACACACACACCTGTGAGAGATGGCGCCAGAATACCAGTGAGAGGTGTGTGTGTGTGTGTGTGCGAGAGAGAGAGAGAGAGAGAGAGAGAGAGAGAGAGAGAGAGAGAGAGAGAGAGAGAGAGAGAGAGAGAGAGAGAGAGAGAGAGAGGAACGAGGAGGACGCTCCCTCTACACTACAGGAGGCAGACACGAGCCTCACACCTTCTGTGAAAGCCGCAGCGTCATTGTAGCAGTGAGGCGGAGGCAGGTTGGCCCCATTAACTCCGGTTCTATAACCTCTGTAGCAGTGAGGCGGAGGCAGGTTGGCCCCATTAACTCTATATAAACTTTTATAGCAGGTCATAACCGTGATTTCCACGGTATGCGCTTGTTCCCGCGCGCGAAGGAAGAGATTAATTAAGCAAAGGAGCGATTAGCGTTGACACAGTCGTTAAAGTTATATACTAGAGAGGGGAGGGGAGCGCAGCGGCGGGAAGGGGGAGGTGGGGGGGGCATGAATGCTCCTGCCGAAGGACAGGAAAAAGAAAAAATCCGGGACGTGATGATGTGTACCTTCGGCGGAACGAGGGATCACAAGGAGAGACCACATCCTACCACCTATAGCGGTGTGGACTTCAGGAAGGAAATGGTCCTATATCGTACTAGGACGTAGAGCAAACGACACACAAGGTGAAAATAATATCACTGGTATCATTACCAACAATACAATCTTGCTGGCTTAGTGACAAAGCACTCGTCTAATAGTCTATAGTACCTGGGTTCGAGCCTCACTATCAAAAAAGAAAGAAAAAAAAAAGAATTGATTTCGTTAACTCTTACAGAAGCTTAGGTAAGGTTAACCAGTAGCTGATAGCCAGAGTTCTACATAACAAATCGTTTGAAACACGAACGAGTTCTACGCGTCAAATCGGTTGAAACATGATCGCCGTAGAGAGTTCTACGTAAAACGTCGGCTGAAACATAAAGGCCACATGGATTTCTACACATGACATTAGCTGAAACATGATCGCCAAAGGGAGTTCTATAACATCTCATCGGTCTAAAAATGAACGCCAAAAATTTATATACTAAATAACTGAAACATGATCGCCAAACGGAATTCTACAAATCATATCAAGTGAAACACGATCGCCCTAAGAAAGTTCTACACATGACATCAGTTGAAACATGATCGCCAAACGTGAAACATGATCGCCAAACGTGAAACATGATCGCCAAAAGGAAATCGATGCATCACATCGCCGGACGCACGATCGCCAAATAGAGTTCTACACAACAAGCCAGTTGACATAAGATCGCCAGAGAGAGTTCTACATATCACATCAGGTGAAACGAAACATGATCGCCAGACAGAGTTCTACACATTACATCACTTGGAACAGGATCGCTTAACACAGTTCTACACATGAGATTATTTGACACATAATGAACAGACAAGTTAATTAACAATTGAGCATGTTCCTTACCTTCCGTTGTACAAACAAGTTAATTAACAATTGATTATGTTCCTTACCTTCCGTTGTACAAACAAGTTACTTAACAACTGATTATGTTCCTTACCTTCCGTTGTACAAACAAGTTAATTAACAATTGATTATGTTCCTTACCTTCCGCTGTACAAACAAGTTAATTAACAATTGATTATGTTCCTTACCTTCCGTTGTCTTGCAGATGTAGTATAGAGTTGTAACAACCATTAAGGAGAAGTAATGAGACTTTCTTGCAGTTAATCACTTTTTTCTTTACAAACTTTCCAACGTGATCACACTATAATCGCACACTTCATATAATTTCCTAGATTATCATTTCTTTTAGGCCAATTATCATCACTGCACTCTGCAATAATTTCATGCAGATTCTGCACTATCCACCATAATACGAACACATTGATCGTTAATCACTGTTAATCTTTCATATTTCCAGCCTTCACAATATGATGCTATATTTCAACTATATTCTTCACCATACACAATATATCGTAGATTTTCCATCATACTTTTCACCATTCACAACACGGTACAATATATGTATCACTATATTCTTCACGATTGACTACGCATTTCAATATTTTCACCAATATTTTTCACCATTCACATTTGGGTGCAATATTTCCACTATATTCTTCACCAATGACAATATATCTTAGATATTTCCATCATATATTTCACTATTCGCAATATGGTCCAAAATTTCCTCTATATTCTTCACCATTAACACTATATTTTCATATTTCCATCATATTTTTCACTATTCACAATATAATACCATATTTCCAATATATTCTTCACCTTTCGCGATATGATGCCACATTTCCACCATATTTTTCACCATTTCCAACATGGCGTAAGATTTCCTACCATATTCTTCATCACTTACCAAATATCTGAACTTTTCCACCATATTTTTTCACCATTTCCAACATGGCGTAAGACTTCCCATATTCTTCACCACTTACAAAATATCTGAACATTTTCACTATCTTTTTTCACATTTCCAACATGGCGTAAGATTTCCACCATATTCTTCACCACTTACCAAATATCTGAACTTTTCCACCATATTTTTCACCATTTCCAACATGGCGTAAGATTTCCTACCATATTCTTCACCACTTACAAAATATCTGAACATTTTCAATATATTTTTCCACTTCTAGCGACGTCTTTTTTTCTTTTTTCCTAATTTTTTTTTTCGCCCTTCGGAATTTCGTCGCACTGTTCACCACCATCACTATGAACACTATACATGATGGGGAAGCCAGTAGGAACAGACCACTCGATCAATCCCGGACTCTCTGTGGTAGCGGAAGCCATCAAATAGCACAAAGATAATACGAGATTAGTAATTGATGATCACTTGACCTTCACTTAGAAAAAAAAAAAAAGAAATTGAGACAAAATTTCTGCGTCAAGTGATCTCGAGAATGTACTATGGCACTAGATCCATGTCCGCTCGGGACATTCTTTTGAAAGATCTTTTAAGGAGAAAAATCTATAGGTTCTTGAGCTTATTTGGTGATAATTCATTTCTTAAATATTCACAGTCGTTTAATCATTTAATTATTTAGCTTTTGGGTATGTAGTTTTGTGGATTTAATATATTTACACTAAAGAATATACGCGTACTGGAATCATGGCTTCCGATCGCTCACCGCACGTAAACATGGGCGGCGTGAGTCGCAAATTTCGCAATTTCGCGGCCGTCAGTCATATTTCCACGAGCTGAGGAGGTGCAATGAATGTCCCCTGGGATATTTTACTTTCATCGCCCATTGTCGCCTCACGGGATCGCCGCTGGGACTTAAAACGGCGAGGAATATGTCAGCTTCGCCATCATTCATTAGGTAAGTGTGTGTGTGTTATGAAAATGACATTGATATTATTATGATTAATGGCCGAGACCTCAACATCCTCTGTGTTGGTTCCCTTTTTAAAGTCAGTAGACGGAAGTTTGCCAACGTGGCTATTCAAATGATGTTCTTTACTCCCAGTACAAGCATCTTGCTTGCTTTTGTATGTTGTTAAGATGAAGTATCCATTTGATTTAAGCTACGAACGATTGTTCACTTTATACCTTACTTAAGGCTAGGTTAGGACAAGCTGGCTCTCTATGGTTAGGTTGGTTACGAAATTGCATGAAATGGTTAATCCATAGCCACGTATTCCCAAATTCTTTAAAAGCCTCCATAGTTTGCGGGATGCAAATGTCTGATTTTGACTTTGAAAGCGAAAGTGGCGGCTGCATTGCCCACTTCTGCCCATCCTTAGGGAAGTGGGACCTAGATAGCTGTAGCTGGATGGGTGTTGAGTGACTGCAATATTACAATTTGGAATATCTTTCCCCCAACGAATAGCTCATTTCTAGCATCATTTCAGAGTCAGTTTTCTAGAACATTCCGCATTCATGCTTGATTAGTGGTTGAAGAATTTGGAGTATTTTATCAAAGGACATTACGCAAGCTTTGGTAGTGTATTAGGGAGAATGTGGGGTGTAAATAAGAGGTAATACACCTGTGAAATCGACAAGATCTACGAACACCTAACCTCTGTAGCGTTCAAGTTTTACCTTAAGTACTGTGGTGGAAATATGCCAGTCGCTGGATCCATTAGCATAAAAATTAATATTTATTAATTGAATTCTATTATCGTTTCGGCTGTTAGGTGGTGTTCAGAGATTCTGTTGAGGTTTTACAAGTGTATTACTTACTTCGGCGTTCATTGATCCCACGTTTTCCCTTGTTTTCACCTATTCCTAGGTGATTCGTCAGTTTAGCTCCGCATCGAAATTACGTTTGGGAAATGGATACCTTTATTTTAGGTGCTTTATTGAGTCCATTGTGATTATAATTGTTACTAGGAACTTCATTTGCAGCATCATACTCTGTGAACAGTATTCAATAAGGCAATAATGGTTCTGTATGTTACGGAAAATTCTGTTAATTTACGGTTAATTTTTGTAAAAGTAATGCACTTATCACCAGAACCTTAAATAACCTGAGTCTCGCATTGCTCCGGGGTTTATGAACATGATTGGTAGTTTTCCACTAGAATATAAGATTTTAGATAAATCTTAGACTCCTAGGAATGTCATTTGAGGCTTTCATAGATTCAGTTGATTTTTTCCAAGTGAATTACCTACGTTTACTTTTAATAAACTTCAATTTTCCCAGGATATACTACTGTGGCCTCCGTTGAATGTCGTACAATAAAATGTAATGCTATGCTGGTATTTTTATAATCGCAACGCATTCCATTAAGCACGCGAGACTAGCTGGTCTTCGCTACCAACTTCCGCTGCGGAGCTAAACTGATTATTTACCTACTGTTCTGACACAAAGAACAAAGTTAGTCAAAACTTATTCAAGTTACCCAAATCTGTTGCCCTGTAATAATGATAATAATAATAATGAATGATTTTAATAATAATAATAATAATGATAATAAAAATAATAATAATAATAATAATGATAACTTGGTATACTGAAAGTAAACCTATTGCCCAGTACTTTCATTAAACTTTTCAAGTTATGATGAACACTGAAACTTTTCACCAAATTCTTCACCAACCACTGCTCTTGCAATAATTTCACATTCACTGTAAGAGGCCATATTTCCAGAAGACACTGTCTCATGCTATACTCCAGTATACTTCATTTATCACTATATGTAGCAATGTTTTTATCATATTGTTCACTTATCAGTCCTGTATGGTTACTTTATGCACTGTTCAGTGTATTTTGTCATTGTATTGTAGTATTTCCACCATATTGATCATCTGTTACTGTGTAATTACCTGGCTGTGAAATATGCCCATGATATTTTTTATCCATCTTTTTGTATTGCAGTGTTTCCACCATACTGTTCACCATTTTACTCATTATTTTTTTTCGGTTGTACTCATCATATAACACTTTCTTTTTCCAGTATCTCAAATCCCGAATGATTTACTCACTGTTTGGCACACGAGTGACACATGAGTACAGGCAGATGTCAGGTTACTCACTGCTGGGTTAACTGGCTCTGTCCATTGACACAGACATTACCTAACCCACGCACTACATTACTATATCCTTAAACGGATTGGGTTCTGTATCACTATATCCTAAATGGATTGGGTTTATATACTTAACTTATTAGCAAGATTTTTGTTTGAATATTGTATATATATATATATATATATATATATATATATATATATATATATATATGTGTGTGTGTGTGTGTGTGTGTGTGTGTATCACCTGAAGTACAAGTGAGTTTTCCTTGTTACTTTATTATTATTATTTTTTTCATGTCATGTGGTGTTTGTGTTAGAAATCTCATTATCTTTTTCCGTGGTATCGGCACATATTTGTTCGCAAAGGTCTTACATTTTTACGATCGCAGCGGAGCACACGCCCAACAGAAATTCGAGTGGATAACATGACCACATTAATGTCGGTGTTGTTTTCTGATTCATTCTTATCACTGGCGTGGAATGGATGAGCACAGGGAAAGTTATATATACAAGACAGCTGTTGTGTATTGCACTCGTCTTGCCTCGTAAAATTACCGCATCGGACATACACTTATTTGGAATTAGAAATAATGGGCTTTTTTCACCGATGGTTTTAAATAAGTTTTGCACGACCCTAAGTCACCCTCATATCTACCGCAAATCACTACCTTTTTAGATATCTTCCTCTCCTTTACCGAACGATAATGGAGGACCCCACAGTGGAGTTTTGGGTGGGGGAGAGCCCAGAAAGTAGTGATTTTCGATAGATGTGAAGGCCAGAATCGTCCAGAAGACATCAGAAAGATAATTTCAACCTAACCTAACCTAATGTCTCAATTGCATAGTTCACAGTAGTCAAAATTGTAGGCAGTGTAACAAATTGATTTGGGCCCTCAATGTTTTTTAGTGTATTCTCTTATGATGATTACTGTGCCTGTCTTACTGGTATTTGAGAGGGTCTTCCGTGCCCATCTATAGTGTTGGGTGGGGAGGAGCCTTCTACTTTACTCCCGTCTCCATCTGTAGTGGTGAATGGGGAGGAGCCTTTTGCTTTACTACCGTCTTCATCTATAGTGGTGGTTGGGGAGGAGCTTTCTTCTCTACTACCCTGTCTCCATCTATAGTGGTGGTTGGGGAGGAGCCTTCTGCTTTACTCCCGTCTCCATCTGTAGTGGTGGGTAGGGAGGAGCCTTCTGCTTTACTCCCCTGTCTCCATCCATAGTGGTGGGAGGGAGGAGCCATCTGCTTTACTACCCTGTCTCCATTTATTATAGACTAGGAATTTAGGATACTAGTCCCGTCCTGCAGCAGGTGACCTCATCATAGACCATCAGGTCTTCTGTTCATCTCTCCTCTCCCATGGACCATCCGCACCCTATCCCCCCCCACCCCCCCCCCCCCTCTTTTCCTTTGCTTTCCTCCCCACACAGCACCTCCCCTTCCCACTGCGTCCCCTCCCACCACACCACCCTCCTCCCTCTCCCCCAACCACCACCACCACCATTCTTCACCCCATCCCCCCTCCCCCCCTCCTTCAGTCGCTGCCCACCCACCCACCACCCCGACCCTACCCCCCTCCCCCAACCCCCAGCAGTGAGCGTCCAGGGGTCGGGTTCCAACCAGTCTGGGGGGAGGTAGGGTTACACGCGAGGTGTTAAAGGTTCCAGGTTCCCCCTTGTAAAAAATATTAGTCAAGGGGGGGACAGGAAAATGGAATGATAGGAGAGAGAGAGAGAGAGAGAGAGAGAGAGAGAGAGAGAGAGAGAGAGAGAGAGAGAGAGAGAGAGAGAGAGAGAGAGACGTCTCCATGTGGAGAGATATAAAAGGAATGCCATTCGAGCATTTCTCATCAACAGCAGAGGAGAGAGAAATAGGGGAAATGGAATGCCGAAATAGGAAATTGATTATCTCGCCGAGGGAAGAAAAAAAATGGGAGATGCAGCGCTCTTTCGGAATATTATCTTCTCGACGTTTCAGAAGGATGGTTGATGTGGTGCTTCGATATTTTGGATGATATTTTGTGAGTAGTGTTGAAAAAAAGAAATCAAGGAGTTGGGCTGAAGAGGATCTAGGAGGTCAGTTTTTAGTGTTGAAACAACAGTCTTGATATAGACAGAGCATTTCATCGATGGTATGTGGGAAGGGTATGTGGCTGAGGGGTAGATGGAGATACAACACATCGACCACGGTCAGGTCAGTGAGTGTGTGAATAAGACAGGTCAGTCAGTGTGTGAAAAAGACAGGTCACAGTGAGTGAGTGAGTGAGTGTGTGACAAAGACAGGTCAGTGAGTGTGTGAAAATGACATGTCAGTTAGTGTGTGAATAAGACAGGTCAGTGAGTGAGTGAGTGAGTGTGTGACAAAGACAGGTCAGTGAGTGTGTGAAAATGACATGCCAGTTAGTGTGTGAATAAGACAGGTCAGTGAGTGAGTGAGTGAGTGTGTGACAGAGACAGGTCAGTGAGTAGCATCATGATGTGGACCATGAGCCTCAGATAGGTCAACACCTCATGGTTCCCCCAAGACCACCACCTCCCCCCACCACCACCACCATATGAACTCGCAGGTGGTGTTTTGGGGCATCGTCCCCTTCACCTCCCCCATTCGATGTCAGTGGTGTTTGGGGCTATTGGTGCCTTCCACTGGTGAAAATAAATTACAAACTTATGATTCAGTTCCTCACAGTGTCTTCTACACCTCCCCAGTGGTGTTTGGGGCTATTGGTGCCTTCCACCGGTGAAAACAAATCACAAACTTATGATTCAGTGCCTCACATTGTCTTCTACACCTCCCCAGTGGTGGTTGGGGCTAATGGTGCTTTCCACTGGTGAAAACACTTGATTCAGTGCCTCACATTGTCTTCTACACCTCCCCAGTGGTGGTTGGGGCTAATGGTGCTTTCTTCTGGTGAAAACACTTGATTCAGTGCCTCACATTGTCCCTACGTCATCGTCTACAGCTCGTGCCCTCTTCTGCCTGATTAGCTGCTGTGTGACTGACAGTTCACTCCTGGTGAACCAGCGGAACGTTCCTGGATTACCTCCTGCCTGCCACCACAGTGTTTCTTTTTCCTCGTTCGTCTGTTCCTCCACCTCTTGCTGTACTCGGTCCTTGCTCTCTCTCTCTCTCTCTCTCTCTCTCTCTCTCTCTCTCTCTCTCTGTATGTGTGTGTGTGTGTGTGTGTGTGTGTGTGTGTGTTGTGTGTGTGTGTTTTATGAGTGTTTAGTATCGGCATGTTTGTTTGCGCTTGCGTCTTAAGTGTGGGTTTTATGTCCCTCTAAGTGTGTTCATGTATCGGCTCGTATTTCATACAGACTTGTGCACATCGCTGTTGCTCGCTGACGGGGGAAACTTGTGGTCAAGTGTTTGAGTATTTCTGTGTATCTTACATTGTGTCGTGGCTATGTAGAATGCCATTTTTTACATGTGTGAGTGTGTGTGTGTGTGTGTGTGTGTGTGTGTGTGTGTGTGTGTGTGTGTGGTGTGTGTTTTGTATATTTCTGTCCGTACGTTTGCGTATAGTTATATGTTTTCATACATGTATTAGAATGTGCTTGCTTGTACCAGGGTGTGAATTTATGCTTCGTTATATGTACAGATCACACGTATGTATATACGTACAGCTCACACGTATGCATGATCTCCAGCACCTGGAAGTGAGGATATAATACATGAACCAAGAAATTGCCCTCGACGTGGGATTTGAAGATTTCTGTTTACATTCTTAGGTGGTGGGGTTCCACAAGGCCATACCTTATCACCCGCGCTGTTTGCAAGACCTATTAATGTATCGCCCCTCTCTCTCTCTCTCTCTCTCTCTCTCTCTCTCTCTCTCTCTCTCTCTCTCTCTCTCTCTCTCTCTCTCTCTCTCTCTCTCTCTCACCACAGCAGCAAACCACCTCAGCGTCCCAGTATCCTGTAAATGTTTATCCAACTCTGTGTCTCGAAAAGTGGTAGGGGTAAATTGCTCTCCAGCCCCCTTCCTATTAACCCTCCCCCCCTCCCTCCCTGACACCTCCCCCCTCCCTAATACCTCCCCCAGCACTGCTAGCCTTAGCCTGCCCCCCTCCACCCAACCCCTTCCTCCCCATCTCCCTCTTCAATAGCACTACTAATGACTTTACCATTCCCTTTCGGGGGGGGGGGGTTGATCTGCCTGACTGACTGCCTCTCTCTCTCTCTCTCTCTCTCTCTCTCTCTCTCTCTCTCTCTCTCTCTCTCTCTCTCTCTCTCTCTCTCTCTCTCTCTCTCTCTCTCTCTCTCTCTCCCCTCGCGAGGAAGAGGAGGGATTGAAAGGTCTCCTGCAGGGGATCTAAGGCTAATTAAAAGTAAACAGGGGATTACCACCGCACTCGCAGTCAACTTTGGGGGGGTGGGGGATGTGGTGGTCCGGTAGATCTAATTGGTATTTACAATGTACACAAACACACGAGGGGGGTGGGGGGGAGGAGAGAACAAGGGCTTATATTCTCTCTCTCTCTCTCTCTCTCTCTCTCTCTCTCTCTCTCTCTCTCTCTCTGCGCTTCCCCCACCCCCACAAGAGGGACCGATTAACCCCCCCCCCCCCGGGACCGCAGACAGTGTCGGTCCGCCTGTCTCTCGCTGATGACAGATCCGCTTCCTAAGCAAATACAAACTCGGTCTTAAGCTTCAGTATAAAAAAAAAGAAACATACAGAGTTCCAGCGTGGAGCTGTGTGTGGGAGGAAAGAAGTAGACATCATAAAGTGCCGTGAACACCTTGAGCGGCCGGGGGATTACTTACTTGCTGTGGCCCGTCGGCTGCCATGGAGTGGCCCATCGGCTGCCATGGAGTGGCCCGTCGGGTGCCATGGAGTGGCCCATCGGGTGCCATGGAGTGGCCCGTCGGCTGCCATGGAGTGGCCCATCGGCTGCCATGGAGTGGCCCATCGGGTGCCATAGAGTGGCCCGTCGGCTGCCATGGAGTGGCCCATCGGGTGCCATAGAGTGGCCCATCGGGTGCCATAGAGTGGCCCATCGGGTGCCATAGAGTGGCTCGTCAGGTGCCATAGCGTGGCCCGTCGGGTGCCATGGAATGACCCGTTGGGTGCCATGGAGTGGCCCGTCGGGTGCCATGGAGTGGCCTGTCGGGTGCCATTGTATGGCCTTTCTGGCTGTGTGTGTGTGTGTGTGTGTGTGTTGGCCTCTCGTATGGTGACATACACAACCCAGCCAGGAAATATTCGTGTTATCAACTTCACTGTATCGCACTGAGACTGAGTGGGTTGTGCCCAGCTGTTCTGGTCACACTGTAGAACCTTCCGTCTACAACGGCACGTAGAGAGAGAGAGAGAGAGAGAGAGAGAGAGAGAGAGAGAGAGAGAGAGAGAGAGAGAGAGAGAGAGAGGCGGATAAATGCGACATGAATTGCGAGATTTCGGGGAAGTATTTAACTGTGTAATAGGGACAAGATGCGGGTCTCCACGAGTGCAGATGATCTCTCCCCTTCATGAACAAAATAGGTAAACTCTCACACACACACACACACACACACACACACACACACACACACACACACACACACACACATGAACTCGTTCCCCCCCCCCCCCAACACACACACACATACACAACGTCCCCCTCAACCCCCAGCCTCTCAGGCCAGCGACAAACACACACACACACACACACACACACACACACACACACACACACACACACATGAACTCATCCCCCCCCCCCCAACACACACACAACCTCCCCCTCATCCCCCAGCCTCCCAGGCCATCGACACACACACACACACACACACACCCAGAGCGCTATCGGGTGTCCAGCACAGGTGCTAAAGTTAGCGGCCACGACCCTGAAATACAAGCTGAAAGCCGCTGTTCTGTCGGGCTTCACTGGGGCTTAACCCAGGCTTTGCTGGGGGGAGGGGGGGGGGGGTTGGAGGGAGGCGTGAGGGAGATAAAAAAAAAAGAGGTGGGGGAGGAGATGAAGGGGGGGAGGGGGTGTGGAGAGGAGGAATGTTTTAGGGAAGGGGAAGAGGAGAGGGGTTGTGTATGGGGAAGTGTATGGTGGGAATGGGGCCGTGTGGGTCTTCACCCCCAAAGGAGCATTGCCAGTGATGATTGTAGACGCATGAATACGGTACAGTGAATCTGCTGTAGATACGGTACTCTGAATCTTTGTTGTAGACGCATCAATACGGTACAGTGAATCTGTTGTAGACGCATCAATACGGTACAGTGAATCTGTTGTAAATACGGTACCGTGAGTCTTTGTTGTAGACGCATCAATACGGTGCAGTGAATCTCCGACGGAGCCCGTGGACACATCCACCTCCCCAGAGGGAACGGTGCATCAGAAATGGATGGACGGCATCAGACCCCACCACCCGCCTTATAGCCGTTACAGCAGTCGGGCGCGCATCCCCCACAGACGAACCCGCCGTAGGGGCTTGGGTTCACGGTAACCCAGCGACACCGGAATGCGTTGGAGGATCCTGATGCCACTGAAGAGGGCGTTGAATTCCATTCTCATGACACCCAAAGGTTAGCCTTCGACCGTCCGCTAGGTCGTAGATGGTGCGTGTATCCTCCCCCTTTGGATTGGTGGCTAGATTGATAACGTGTACTGAGAGAAAAATACATTTTCCAGTGGCATGAGGTGACCTGAGTCATCCCCAGTTCAAAGATATGTCCCTCCAGAGGCTCACGTCCTTCTACAAGTGATTAAAGTTATATTCTTGTTTTATCATTGGTACGACATTCGTTCAATTGGCTTGTTTGGGATGATCAGTCAGTGCATTTCTAAGTTCCCATGAGTTGCTTGAGATTCCAGTACGTAGCGAGGCTCATATATATGGAAATCTGGATCTTCCTCGGTCTTTCTATTCTTCATGTCTTGCTCGCTTCACACTGCTCCGAACTTCCAGGAATATTCCATGACAGATATCCTACGGAAGCTTTTCGCAATTAAGATGGGCAATATTGATTCCTTGGTGTGTGCATGGATAGCTCAGTTCTGTAACCCCCCCCCCCCAGCACGATGGCACGACCCTTGAGCACGACTATACGACCCTTGGGCCACCTTACCCAAGGCTCGTACCTCCGTACTTGAGAAGATAAGATAGGCCTATCTGAGAGTAGTTAGGCCTAAGTCAGATGAATTAATTTCGATAGTAAGATCCTTATCTGAGTACACACTCACGAAGCAGCATTAATGGCACTATGGCAGTTTAGTAGCCATTAGCAACAGTCTCAACCATCATCTCCCCCCACCCCACCCTCAACACCCGTTTCCTGTTATCCCCAATTCCCATTTTCTCTCGTGAAGTCAGGAAAGGGTGGATGGGTGGGTTGGGTTTTGGGAGAGAGGTCGATATAAAGGGGAGGGTGGTCCGTCTGCTTCGTGTGGGCGATGTGGTCTCTGGTCATGAGTCACTGTAAGGGGCCCTGTCCAGAGTGGTCGTTGGATAGGCACTGCTTTAGGGCCAGCCACACCCAGAATGCTCTACGAGTGGGCTTCCTCCTCCTCCTCCTCCTCCTTCAGGACCAGCCCATCCTGAACACTGATCATGTGGGCCCCCTTCCTTCAGGACCAGCCCATCCTGAACACTGATCATGTGGGCCCCTTCCTTCAGGAGCAGCCCATCCTGAACACTGATCATAAGGCCCCCTTCCTTCAGGACCAGACCAGCCCCAAGGGTCATCACCCACTGGGCCCAGGGTGTAAGGAAGGAAGGGAGGAGACGGGCGCCCTGAGGCAGCTGCTACGGGCCAGGAAGACCCTCAGGCGCCCCGTACATTGGGAGAGGAAATGTGAGGCGGGGGGAGGGGAAACTGGAGGGGAGGGAGAGGAGAGAGGAGAGGGAGGAAGAAGAAGAGGCGATGTAGGACAGGAGGAGGAGAGGAGTGTAGAGGAAGGAAGAGCGAACAACTCACACGAGTCAGGGAGAGAAGTGTGGGCACGAGGCCACAGGGAGGTGAGAGGGAGATGGAGTAAGGGCTAGACACGAAGCCACAGAGAGGGAGAGAGATGGAGTGGTAAGGTACGGAAGGCTGCCACCAGAGGGACAAGTGACACACACACACACACACACACACACACACACACACCACACACAAACAACAATGATGATGAGAATGGACGATGGAAGTGGGAATAATATGGAGACATAAACCGAGGATGAGCGAGGGGTACCACGAGAGCTAACCATGCCTTACGGTCGGAGGGAATGCATTTCCAGTAAGGCTGGATACCCAAGTGTGACTTGGATATATAGACTAAATTCTCATGTATCGTGTAGTGAGGGACGGGGATAGATGAGGGTCCCAGGACTCTATGGGACCTCTATGTAATGAGGGACGGGGCAACATGAGGTCCCAGGGCTCTCCTGACCTACTTGTGGTGAGGGGTCAGGGCTACGTGAGGTGCCAGGACCCACAAGAACCCAGGAAGGAGCTACGCCAACTATGATCGATACCCGGTCGGTCAGGGACATACCCACGGACAGTACAGACAGTCTTGGCTGCCCGTGTTCAGCAAGTACGTGGCGAGGATACACCAGGCCTCTGTGTCGTGGGGGAGGATGGATCCTCGTCCTCACACTGTCGCGCCGTTGCTGGGTTATTGTCGTGTCCACACCTGACCCTAGCATGGCTCAGTGAGTGTCCTCTCTCTCTCTCTCTCTCTCTCTCTCTCTCTCTCTCTCTCTCTCTCTCTCTCTCTGTCTCAAAGGTGTCCCCCCCCTCCTCCTCCTCCTCCTCATCGTCACCCTATAAAAGCCTTGAGGTCTCTTTCCAAGCATAGGTTCTTCGTGATGCTACCACTGTCGTACGTCTGAGAAGGATCAGTTCGTCCAGGTATACATACAGCAGACCTTGTGTTTTATGTGGTAAGTGTTGGCGCGAGGTGGACTCATGGCAGCGGGAGGTGAGGCTGGTAGGTGGAGGCAAGCATGCCACTTCGATGTTCGCTGAAATAACAGTAAGGACATGAAGGCAGTGTGCATCTGTCTTTTGACTGCCTGTTTGCATATCCCTTCGTAGGTGTTGCTATGGGCGAACATCTTGGTCCAGTCATGCAGGTGGTAAGTGCTGGTGGGGAGATGGACAGCTGGTGTCTTTAGTACTAGATTGAGTAATGATCGTGTGTGTCTGGATGTTCTCTGTGTACTAGCAAGATAGTGCATTGTACCTTTGTACACTTGTAGGTACCATTAGGTATTTCTCGTATAATTATTTGTGTATGCCTCCCTTGACCCCTCTGTGTGTGTGTGTGTGTGTGTGTGTGTGTGTGTGTGTGTGTGTGTGTGTGTGTGTGTGCGTGATTCCCTGTGTAGCACATTGTTTGTTAATTCATGAAATATACGTCGATGAACACAGCATTGTCCTCTGATATATTTTTTTTTTTGATGTTTTAAGGTGATGCAGCCAGCCTTTACCCCTGAGGAGGAGCAGCCCGTCCTCCAGGCAACCCACCCCTGAATCTGGCCTCCTCCTTAGCAACATCCAGTGGCGCAGGCAATATCGTGGACCACATCGTCACCACCAGATACAGCAGCAGCAAGACCCTGCCTTCTCGGGAGACCGTCTGAGCGCTACAGGTCAGTCAGTCAGTGGCTTATTGGTGGTGGGGACGAGCCTAGCAGAGCCGTCTAACCGTCGGTGATGCTTACGTTTTCTGTTTTTGTTTTTGGATTGGTTGGTTGGTTGGTGTACGGCAACCAGTTTGTCCCTGGTCGGGTTGTTACGGTTCGGGATGTTAATATGTGGTTGTGTGACGTCCTCTGTTGTGTGACGTCCTTTGTTGAACGCTGTCCGGGTCAGTTGGATACCCAGTTTCATGGTATCCCGTTTATATTCCGTGGTGCCCACTGGATCGAGGTGTCGCCTCCTCTAAATCAAGGTTCAGTCCGCGCTGCGAAACAAGAGAGGCCCCAGAACACCACTGTGCGGAACCACATCCCCCAGTGAACTCCGGCCAGATATCAAAACTGTACAATAACTTCGCTGCATTTTTTTTTTCTTTTGGACGATACAAAATGGAAAAGAGAGAAGGTGTCTGGTTGTGGCAGGACACACACACACACTCACGCACACACACACACACACACACACACACACAGGTCTTTCGCCCCATCACGGAGTGACACTCGCCTCGAAAGCGGCGAGTGTATTCACTTCGCCAATTGCCTCGGATGAAGGCGGCGGGAGGACCTGGCGACAGCAGCCACCTCTTTCCTAAATATAGCAGTTGACATTATCGAGTCTAAGGCAAGGAGATGGTGTGTGTGTGTGTGTGTGTGGAGAACGTCTTATTGGAGACGAAGAGATAAAAAGAGGAACGTAATGGGTAGTTAGAGGCTGGGCGTGTAAGGAGGCCATTCGAGATGACGTAGATGGTGGTACTGAGGAATGGAAATGGAAGAGGATGATGATGGTGAAGAGGAGGGAGGGTAGGAGGGGAGAAGAGAAAAAGAGGGGGAGGAGAGAAATGCTGATAATCACGGAGGAAAGGGGTCTTGATAGGAGGGAAGATGGAGGGATGTGGGGATGGTGAGAGTGAGGGAGAGAAAGAGAGAGAGGGTTAAGGTTGGGAGTGGTGAGGGAGGGGTTGGGGAAGGAGGGGGGGGATGTCGTGTTGGGGTTAGGACTGGGGTGGGGGGGGGGGAGAACACGTCCTGGTGAGGACAGTGGGGTGCGAACTCGCGGCATCGAGTTACCGGCCATACCTCTGCACTGGAGGGGAGGGGAGAGGGGAGGGGAGGGGGTGCTAAAGAGCCTCAGAGGCTGCTAAGACTCGGCTTCCTTCCCCCCCCCCCCTCCCACCTCCCCTCCCCCCCTCCTCTCCTACGGCCGACGGTCCCACGCTGTGCCGTCGGGGCGTCGGACCTAAAAGACTTGCTTGGGGTTGGCGTTGTCAGAGGGGGGGGGGGGGGGGGTATTCGACCAGTCCTTCCAGGGAGGTGGAGACGTCCACGGGCAGCAGGTTGGTCGATGGAGGGGTTAATCACTACGGTCGCACGACCCCCCCATCACCACCACCCCCTAGATTACGACGACCACCGACCCCCTGGAGTACGACGGAGACGGTACGACCACCTTTAGCGCGACGGTACGACCTCCATTTGGGGTAGGAAAGCCTGGCTGTGTGCGCGTGTGTGTGTGTGACCTGACCCATGTGATGGAACGTTATCTCTCTCTCTCTCTCTCTCTCTCTCTCTCTCTCTCTCTCTCTCTCTCTCTCTCTCTCTCTCTCTGGGTCCCTGACTTCTTGAGACATCTTCGGATTGCTCACAGGTCCCGTGGCTCGTGGGAGAAGAGTTTTATGGGACGTTTGAGGTACGATTGTGGGACGTTTATGGTACACTGGTCCACACCTGTACACAGGGGGAGGTGCTGCTGACCCTGGTCCAAGATGGGTTTGTCTCTCACGATATTATAAAGTATTCATCAATATATATATATATATATATATATATATATATATATATATAGTGCATATAAACGCGGTAGTGCTCCCGCCTGCTACGCGGGGGGGCCCAGGTTCGATCCTGTCTTTTGGAGTTTGTATGATATATATATATATATATATATATATATATATATATATATATATATATATATATATATATATGTATATACATGTGTATGGGGGTGGGTTGGGCCATTTCTTTCGTCTGTTTCCTTGCGCTACCTCGCAAACGCGGGAGACAGCGGCAAAAAAAAAAAAGATATATATGTATATATATATATATATATATATATATATATATATATATATATATATATATATATATATATATATATATGATTTCCCTGGCAATGCATGCGAGCCCCCAGAAAGATATCCATAATGTTATATAATACGATGATATATGATATCTCATTTTCCAAAAGAACGAACAGAGAAGGGGGCCAAGTGAGGATATTCCCTCGAAGGCTCAGTCCTGTGTTCTTAACGCTACCTCGCTAACGCGGGAAATGGCGAATATGGAAAAAAGAAATAATAGGATGATACAGTATATAACAATAATATGATATATAATGATATAAGATTGTCGTACTCTGGGTCATTTAATCTCTCTCTGCGAC
The DNA here is from genome assembly GCF_036320965.1 of Panulirus ornatus. NCBI lineage: Eukaryota > Metazoa > Arthropoda > Malacostraca > Decapoda > Palinuridae > Panulirus > Panulirus ornatus. The sequence continues at coordinate 5,251,301 of NC_092231.1, forward strand.
ACTTATGAATTCTTATCTCAAGCTATCCAGACCTTTCCAGATTAGACTGAAGCCCGCCCCCCACACCACCCCACACTACCCACCTAGTCCACATACACCACCTAGTCCACACTCCACCTAGTCCACACCACCACCACCTAGTGCTGTCATTCACCTGGTGTGGAGGTGGGTGTGGCCTGGGAACCAAGTGTGAGCAAGACAGACGATGCTGCCATGCTTTTTGCTCAGTGAGATTTTAAAGTCTTGCGTGTGTGTGTGTGTGTGTTTGTGTGTGTGTGTGTGTGTGTGTGTCTTCCGTTTCCAGCGAGTGTCGTTAGCTAGTTCGCTCCCCCGCTCCCCACACCCCACACCCCCACACCAAGGCATGAAGCCTGTGTTATCGAGGCAGGGTAAGGCGGTGGTGGGGTTGAGGAGGGGGTGGGGGAGGTCAGGTCAGGTCAGGTCATTGAAAGACCCCGTCAGAGTAATTACGGAACCACCATGCGAGAGATGATAGTGCAACACCTCCAGGTCATCATTGCTCATTGTCAAGCCATGTGGTGGCTCCCCCCCTCCTCACTGTACGTATGGCGGTGCACCTTCGCTCGGGTCTTTTGCTACTGGACGACCCTGTGGGGGGGGGTGGATGTGAAGGCCTGGCCTTCGGTGTCTTTTGCTACTGGACGACCCTGTGGGGGGGCGGGGGTGGATGTGAAGGCCTGGCCTACGGTGTCCTCTGCCACTGGACGACCCTGTGGGGGGAGGGGTATGAAGGTCTGGCCGACGGTGTCTTCTGCCACTGGACGACCCTGTGGGGGGGTTATGAAGGCCTGGCCTACGGTGTCTTCTGCCACTGGACGACCCTGTGGGGGGTTATGAAGGCCTGGCTTACGATCCCCCCCCCTTTTTTTACGTAGGCAAATTAGGGTAACTGTAAGTGACTGGGTTGATTAAATTGTCGTAATTAGAGCGGAATGTTCTAATCAAGGGTGGGGGGGGATGTGTGAAGAGGTCGTGGACGAGGGGGAGGGGTGAGTGGATGTACCTGCCTGCCAGGGGAGAGGGGTCGTGATTGGGGGGGGGGGGGGGTCGGTCGTCCTGGCTGGCCTGGGGTGGGGGGAGGAGGGGGGGGGGGGGCAAAATATAATCCACATCGCCCTGATAAAAATGCGGGTAACCGGAAGGATGCCAGATGTCACCAGATACTCCAGCTCGCTCTCTCTCTCTCTCTCTCTCTCTCTCTCTCTCTCTCTCTCTCTCTCTGTATTGTGCTGGACCGACCTCACGCGGGAGGCGGTGAAGGAGAGGACGAGATCCTGGTCGTATGGTGAAGGAGAGGACGAGATCCTGGCCGTATGATGAGGGAAAGGACAGAATCCTAGTCGTATGGTGAGGGAGAGGACAGAATCCTGGTCGTATGGTGATGAAGAGGACAAAATCCTGGTCGTATAGTGAAGATGACATACCCTGGTCGTGTACTAAAGTTTGAAAGGACACATTCCCGTCCGTCCAGTGAAGGAAGGGACATAATCTTCGTCGTCCAGTGAAGGAGGGGACATAATCTTCGTCGTCCAGTGAAGGAGGGGACATAATCTTCGTCGTCCAGTGAAGGAAGGGACATAATCTTCGTCGTCCAGTGAAGGAAGGGACATAATCTTCGTCGTCCAGTGAAGGAAGGGACATAATCTTCGTCGTCCAGTGAAGGAAGGGACATAATCTTCGTCGTCCAGTGAAGGAAGGGACATAATCTTCGTCGTCCAGTGAAGGAAGGGACATAATCTTCGTCGTCCAGTGAAGGAAGGGACATAATCTTCGTCGTCCAGTGAAGGAAGGGACATAACCCTCGTCGTCCAGTGAAGGAAGGGACATCACCCTCGTCGTCCAGTGAAGGAAGGGACATAAATCCTCGTCGCGTGG
>NC_092231.1:5258196-5270696 GCF_036320965.1 Panulirus ornatus
GAGAGAGAGAGAGAGAGAGAGAGGACACCCGCGAGTACCCACGAAGGGATTTTGCTAGAAGGGACTAGCGAATGTTGGGTGGGGGATGTTTATAACTACCTACACCACCTACCGACCTGTTTGCTTACCGGCTGCACCGTACGTACGTGCAAGACGTCGCCAGACCAGTGCTCAGGAAAGATGGAGAGGGATTATGGCACGTATTCTTTTGGACACCCCCCAAACGGGGACTTCCGTCTCAAAACGACAGGCAGCCTTTGGCACGGGTTGGGGGGGGGGGGACAAAAGGTGCAGTACGTGATTCGTCCTGAAGCACGAGTAATTACCTCTGTTGAGTCTAGGAAGTGTAGAGCATTCATACTACGGGGGGGGGGGGGGGGTTGCTCCTCCTCCTGCTGCCCCCCTGCCTACACACACACACACACACACACACACACACACCCGTCACTCAAGTTCCTGCTGTGGCTGACGTCTGTGAAGGGTGGAGGAGGAAGGAAGAGGAGGAGGAGAAGGAGGTTGTGAATAGGCTTATGACTAGGCTTACTAGTTTAGGGGTTTGCGACCTGTCGTGTCTGGATGATAGACTCGTACGATGGAGGGTGAGGTGAGCTACGTGGTAGGTGGGAGGGAGTACATACGTGGGGAGTGGGGAGACAAGAGACACTAGAGTGATCTCCCAATTTGCCCATGTGTAGATTCTCTCTCTCTCTCTCTCTCTCTCTCTCTCTCTCTCTCTCTCTCTCTCTCTCCCTCCCTCCAAGTGGATGAGGTCAGGATAAAGTACTGAGCAGGCTCCCCCACCTCCTCCGCTGCAGGACTGCTGTATGATGGAATACAAATGCAGCGACAGCGGATTTCAGAGAGGTGTTCAGTCACGTCTTATTTGTCCGCTGAACTTTACGATCGTTGTTTGATGTAGACTATTAAGTTTCCCTGAGAGACGGTACACGTACCGCACCGCTAGTGTGGTACGCGAGGTGCAGGCCAGACGGTACGTGACGCTAACCTCGGGAAGTTCCCGTCTCCCAAAGTTAAACAAAGAAATAGAATAAAAAAGAAAGAAGAAAGGTGAATCTTTTTTTTTTTCTTTTACACAGAGAAAGTTAGACAGATGAATGTCACCCCACAGTGATGGAATATACTTCACGTCTCTTTGTGGAATGATGGCTGTAAAATTAACCAGATTTCAGAAAGGTATTTGACGAAGTTGAGTCGAGAGGTTGTGACCCCGTTGGTCGAGGTGTGGTGTTCTGGAAGGCCTGTCTTATCTGTTGATGTCTGTGATATATATATATGTTGATATCAAGTGTCAACAAGGAAGACGTCGAGCCAGGCTACTGGGGCTAATCATTTGATATCTTATTTACGAATCCGTTATCATGATTCCGATGAAAAATGAACAAGAACAACAACTAAAAAAAATGGACGACGAACTTTTCCCCATAATCATATCAAATGAATATTTTTTTTTCTTTTTTTTCAAAGCTTAGGTAATACTGAGGCGCCACATCTGCCAGAGATGGACAGCTTCTACCCGTTCTCCCAGGAAGGCCAGGGCGGCCCAAACTGGTTTTCTTTGATGACGCAACAAAGAAAATGATGCCGTAGACAGTTAATGTACGAGATGCCGTAGACAGTTAATGTACGTGATGCCGTAGACAGTTAATGTACGTGATGCCGTAGAGAGTTAATGTACGAGATGCCGTAGACAGTTAATGTACGAGATGCCGTAGACAGTTAATGTACGTGATGCCGTAGACAGTTAATGTACGAGATGCCGTAGAGAGTTAATGTACGAGATGCCGTAGACAGTTAATGTACGAGATGATATTAGTTGAGTATGATATTAGTGGGCGAATTGAAATGCAGGTGTAGCCATTTTTTCATTGAAAATCCCGCCTTCACCAAGTTGCTGGGGAAAAGGTCTTTGTGGGGTTTCTCTCTGAACTCTGTTCTGTATCTTGCTCGGGTGTCTTGCATCTGGCTGCTGCTGCTGCTGCTTCCCGTAGTTTGTCTAGAGAGGAGATTTAGCACACGAGCATTGACCGTTATGATACCTCCTTCCCTCGTCCTTTAAGGTTTTCAGAATGTTGGTTCTGCATGGGAGACATGTACTGATATACCAGGGATATATTATTACTGGTTAATGTGATGCTGGACCGAGTTTAAAAACGTGACGAAAAGCTCCTGAGTGGCACTTAGATAGAGACCTGAGTGGCGCTTAGCTAGAGACGGCTGGCAGAAATGCCTTTCTATAAATCAAGACAAATATAGACATCAGAAATATGAACATGAGTTCGGCACACACACAACCGCAGGTGCTGAGGAAACTCTTCGCACCCAAAAGGGCGTATACAAGCCACGTCCACCACAAATGACCGTAAGTAACATGTATACAAAAGTCTACCCCGCTCTTCCGAAAAAAAAAAAACGGTAAAAAAGAAAACGGATTCTTGGACGCCGAGGAAAAATACGGCCCCCTAGAATTACACCAATCAAGTCCTCTTCTCGTTTTTTCCCTCCCTCTAATCTCCAAATAAATGTAACAAATTATCAGGTACATGAGCCGGCTGTAAGAGAGCCGCCGCCAAACCCTCCCGAGATCCAGGTTCCGCTGCGGACGTCTGGCCTTCAAAAGCCCCTACCGCCAATAGCGCGGAACTCGGGGGTCGGCATCGCTGACAAAGGGAGACCCGACCTTTTTCGAAAATCCAGATAAAGGGAGAAGGAGGGAGATAGGGAGAGGGAGAGGGAGGGTCTTGATAAATGTTCCGACTCGCAGGACAAGAAGAAGGGGAGAAAAATGAGGTCAATCAACTCTAAATCGTGGCTCAAAAGGCGGCGGCGTGAGGAAAAGGAGGGAGGGAGGGAGGCGCCGCCGCCGCCGCTCGTGAAAATATTGGAACATCTGTGTCGCTTACGTATGCAAACCTGAAGTCTTTTAAAAAAAAATGATTTCATTAACTTCGACTACGTATATTGTTATAGATGGTATTGAACTTCCATGTGATGTCCTGTGTTTATGGGATTTTTTTTTTTATGTATATTACCATTTAATACTAAATTTTGAAGATGTTTTTAGAAAGCAGCATCACTTCAAAGTCTTAAAAAATTGTACTTTATAAAGCTCTTTTTAAAGTACTTAAAACTGTAATAGGTAATTATTAACTGGAATATAGCTTCCACTGTTAATGGAAGCACATCCTGATCTGATACCAACCATCGGACGATCTAGGGGAAGAAGGATCGAATCCAGTCGGTAAAGGGATCGAACCCAGTCGCTAAAAGGATCGAACCCAGTCGCTAAAAGGATCGAACCCAGTCGATTGAAGGATCGAACCCAATCGGTAGAGGGATTGAACCCGATTGGTACTGCCTAAAGAGGGAAATTATAAAAAAAAAGATGAAACGCTCATAATGGCACTCTTGAAGGGACTTGTATACTGATACATTATATCAATAAGGTATTTTTTTTTCACCTATGAATTTAAATGTGATGATAATCATGGCCTTGATAGGGTCGTTTTTTTTCTAGTGTTCTGTATGACTGCTGTAATGTATGTTAATTTATATGATCTTATTGTTCCAAGTGTGTGTGTGTGTGTGTGTGTGTGTGTGTGTGTGTGTGTATAAGGTGTGATATTCATGACCGGTGTGAGTGTCTTCTTCATACACGGTCGTCAACACTAGCGTCCACCAGTGTTCGGGTGGGACTTATAGTGTGTCCCAGGGTCCCAGTGGCTGTAACATGTAGTACGTCTAGCGGCGTTGGGACGGGAGCTCTGGCGTGTCCCAGGGTCCCAGTGGCCCTGACAGCGTCATCCCACCATGTTGCTGCCACTCCATCCACCGTCACGTAGACCCTGACGGCCAGACGGCCATTGTCCTTCTTCGGAGTAGTTTATGGCTGGTCTAACGAACTCGTTCATTCCGTGAGAACCCCATCTGGGTGCGTGCCGCCCCCGGGTTTGGGGGGGGGGCGCACTGCGAGGGAGGGAAGTGAGGGGGGGGGGGGGCCTGCCAAGAGGGAGTGAGGTGTGCGTGCTGGGTACTGTGTGTGTGTGTGTGTGTGTGTGTGTGTGTGTGTGTGTGTGTGTGTGTGAACTTCCTGTGTCTTTATCTCACATTTCTGTCGCATTCCGACGGCGGACATAGACTGACCGACGACCTCATGGACACAGAAAAGGATTATTAATAGGCTTGTGGGGTCACGGGGGCGTCATGTGTTTATGCCCCCCCCCCCCCCGGGGGGTGACCTGGCCTGCCGCCGGCGAGTTCACCAGGTCATTACGTCTTGCTAATGAGGGTCAGGTGACCCTGTGAGGGAGGGAGGGACGTGGTGGTGGGTGATTGTAGGAGGACAAGGAGTGGTGACGGTACGACCCTTGAGCACGACGGTACGACCCTTGAGCACGACGGTACGACCATTGAGCACGGCGGTACGACCCTTGAGCACGACGGTACGACCCTTGAGCACACTTCTCCAAACTCAGTCACCAGCTTCTGCAGTTTCTTACACGAATCAGCCACCAGCGCTGTATCATCAGCGAACAACAACTGACTCACTTCCCAAGCTCTCTCATCCACAACAGACTGCATACTTGCCCCTCTCTCCAAAACTCTTGCATTCACCTCCCTAACAACCCTATCCATAAACAGATTAAACATCCATGGAGACACACGCACCCCTGCCGCAAACCGACATTCACTGGGAACCAATCACTTTCCTCTCTTCCTACACGTACACATGCCTTACACCATCGATAAATGATTTTCACTGCTTCCAGCAACTTGCCTCCCACGCCATATACTCTTAAAACCTTCCACAGAGCATCTCTGTCAACCCTATCACACGCCTTCTCCAGATCCAGAAATGCTTCATACGAATCAATCTGTTTTTCTAGTTATTTCTCACATTCATTCTTCAACGCAAATACCTGATCCACACATCCTCTACCACTTCTGAAACCACACCGCTCTACTCCAATCTGATGCTCTGTACATGCCTTCACCCTCTCAATCAATACCCTCCCACACAATATCCCAGGAATACTCAACAAACTTATGCCTCTGTAATTTGAACACTCACCTTTATTATTATTATTATTATTATTATTATTATTATTATTATTATTATTATTATTATTATTATTATCATCATTATTATTATTATATTATTATTATTATTATTATTATTATTATTATTATTATTATGTTTTCGTATTTTTTAATTCATTTTCCCCACCCTTTGTGTTGATCGTTATCTCGTGGGATCAAGAGAGGGGTTGAGAGAGTGGCTGCTTACGTTAATGTTAGTGTGGGTCTGTGTGATGTCGTGCCAAGTGCCGGTACACCTTGACTTCCCACTCAGCTCCATGTATTTTTAACCTCGTTAAAGCGTGAAAATAACCTGAACCTCGTTATACAACAAGGGGCGCTCCCGACTGGGGCTTGGAGCTGCTCTCTGAGGTTCTCTGTGGGGTTCTCGCTTATGGGTTCTGGTTATGGAGGAGGAGAGATGTTTTCTTTTTTCGTCTGGATCTGGGGTTCTTTTCACGAAGAGCGTATGGAGAGGTCTGGTCACCGTGAGGTTCAGTGTTGAAGGGTTCTGGCCACGGGGTTCTGGACCTAGGGTTCTTCTTCAAGGGTTCTTTCTGGTCGTGAGACTTTGGACCAGGGTTCTTATTCCGTGGTTATTGCAATGGGTTTTCATCAATGGGGTTAATGGAAGAGTTGATGGGGTTCTCGACTTAGTCATTTTTAAGCGTGGGGTTCCTGTAATCTCTTCACATGGGGATCATGGACTTGAAGTATCCCTTCCATGGGGATGTGCTGTACTCCTGTAATCATGGGTGTTCTGTATGTAGTCATGAGGCAACACATGGGCGGCTTCTCCTAATCATATGGTGAGCCCCTCTCGATGCGACCCCATGAGACAACCTGTACCCCCCGTTTTACTCGGACAATAACCGACGTGTGTTATGAGGAGACCCTGTTATAACTGGGACACTGTAATAACCGGCGTGTGTTATGAGGAGACCTTGTTATAACCGGGACACTGTAATATCCAGCCACGCCGCTGGGTCACTGCAATACTAAGTTACAGTGAGCGGCGTTCGTGTAAATCACTTGTCTTTGATTATACATTCGACAGGCCACCTGTGAAGTTAGCGAGGCCTAAAATGGTCGGGGAATACATTTGCATGTGCTTAAACCAAAACCCCCCCCCCCTCCTCCAGCACGACAGAGGGCGTAGCGCACAACGCCGTCGTACCAAGCCCTTCCTTCACCTCCCGCTTGTGGTCGTGCCCATGTGCTGCGGGAGGAGGAGGAGGAGAGGGTCGGTCGTACTGCAGTCGTGCCGATGTGCTCCTGTGGGGGAGAAGGAGGAAGAGGAGGAGAGGGTCGGTCGCACTGCAGTCGTGCTTGTAAAGAGGCTCGCTTTTACCGTCGTCGCGCTTGCAAAGGGTCGTGCTCAAGAGGAAGGTCGTGCGATGGCTGGAACTCATCCCGGGAGAGAGAGAGAGAGAGAGAGAGAGAGAGAGAGAGAGAGAGAGAGAGAGAGAGAGAGAGAGAACGAGTCAGTTAATGATACGATCATTAAGGACGAAAGTACTGACTTATAATGAATTTATCACATTTGCATTATATATATATATATATATATATATATATATATATATATATATATATATATATATATATATATATATATATATATTGAACCCCAGGACCTATACCCTCCTCTTTTCTTAACTATCTCCACCTCACCTCACTCCCAGGATCTTCAACCCACCCTCAAAAAAAAAAAAAAAAAATTCCCTCAGTCAAGACATAGATATTCGTGGCTCTCACTCTCTCTGCAGCCACAAACACATGGTACATAGCTGACATGATGCGGACTCTTGACTTAAGAAAAAAAGAATAGTCGCTATTGTTAGCCATGTGATACAACGACGGGCATACTCCATTCTTCTTTTTTTTTTTCCTCCCTCATCTGTAAGTAGCGTACACACGTCCACTGTACGCCGAAGACTAGACGACACACGTCCACTGTACGCCAACGACTACACACGTCCACTGTACGCCGACGACTACACGCGTCCGCTGTACGCCAACGACTACACACGTCCACTGTGCGCCGACGACTACACACGTCCACTGTACGCCGACGACTACACACATCCACTGTACGCCGACGACTACACACGTCCACTGTACGCCGACGACTCTACGCTTCATGCATCCTCGTACTTCAGGTTGCTACTTCGTCTCTCCACTCACGACTTCCTCCGTAAACTCTCTAGTGGGATTTTCTGCAGGTGGGAGCAGGCTTGATCCCAGTTAGGTTCATTGTTTCGCCATGCCCAATTTATCTCCTTGTTTCTCTCTCAAAGACACTCCCACTCCCTCACCCTCCCGACGGCCCCTCACGACTCCCCTGATGCCTCTTCTTAATTCCACCGCGCATCACAGTACACATTCTCGGCGTCACCGTCACATCCAGGTGGAAACAAGACATCAGACAGATGGCTGAGTGCGCCTCTCGAAGAAAATGGGATGTCGTATTCAGAGGCTGGGCATTCTTTTCTTCAGAGCTGGTGCCTCTCCCGTACGAAGGATTGGTCTGTCCTTGTTTAGCGTCCTGCTCAGAGCTGCTGCCTCTCCCGTACGAAGGATTGGTCTGTCCTTGTTTAGCGTCCTGCTCAGAGCTGCTGCCTCTCCCGTACGAAGGATTGATCCGTCCTTGTTTAGCGTCCTGCTCAGAGCTGGTGCCTCTCCCGTACGAAGGATTGATCTGTCCTTGCTTAGCGTCCTGCTCAGAGCTGCTGCCTCTCCCGTACGAAGGATTGGCCTGTCCTTGCTTAGCGTCCTGCTCAGAGCTGGTGCCTCTCCCGTACGAAGGATTGGTCCGTCCTTGTTTAGCGTCCTGCTCCCTCTCGTCTGGGGAGGTTTTCACTGCACATATTTACCTGACGAAGTAGAGGCAGTCCGGGTTTTAAGCTCCAAGGTTATTAATTCCCAGGACTTGATCCCTTCCCGTCGCAGTGTTTCTTCTCTCTCTCTCTCTCTCTCTCTCTCTCTCTCTCTCTCTCTCTCTCTCTCTCTCTCTCTCTCTCTCTCTCTCCATCGTGGATATTACTTCGGTCTCTGCTCCCAGGGACTGGCTGCTTGTGTCCCCCCCCTCGCCACTCTGCAAGCCACGGCGTCGCGTGATTACTCTGTGACCCTCGGCCTCGGCCGTTCAGTGGACGGTGGGCTGATGTGGTGGTCATGTCCTTATCATCATTAAGATTTAGATTATTTCTTTTTTTTTATTTACGTTCTCATGTTTTCCACAACATATCCCACCCGGCCCCTCATTCTTGGTGCCGATTTTCCGCTTCCTCAAAAGAAGTCATGGGTTAATCTTTCCGTTTTCTCTCTCTCTCTCTCTCTCTCTCTCTCTCTCTCTCTCTCTCTCTCTCTCTCTCTCTCTCTCTCTCTAGCCATTTTATGTTTCATGCAAGGCTTGGCCTCGATAGGGTCTCATACGCTGTGAATAGAGCCAGTATCATATAGAAAGAGAATGAGGTTTACGGAAAGCATTCCCTTTCGCCATCCCCCCCCCCTTTTTTTTTTCCCTCCCTCCTGTAGTGTATGTAGCGTCTCCAGCTGCCTGTACTCTGCACCACAAGCCTCGCCGTCGTCTGCGTGTGTTGGTTATCTTGTCGCGCCCCGCTCGGCCAGCTCATCCCGCGTCGTCGCCAGGGTTATATATGTATGATTGGCGGACACTTGACCCGCATTTGTCGCCTTGACGTGAACGTCTGACCTCATCTGACCTCTCTTTAGTCCTTGATGAACTTGATGGTGCCGTCAGGTCTCTTTTATATCCAGATGGGAATGTGGATGTATGAGAGAGGATGGTTAGATGCGTGATGAGGAAGATGAGAATCGTCAGTGAAAGAGAAAGGGGGAGGTGTGTATGGACAGTTCCTGCAGGGAAGGAGAGTGTGTGATTCGGAGGAGTACGAGAGAAAGTGACCCCGTATCTCCTACATAGCTGTACTCGTCCCATCTCCGCCTCTTGGAGTACACAAATACACAGCAGCCTGCGCCTGGATACGTCGCCTTTCGATCTGCGCTGACTCCCTGTCTCCCTACAGCAGCTTGGTCAAGGGAGTTCCAGCGACTTTCGTCTCCCTCCTTCAGCCTATCCACGGTAACCGCCCCTCACCTTCGCAACCTCGAGACCTCGGCAGCTGCACCACGAAAGCCGGGCATCGGTGCACTTCTACAGGACCCTCCTACACCTCATAAGCAACTGGGGACATCCGTCTCAACACGCTCACTCCTGCACCAGCAGTAGCATCTTGCCCCTGCGTACCGTGCCGTCTCTCATCCCATCGCCGCCACGAGAGAGACAGAGGACAACTCTGAACACCCGTTACGCGCAGAGGGCACATCGTTAGCGACGACCCGACAGATTAGGGGTCCCGCCAGTGACGGGCCAGCAGCTAGGGGCCCCACTAGCTAAGGCTGGTCGAAAGAATTCCCTCCCCACCCCCTCACCCTCACCCCAAGAGCCACCAGCATCGCCGGCCCTTCACGTATCTCACCACCACCACGATGCATCACGCCATGAAGAAGGGAAAGGCCTGCCTGTCGCCCGATCCATCACGTCAATGTGGTGAGCAAATGCTGTGTGTGTGTGTGTGTGTGTGTGTGTGTGTGTGTGTGTGTGTGTTCGGTCGACATCTCAAGCGGCCGCGTCAGGGCTCGTATTTTCGTGCATAATAAATCCCCAGGTCGTAAATCATGAGGCATTCCTCGTGGTCGCCGGAGTCATTTTCCCGCCCTGTGGGCCGCAGCCGACGCTGCCGCAGACAAACAATAGGATTAGCACCCACTGGTATAAGATCTTCCTCACCCCCCCTCCAACCTCCCAACTTAAACCCTTTGATGTCTATCTCCGTGGCAGTTATGATGTGGCAGGTTTACGGCCGTTGAACAAGAGGACCTCATACTAATTCTACATTATACGCAATTACTGTATGATAAATGAATGAAGAGGGAGAGAGAGACAGCGAGAGAGACACACACACAGATCTTGGACGAATGTCTTCGCTACTCATACCCCAGCCAGCCAGACCTCAGACCTCGCTATCACGAGATGGTGTTTTGTACTTGGCTCGTTTAACTTCATGATTTATTCTTTATCGTCGCATTATCAACGATTTTCTGCTTTTGTACGTTTAATTAGTGTTATGTAAGAGAATTGACGTACCACTTATCGATGGGCTTCGGGTATTTTTAGAGGAATGTGAGGCAACGTCGTGCGTCTGGCAGCGGGGAGGCTTGGGCACCAGCGGTGCCAGTGTTACCAGAATGTTTATTCAGAGTTGGCGAGCCCATTCCTCCTTATATTTTCACGGAGTTTTATTTCCACGTTATGTCTTCACATTACCCTCATATGTTTCCCCGCCCATTAAGGGATTTATGATATATCTTTTTACGTCACGACAGCTGCAAGGAATGTGATTACCGTGAGATATGTAGATGCTCTCAGGGGCGACCGGGTCTGGGCTGTCATTCAACACTGGGTTGTGTGGCACCTAAAGAAACGTATGGAGCCCTCGACCCCTCTGGTGCCAATCCCTGAGTTGCGACCTGACCCCTTTGTGGCACTCTGGGAGACGCCGGGGCCATCTGACACCATCGTGGAGGGAGTCATTTATCACACTACAGGCTTGTAAAGGCACATGACACCCAGCACCACCGTCGTGTCAAGCTATAATTCACTGGGGTGTTGGTAACACTGTGTATATTTTCCCCCATGATGCTTGTTATTATGTTGGGTGCTGGGGGCTTACTGTGGTGCCCCCGGGTGTTGGGGGCTTACTGTGGTGCCTCCTGGGTGTTGGGGGCTTACTGTGGTGCCTCCTGGGTGTTGGGGGCTTACTGTGGTGCCCCTGGGTGCTGGGGGCTTACTGTGGTGCCCCTGGGTGTTGGGGGCTTACTGTGGTGCCCCTGGGTGTTGGGGGCTTACTGTGGTGCCCCTGGGTGTTGGGGGCTTACTGTGGTGCCCCTGGGTGTTGGGGGCTTACTGTGGTGCCCCTGGGTGTTGGGGGCTTACTGTGGTGCCCCTGGGTGTTGGGGGCTTGCTGTGGTGCCCCTGGGTGTTGGGGGCTTACTGTGGTGCCCCCTGGGTGTTGGGGGCTTACTGTGGTGCCCCCTGGGTGTTGGGGGCTTACTGTGGTGCCCCCTGGGTGTTGGGGGCTTACTGTGGTGCCCCTGGGTGTTGGGGGCTTGCTGTGGTGCCCCCTGGGTGTTGGGGGCTTACTGTGGTGCCCCCTGGGTGTTGGGGGCTTACTGTGGTGCCCCTGGGTGTTGGGGGCTTACTGTGGTGCCCCCTGGGTGTTGGGGGCTTACTGTGGTGCCCCTGGGTGTTGGGGGCTTACTGTGGTGCCCCTGGGTGTTGGGGGCTTACTGTGGTGCCCCTGGGTGTTGGGGGCTTACTGTGGTGCCCCTGGGTGTTGGGGGCTTACTGTGGTGCCCCTGGGTGTTGGGGGCTTACTGTGGTGCCCCCTGGGTGTTGGGGGCTTACTGTGGTGCCCCTGGGTGTTGGGGGCTTACTGTGGTGCCCCTGGGTGTTGGGGGCTTACTGTGGTGCCCCTGGGTGTTGGGGGCTTTGTGATGCCCCTGGGTGTTGGGTTTTGCTGCATCGCCCGGACAGTTCCCCGAATGTTGGGTCTGTTTGCCGCCCCTCGGTACCCCGGATGTCAGGTCTTACTGCCCCCTCGCCCCATCAGTAACTACCCCGGGTGTCTGATCGTGCTGCCCCTTTCCCGTTGGTTTTTCGGGGCTTGCTGCCCCGCCCCTCCGGTACCCTGGCTGTCGAAACTAACCCCATGATATTGTGGAATGTTGGAATATGTGTGTGTGTGTGTGTGTGTGTGTGTGTGTGTGTGTGTGTGTGTGTGTGTATGTGTGTGTGTGTGTGTGTGTGTGTGTGTGTATGTGTGTGTGTGTGTGTGTGTGTGTATGTGTGTGTGTGTGTGTGTGTGTGTGTGTGTGTGTATGTGTGTGTGTGTGTGTGTGTGTGTGTGTGTGTGTGTGTGTGTGTGTATGTGTGTGTGTGTGTGTGTGTGTGTGTATGTGTGTGTGTGTGTGTGTGTGTGTGTGTGTGTATGTGTGTGTGTGTGTGTGTGTGTGTGTGTGTGTGTGTATGTGTGTGTGTGTGTGTGTGTGTGTGTGTGTGTGTGTATGTGTGTGTGTGTGTGTGTGTGTGTGTGTGTGTGTGTATGTGTGTGTGTGTGTGTGTATGTGTGTGTGTGTGTGTGTGTGTGTGTGTGTGTGTGTGTGTGTGTGTGTGTGTGTGTGTGTGTGTGTGTGTGTGTGTGTGTGTGTGTGTGTGTGTGTGTGTATGTGTGTGTGTGTGTGTGTGTGTATGTGTGTGTGTGTGTGTATGTGTGTGTGTGTGTGTGTGTGTGTGTGTGTGTGTGTGTGTGTGTGTA
>NC_092231.1:5275696-5278196 GCF_036320965.1 Panulirus ornatus
GAAGAGGGTGTTTTGAAGTGGTTTGGGCACATGGAGAGAATGAGTGAGGAAAGATTGACCAAGAGGATATATGTGTCGGAGGTGGAGGGAACGAGGAGAAGAGGGAGACCAAATTGGAGGTGGAAAGATGGAGTGAAAAAGATTTTGTGTGATCGGGGCCTGAACATGCAGGAGGGTGAAAGGAGGGCAAGGAATAGAGTGAATTGGAGCGATGTGGTATACCGGGGTTGACGTGCTGTCAGTGGATTGAATCAAGGCATGTGAAGCGTCTGGGGTAAACCATGGAAAGCTGTGTAGGTATGTATATTTGCGTGTGTGGACGTATGTATATACATGTGTATGGGGGGGGGGGCATTTCTTTCGTCTGTTTCCTTGCGCTACCTCGCAAACGCGGGAGACAGCGACAAAGTATAAAAAAAAAAAAAATATATATATATATATATATATATATATATATATATATATATATATATATATATATATATATATATATATATATCCTTTCGTACCCAGAGAGAAATGAAACACGATAAGTTCCCAAGTGCACTTTCGTGTCATGATCACATCATCAGGGGAGACACACAAGAAAGAAATATAACAGTCAGTTGACAGACAACGAAGAGACGTAGCTAGGACGCCGTTTGGTAAACAAGTGACTTGCCGACAGTGTGGATTAAGGGTATATGGCTGGAAGCAAGTATAGGCATAACAGAATGGGGTAAAGAAGATTAGCTAGGACCACGTAGATGAGACACATGGAGTGCGTGGGTCTCAGAGGTGAGACACATAGTGTGGGTGGGTCTCAGATGTGAGACACATGGTGTGGGTGGGTCTCAGATGTGAGGCACATAGTGTGGGTGGGTCTCAGATGTGAGACACATGGTGTGGGTGGGTCTCAGATGTGAGACACTTGGTGTGGGTGGGTCTTAGATATGAGACACATAGTGTGGGTAGGTCTCAGATGTGAGACACATGGTGTGGGTGGGTCTCAGATGTGAGACACATGGTGTGGGTGGGTCTTAGATGTGAGACACATAGTGTGGGTGGGTCTCAGATGTGAGACACATGATGTGGGTGGGTCTCAGATGTGAGACACATGGTGTGGGTGGGTCTCAGATGTGAGACACATGGAGTGGCTGGGTCTCAGATGTGAGACACATGGAGTGGCTGGGTCTCAGATGTGAGACATATGGAGTGCGTGGGTCTCAGATGTGAGACACATGGAGTGGGTGGGTCTCAGATGTGAGACACATGGAGTGCGTGGGTCTCAGATGTGAGACACATGGAGTGCGTGGGTCTCAGATGTGAGACACATGGAGTGCGTGAGTCTCAGATGTGTGACACGTACTTAGCGCGCAGGACTGACGAGTGAGACACATACAGAGCGAGAGGGACTGGCGAGTGAGACACATACGGAGGGGGAGGGACTGGCGAGTGAGACACAGACGGAGGGGGAGGGACTTGCGAGTGAGACACATACGGAGGGGGAGGGACTGGCGAGTGAGACACATACGGAGGCCATAAAGAAATGATAATATCCAGCCAAGAAATGATGGCTCCCCAGGCCCTCCTGTGTAATTAAGAAATATCTGACAACTTCTGTCTTGAGTTTAGAAGTCGCCTCTCTCTCTCTCTCTCTCTCTCTCTCTCTCTCTCTCTCTCTCTCTCTCTCTCTCTCTCTCTCTCTCTCTCGTGGAACTACCACTTGACTGCTGGCGAAGAATGATGCATCTGTGGCCCACATGGTGCGTTGGGCAGGAAGATAAGGGTCGCATGGGGTGTGTGTGTGTGCGTGCGTGTTAGAGAGAGAGAGAGAGAGAGAGAGAGAGAGAGAGAGAGAGAGAGAGAGAGAGAGAGAGAGAGAGAGAGATAACTGGGGTGCTGAAGGGCTGGTGGCTGTGGTGATGAGCAAGGAGAGGAGGTGGGGGGCTGCATGGGAGGGAACCTCCGGAGTTTCTCCTCGCCCCAGCAGCCAGCCGGGGTGACATACACTAGTAGACGGGACGGTAACTGATGTGCTGGGGGTGGCCAGTGATTGGTGGGCCCCCAGAGAGGATCCCACTCACCTGACTGGATGTTTGGCTGGCTGACTGACTGACTGGTGAGTTGGGTGGTTGACTGGCTGGCTGTCTGGCTAGTTGACAGCCTGGCTGGCTGGCTGGTTGACTAGTTAGGTGGCTGGCTGGCTGGCTGGTTGGTCGGCTTGCTGGTTGACTGGCAGGCAGGCTGGCTGGCCGGCTTGCTGGTTGACTGGCAGGCAGGCAGGCAGGCAGGCAGGCTGGCCGCCTACCTACCTCCCCACACTGATTGTTGTCTCCTTACTCATGCCGGGACCACGGCGCCCACGGGGGGAGCTGCTGGCACAGCTGCTGCTGCTCTGGCTGATGATGATGATGATGATGCTGACACTGCTCCTCCTCTTGTTTCACTGCTCATGCCCGTGCTACTGTTACTGCTCCTCCTGCCGGTGCTACTGTTACTGCTCCTCCTGTTCATGCCG